>NC_081378.1:50846416-51146416 GCF_030684315.1 Stegostoma tigrinum
GGAGTGTACCAATGTGATTTTACAAGAATGGTTCAAGGGATGAGTGACTTCAGCCATGGGGATAGATACTTGGGATTGTTCTCATTAGAGAGGGCAAGGCTGAGGGAAGACCTGGCAGAAGTTTGCAAAATCATGAGGAGTCTGGACAGAGTGACTCGGGATAAACTGTTCTCATTCCTAAATGGATCCTGCTAAAAAAGCAAAAACGCGATGAGAGTAACTGCTTTCACTCAGCAAATGTACTGCCTACATATCGAGACAGAGTCAATCAAGCAATTCAAAACACCATTGGATGATGATTTAAATAGAAATAATCTGCAGGGTTATGGGGAAAAGGTAGGAGATTGGCAGTAAGTTAAAATGCTCCGAGAGCTGTTTCAGACATGATTGGCCCAATGGCCTCCCTTTACATAGGAACAATTGTCTGACTCTGTGACACTTGTTATCTGTATCCTTTCCTTGCTACCTGGCGCACTCGTTTAGCTTCTAGCCATGGGCACCTTCCCCATCTCTCCCAGCTACCTTACTCCCCTTTTTCATCATTAAACCCATTGCTTTCATCTCCCTATGGCTCTGAAGAAGCATCATACCAGGCTGAAAAGGTTAACCCAGTTTTTCTTTCCACAGATGCTGCCAAATCAGCACTTTCTGTCTTTATTTCAGATCTCCAGCAATGGCAGCATTTTGTTTTATTTCACAGTTTATCCAGCCTGCTCCGAATTTACAAAGGAGCAGAGAGGGACAACCTGTCTCATTCAAACAGGTAGCATTGCTTCTGTATTTGACATCAGTGCTGCCTGTCGATCCAAGGACCACGATTTATTTGTGAATTCCACTCACAGCGTAACTCCTCCTTTCTTAATACATCCTCTTGCCTTTTCTTCCTTTCTCATCTTTGATCCATCTACACTTCCCGCTGTCTTGGGAAAGCAGCCAACATATTCCAAGACCCCTCCCACCCCAGCTATACTCTCTTCCACCCGCTTCCGCCAAGCAGGAAATACGAAAGTTTGGAAACGTACCAACAGATTCAAGAACTGCTTCTTCCCACTGATATCACACTTATGAATGGACCTCTCGTTTATAAGAGCTGATCTTTCTCTGCACCTTCCCTGTAGCTGTAGCACTATACTCTGAATTCTTTTCTATTACTCTGATATCCTACCTAAGGAATGATTTGTCCGGTTAGCTTGCAAAACAATACTTTTCACTATATCATGGTACATACAACGATAATAAATCAAATCTGAGTGTCTGCATTTGTCAGCCATGGTTCAATGATAATTCTCTCTCCTGTGGGAAACGAGGCCCTTGTCTCAAGCCATATTACACAGACTGCAGCAAAGATGCTTGTCTGGCAGTGCCAGGGGAGTGCTGCTCTGTCTGTGGTGTTGCTTTTCAGATGCCCCAGTTGACCCTCTCAGCTGATGTAACATGCAGGTACCAGTTAGAGAGGAGCAGGAGAGATCTCCCATTTACCTGACCAGTTTTCACCCTGACATTATCTGGTCACTTTGCTGTTTTTTTGTGGATTGTCTGTGGTGATCAGACTAAAGGATTGTCAGTCAGGAGATGGTAAGTTTTGCATTATTCAGGCCTGGCTGTTTCAAACAACAAGCTTTCCCAGCAAATATCAATTTTGGATTCATACAGCTGTCTTGCAGTATTACCTGGAAATTAATCCAAGCTATTTCTTTCCTTAGCCTTTTGAAGACAAATGATTTGTAGTCTTTATAAGTACAATTGCAAGTATTCTGAGATTGCTGTTAACTTTAACTGAACTGAACTTTAACTGGAGAGATAGTAGGAACAGCAGATGCTGGAGAACCTGAGATAACAAGGTGTAGAGCTGGATGAACACAGCAGGCCTAGCAATGTTAGAGGAGCAGGAAGGCCCTTCAGGTCTATGCCCGAAACGTCAGTCTTCCTGCTCCTCTGATGCTGCTTGGCCTGCTGTGTTCATCCAGCTCTACACCCTGTTATCTCTGAACTTTAAGTGGAGCCAGGTTTCATTTTCATTCTAAGACAGAAAGTGCTGGAGAAACTCAGCAGGACTGGCAGCATGTGTGGAGAGAGGAAACACATTTGTGTACTATTTGACCAGCTCACTGGCTGATGCCGAATGCATTCCGCTGTTGATCCACTTCTAATCTCTCAACAGCTTTGCTTTCTTCAAACTTTGTTTAATGTCAGCAACAGGTGTCCTTTTTATAAATTTCCTTAACTCTGATTGGCCTGTACTATCTCTTATTGTGCTATTGAGTGTCTCGGAAACTGCCTTCTTATCTTAGGACACGTCTTGACTGTTCAGCATTCTCGTCTCTTGAGTTTTCAAACAACTTTTATTTGCACATCTTCACCTTTCCCCCACATTCACCATCGGCCTCCAGTACAAACTGCTGGGATACTTTGACCTTTTAAACATTTAAAAAATATTCTGACATAGCAAGACCCATCTTTCACAAAGTAGCTACGTTATTTCCTGCATTGGAACTGTGATGATTTCAATAGTAATTCACTGGCTATGAATCACTTTTCAACATCCTAACGCTGTGACAGACACTACATAAACAGAAGTATTCAAGGTTCCTATTGATTCGAACTAATGGGCCCACCTTTAGAGCTGACTGTGTGCTGGTTAGAGACTGGCCCCTAAAGCACTTTTGGAAATAACTATCAGAAAATATGGTCCAAATGTGTGCAATCAGTATGAAGGTACACTGTAATCTCAGACAATGTCCTTGCAAAGGAGGGCGGGATACTTCCTTTTACATCTTGACAGTAGATTCCATTCAATGATGCTTAAAGAACAAGCGCATTCTTTACAATCCCACATAACATCTTATTTCCTATTCTTTCATGGATGTGGGTGTCACTGTCTGGGTCAGCATTTATTGCCAGTCCCTAGTTGCCCTTGAGAAGGTGGGGGTGAGCTGCCTTTTTGAACGGCTGCAGTCTTCCAGTGTGGGTTGACCCACAATGCCATTAGGGAGGGAATTCCAGGATGTTGACTCAGTGACAGTGAAGGAACGGCGATATATTTCCAAGGCAGGATGGTGAGTGGCTTGGAGGGGAACTTGCAGGGGGGGTGGTGTCCCATGTGTCTGCTGCCCTTGTCCTCCAGATGGAAGTGGTTGTGGGTTTCAAAGGAGTTGTCTAAGGATCTTTGGTGAAGCCCTGCAGAGCATCTTGTAGAAAGTACACACTGCCGCTACTGAGTGTTGGTGGGGAGGGAGTCGATGCTTGTGGATGTGGTGCCAACCAAATAGGCTGCTTTAGTGTCAAACAGCATCAGAAGTGTCCCAACCTGAAATGTCAACTTTCCTGCTCCTCTGATGCTGCCTGGCCTGCTGTGTTCATCCAGCTCCATACTTTGTTACCTCTGACTCCAGCGTCTGCAGTTCTTACTATCTCTGCTTTGGTGTGAAGCTTCTTGGGTGTTGTTGGGGCTGCACTTATTCAGGCAAGTGAGGAGTATTCCATCACACTCCTGACTTGTGCCTTGTAGACAGTGGACAGGCTTTAGGGAATCAGGAGGTGAGTTATTCACTGCAGGATGCCTGAAATTCCAATGAATAGTTATTGACCTGAAACATTTGCTCTGTTTCTCTGTCTGCAGATGCTGAATATTCTTGCTCTCTGTGCTTTTCGTATTTTGCTTTCACCTCCGCTGCTGTGACAGTGACTTTCGTCTGCTCACAGTTTCATGTGCTAATCTTTTACTTGTCTTGCTAATTTTTTCCTGCCTCAGTTATTTTTGTACTCCAGACTCTGAGCACCTCCCTTTTTCAGAACTCTACCTACAAATTTTAATGTGCCACAGAATTCTGCCAGCCTTCTCGCGCTGGTCAATTAAGTTTCCAGTCGGGCTGAGGAATTCCTGAACTTTAATTCCCCTTGCCACAAAGGGCAGTTTAAATGCAAGAATGTGACCCAAACAAAAGCAAAAATGTAATTGTTTAGCACACAAGTACTGTATTGTCTGGGCTTAATCCATCAAGGTCATTTCTTGATTTATTGTAGCGATAAAGTAGCAAACTGTGACAAAATTCTTTTTTCTTAAATGCCAGGGTTCGGATTGGAATGAAGCTTCTCATCGAAAGAATCACAAGTATGTGTTTCCCAAGAGCATGAGTCCATGTAGTTAAGCAGCTACACCTCAGTGCTAGTGTCACCTTGACAGAACTAGTCTGCAGGGACTGGTCAAATGTTGCACCATGGCTCAGTGATAACAGGCCTGTTTCTACTGCATTCTAAATCTGAGCGTTGTGAATTTATAGCCCCACTCCAAACCCAGAATCCAGTGAATTCCTGAGGAAATGCTGCCCTGTCACTCTGACAAACCAAAGGAGGATAGAGTGTACATATGTCTTTCCAGACTCCCTGCAGTGTGGAAGCAGGCTATTCGGCCCAATGAATCCACACAAACCCTCCTCACCCAGACCTGCCCTTCTACCCTATCCCTATAATTCTATTATATTATTGGAATTTCAGGCGTCCTGCAGTGAATAACTCACCTCTTGCATGCCCTGTGGCAAATCCACCTGGCCTGCTCATCCCCGTGGCACAATTTGAGGAAGATCAGGGAGATTTCACGTCCTGCCCAATGTACTCTAAACCAGGTCATTTATTTGATGATCCAGGTGGGATCCTGCTGTGCATATATCCACTGCTCTACTCCTTTCACAAGAGCAGTGACTCCATTATTTCTTTGTTTGCCCAGTGCCTAAGGACACTCTGAAGCCAGTGAGAGGTGCTATAGAAATGGAGTGCTTTCTTTGTGAACGCTGTAAATTGCACAAGAGACAGCTTCAGAGATAATGGGAACTGCAGATGCTGGAGATTCCAAGATAATAAAATGTGAGGCTGGATGAACACAGCAGGCCAAGCAGCATCTCAGGAGCACAAAAGCTGACGTTTCGGGCCTAGACCCTTCATCAGAGAGGGGGATGGGGGGAGGGAACTGGAATAAATAGGGAGAGAGGGGGAGGCGGACTGAAGATGGAGAGTAAAGAAGATAGGTGGAGAGAGTGTAGGTGGGGAGGTAGGGAGGGGATAGGTCAGTCCAGGGAAGACGGACAGGTCAAGGAGGTGGGATGAGGTTAGTAGGTAGCGGGGGGTGCGGCTTGGGGTGGGAGGAAGGGATGGGTGAGAGGAAGAACCGGTTAGGGAGGCAGAGACAGGTTGGACTGGTTTTGGGATGCAGTGGGTGAGGGGGAAGAGCTGGGCTGGTTGTGTGGTGCAGTGGGGGGAGGGGACGAACTGGGCTGGTTGAGGGATGCAGTAGGGGAAGGGGAGATTTTGAAACTGGTGAAGTCCACATTGATACCAATGGTATCAATGTGGACTTCACCAGTTTCAAAATCTCCCCTTCCCCTACTGCATCCCTCAACCAGCCCAGTTCGTCCCCTCCCCCCACTGCACCACACAACCAGCCCAGCTCTTCACCCTCACCCACTGCATCCCAAACCCAGTCCAACCTGTCTCTGCCTCCCTAACCGGTTCTTCCTCTCACCCATCCCTTCCTCCCACCCCAAGCCGCACCCCCAGCTACCTACTAACCTCATCCCACCTCCTTGACCTGTCCGTCTTCCCTGGACTGACCTATCCCCTCCCTACCTCCCCACCTACACTCTCTCCACCTATCTTCTTTACTCTCCATCTTCGGTCCGCCTCCCCCTCTCTCCCTATTTATTCCAGTTCCCTCCCCCCATCCCCCTCTCTGATGAAGGGTCTAGGCCCGAAACGTCAGCTTTTGTGCTCCTGAGATGCTGCTTGGCCTGCTGTGTTCATCCAGCCTCACATTTTATTATACAAGAGACAGCTTGTCTTGTTCTCTCCTTCCCAGAAATGTCACATAATCTTACAAATAAGTGTTAAGGTGCAGAACACGGCCTTTCAGCCCATCCTGCCCGCACTACTTTGTTAAACGAGCATCATTACCTGGTGCCAGTCTTGTGCTTTTTCCCCACACCCTTGCACATTGTTTCAATCCCAATAATTATCCAATGCTCCCTTAGAGAGACTCTGCTGAACCTGCCTCCATCACACTTACTGGCAATATATTCCATACCCTGGTTGCCACCCAGGTTGATAGTGCTGTTAAGAAGGCTTACGGTGTGTTAGGTTTTATTGGTAGAAGGATTGAGTTCTGGAGCCGTGATGTCATGCTGTAACTGTACAAAATGCTAGTGTGGCCTCATTTGGAATATTGCGTGCAGTTCTGGTCGCCCCATTACAGGAAGGATGTGGAAGCAGTGGAAAAGGTGCAGAGGAGATTTACCAGGATGTTGCCTGGCCTGGAGCGCAGGCCTTATGAAGAAAGGCTGAGGGACTTGGGTCTGTTCTCATTGGAGAGAAGAAGGCTAAGAGGGGATTTAATAGAGACATACAAGATGATCAGAGGATTAGATGGGGTGGACAGTGAGAGTCTTTTTCCAAGGATGATGACATTGGCTTGTACAAAGGGGCATAGCTACAAATTGATGGGTGATAGATTTAAGACAGATGTTAGAAGCAGGTTCTTTACTCAGAGAGGTAAGGGTGTGGAACGCCCTGCCTGCCAATGTAGTTAACTCTGCCACATTAGGGGCATTTAAACAGTCCTTGGATAAGCATATGGATGATGATGGGATAGTGTAGGGGGATGGGCTTAGATTAGTTCACAGGCTGGTGCAACATCGAGGGCTGAAGGGCCTGTTCTGCGCTGTGTTGTTCTATGTTCTATGTACCCTAACCACTCCTCGAGTGAAGGAGTGTTTCCTTACTTGCCCCTTGCTCTTCTTGCAGGAAGGATATTAATAAATTGGAAAGGGTGCAGAGAAGATTTATGACAATGTTACCAGGACTGGAGGGTTTGAGTTATAATGAGAGGCTGGATAGGCTGGGGCTATCTTCCCTGCAGCATAGGAGGCTGAGGGGTGACCTTATAGAGGTTTGTAAAATCATGAAGGGCATAACTAAGGTGAATAGCTAAGGTCTTTTCCCCAGGGTAGTGGAGTGCAACACTAGAAGGCATAGGTTTAAGGTGAGAGGGGAATGATTTAAAAGGGTCCTGAGGGGCAATATTTTCACACAGAGGGTGGAATGAGCTGCCAGGGTAGGCGATAGATGTAGGTACACTTACAACATTTGAAAGACATTTGACCAGGTACGTGTACAGGAAATGTTTAGAGGGATATGGGCCAAATTCAGGAAAGTTGCACTGAAGGGAAACTTGGTCGGCACAGACAGGTTGGACCAAAGGGTGTGTTTCCACGCTGTGACACGCTATTGGTCCATTTGTGCCCCTCTTGTTCTGGTTCCTTTTGCAGACAGGAACAGCTTCCCTCTATCTACTTTGCCCAGCCCACTCTTGATCTTCAAATCTCGATCGTATCTCTTCTCAGGATTTTCTGTCCAAGGAGAACAGTTGGCAAGTCTTGTTGCAGCTGTATAAGGTTTTAGTGACACCGCATTTGGAGTCCCGTGTGCAGTCTGGTTCCCTAGACTATGGGAGGCTTTGGGAGAGGGCGCAGAAGGCATCCAGTTGCCTGGATGGGAGTGTAGTAGCTGTAAGGACAGGTTGGACAAACTTGGATTGTTTTCATGAGAGCGTTGGAGGCTGAGGGGGGAGGGGTTGGTGACCAGACTGAAGTGTATAAAATTATGAGGCACATGGATAGGTGGGGATAGTTGGAGTCTCTTTCTGAGGGTGGAAATATAAAGTACAATGGTTTAAGGTGAGAGGGGGAATGTTTAAAGGAGATGTGGCTGACATTTAGCAGAAACTTAAATAGCAGGTCTGAATGTTCTGAAGCTGAGTCATACCAGACTTAAAACGTTATCTCTGTTTCTCCCTCCACAGATACTGACAGACCTCCAACACTTTGTGTTTGTTTCAGATTTCCAGCATCTGCGGTAATTTGATTTATTTGAGAGGTTGGTTCTTAATTGTCCTCTGAAATGGCTCCAGCAAGATACAAGGTTCGACAGCAACACTGGCTAGTCTTGCCAGCAATGGTCACATCCCATGAAAGAATAAAGAATTTCAACTCTCCCTCCCACTCCTTGGACGACCTGTCCATCCTGGGCCTCCTGCAGTGCCACAATGTTGCCACCCGAAGGTTGCAGGAACAGCAACTTATATTCTGCTCAGGAACCCTGCAGCCCAATGGAATCAACACGGACTTCACAAGCTTCAAAATCTCCCCTTCCCCCTACTGCATCTCAAAACCAGCCCAGCTTGTCCCCACCTCCCTAACCTGTCCTTTCTCCCACCGATCGCCTCCTCCCACCTCAAGCCCCACACCCACCTGCTACCTACCAGCCTCATCCGCCTCCTTGACCTGTCCGTCCTTCCTGGACTGACCTATACCCTCCCTACCTCCCCACCTACACTCACCTTTACTGGCTCTATCCCCGCCTCTTTGACCTGTCTGTCCCCTCTCCACCTATCTTCTCCTCCATCCATCTTCTATCTGCCTCCCCCTTTCTCCCTTTCTATTTCAGAACCCCCTTCCCCTCCCCCATTTCTGAAGAAGGGTCCAGGCCCGAAACGTCAGCCTTCCTGCTCCCCTGATGCTGCTAGGCCTGCTGTGTTCATCCAGCAACACACCTTGTTATCTCAAAAGATTAGATGTTTTGACATGAAGTGCTTTAAGGAAGTGATTGAAAGCCTGAAGTAGCATTCTATCACATCAGGTTACTGCTTTTCCATGGTTCGTCCGGTTTCATCTGTATGTTTCATTTTTTAAAAGAATGTATAGAATAGCAATGTCTGTCATTAGATACATGAAACCTCTTTGTACTGTGGTGTAACTCAGCACTTTACTGCTGCTTGGTTGACAGAGCAGTGAGCACTGTTGAATATCCATCTATTGTCTACTCGAGCATGTGTGAAGTTCATTTAAGTCTAACACAAAGGCACTATTTTGCCAAGTGAATACAATTATGTTCTGTACTCAGTTTAAAATTCTGACTGCTACTCCTGTTTTCTTTATGGTTTCAGTTTGAATTTGGGCAGTTATTGCTTTAGGGAGTGACTCGGTCCCAAATCAGTCTGATATTTTCACCAAAGTGCTGCTTTATGTGTAAGGTTTATTCCACATATCCCTTTGTGCTACTCCCGCATTCATCTGCTAATTACCTGTTTCCTCTGGCTGCCTCTCCTTCAGCCACTAAAAGCAGTTTCTACTTAAAACAGAGTTTGCTGAAAAAGCTCAGCAGGTCTGGCAGCATCTGGAGAGAAATCAGAGTTAACGCTTTGGGTCCAGTGACCCTTCCTTAGAAACTCAGTTTCTTAGTTGTTCCACTAAAACCACACTTGGAATGCTGTGGAGCTGGAGGAACACAGCGGGCCAGGCAGCATCAGAGGAACAGGAAAGCTGACATTTCAGGTCGGGACCCTTCTTCAGATTCTTCAAAACATCAAGTTTCCTGCTCCTCTGATGCTGCCT
The DNA here is from genome assembly GCF_030684315.1 of Stegostoma tigrinum. Classification (NCBI taxonomy): domain Eukaryota; kingdom Metazoa; phylum Chordata; class Chondrichthyes; order Orectolobiformes; family Stegostomatidae; genus Stegostoma; species Stegostoma tigrinum. Next base: position 50,855,854 of record NC_081378.1, read on the forward strand.
GGCCTGCTGTTTTCCTCCAGCTCCACACTGTGTTATCTCTGACTCCAGCATCGACAGATCTTACTATCCCTGGAATGCTGTGTACTTATGTATGGAAGGATGTTAATGTGTTGGAAGCAGTTCAGACAAGATAGTATAAGTGAATTGCCTTGTGAGGAAAGGCTAGACAGGCTGGGAGTGTATCATCTGGAATTTAGAGGAGTCAGAGTTGACTTAATTGAAAGATATAAGATCCTGAGGAGCCTTGACAGTGTGGATGTCGTGAGGATGTTTCCTTTTATGAGAAAATATAAAACTAGGGGTCACTATTTAAAAATATAGGGTCACCCATTTAGGACAGAGATGAGGAACCATTCTTTTCTCTCAGAGGGTTGAAGTCTTTGGAATTTCCTTCCTTAAAAAGCAATGGATGGAGAATCTGTAAATACATTTTAAGGTAGAAGTAGATAGACCTTTGATGATCAAGGGCTTGAAAGATTATTGGGATGTGCAGGAATATAAAGTTGAGGGTAAAGCTAGATCTGCTGTGATCTTACTGAGTGGCAGAACAAGCTGGAAGGGCCAAATGGCCTACTCTTGTTCCTCGTTCGTATGTTCGCAAACCATTCTTGGCTTTAGAAGTCTTGATCAATATTTTGCTTAACCCCATTCCCTCCACATCACTGACATTCCTCATCCCCAGGACTATTCTCAACAATCTCTTTCACTCATTTCCCAAATCCTTGATGTTGTTCTGAAAGAATGAATCTCCAAGTTGAACACAGCTCTCCTGCTGAGGGTGAACTGGCACCTTCAGGAAGGTTTAAAGCAACATTCTCACTTTTGTATTAATTCATAAAATCAAGGATTCCATTTCAGATTCTTTAACTTGTTCTGCTGCTAAGTCTAAGTATCCAAAATCTCTGGACCTTTTGGTTCCTTCATTTTTTTAAAGTTGGCAGCATTTAGTTTCCATTTCATCTCTTCGTCTTCCAACTGAAATGTATCACTTCACATTTCTGAGTTTTATTGCTAATTTAAAAACCAAAATAACTGTGGAGGCTGGAAATCAGAAACAAAAACAGAAATTGCTGGAAAAGCTCAGCAGGACTGACAACATCTGTGCAGGGAAATCAGAGTTAACATTTTGAGTTGAGTGACCCTGCCTCAGAATGGCTAAATGTGCAAGTGGGCACTTGCTTATCTGCTGTTAATTCAGCATCTGTCATGTAATTAGTGTAGAAAGACCCAGGTTCGATTCCACCCCTGGGTGACTGCCTGTGTGGAGTTTGCACTTTCTCCCCGTGTCTGCATGGGTTTCCTCCGAGTGCTCCGGTTTCCTCCCACAATCCAAAGATGTGCAAGTTAGGTGGATTGGCCATGCTAAATTGCCTGTAGGGTTCAGGGGTGTGTGGGTTAAAAGGGGATGGGCCTGGGTGGGATGCTCCAAGGGTTGGTGTGGGCTTGTTGGGCCGAAGGGCCTGTTTCCACACTGTAGGGAATCTAGTCTAATCTAATCAAACTTTGCCATTTATTTTAAAAGCACTTTTCCCCTCATCGTCTTTGATAGAAAGTCAGGTACAAAATGGGAAATGATATCTTGTGACAGTATAAAAATGTTTCACAGTGGATTATAAACAGAACAAATACCAATCTATTTTTAGGAATTATCTGCTGACACAGTCGCAAGTACAAGGGTTTTTTTAGTCTTTCCATAGTTTCCAATTTGGGAAGTTAAATTCACAGATATTTCTCTGGTGACGTCCTTCCTTCACTTACTTAGCTCGAATCTCTGCAAAGTATTGAGCCCTTGAACCCTATAGAATAAAAGGATATTCTATTCTATTCAATATTGAGTCTTGAGCACTTTCTCTCATTAAATGTGTCCATGGGTCAAAGTGCTTCATCCTTAGATTGAAGTCAGCAACAAGCTCCTGTTAAAGATTGTTCCCATTTCCAAGGCTTTTATAAATCTGCTCCTACTGTTTCCAAAAACAACAACAAAACCAGAAGTCGCTGCAAAAGCTCAGCGGGTGAAGAAGAAAATCAGAGTTAATGTTTCGGGTCAGATATAAACTGATGGTTTTCTTTTTAGTTTTGTCCCTGAGTGGCCCAGCCCTTGGTTTGGAGCCTTCCCCATCTTGTTCTGTGATCCTGAGGGAATGGTTTCTCTGCATTTGGCTTTGTGAGTTGCTGCTTACAGGCAACATCTCGTGGGTTTGAGATGCCGAAGGTGACCCACAGCAGTTTGTAGCTTGGTTCTCTCAGGCCTACAAGGATTTGGGCTAACAGCCAGCACCAGAAAGACTGACCTTATCACCCACAATATTGAGATCCTGCTTCCATTAACATTAACAGAAAAGCACAAAAACTGATTGTAAAAGGTTCTGTAGGGATGCGGAGAGAAAAAGATGAATGACAAATGTAGATTTCTTAAAGTCAGAATCAGGGGAAGTTACAGCGAGGGAGAAAGAAACGGCTGACCAATAACAAAAACAGCGTCTATAGGTGTGAGGCTGGAAAAGCGCAATAGGTCAGACAGCATCAGAGGAGCAGGAAAGTCAACATTTCGGGCTGAAACTGTTTGTAAGGACTTGGGGTGGGGGGAGCCCAGAAATAAATGGGGACTGGGGAAAGGGCAGGTGGGATGGTGATGGGTGGATGCAGGTAAGGAGGTTTATAGTGATTGTCAATAGGAAGGTTGGAGCAAATAGTAGGAAGATGGACAGGTTAGATCAGGTCAGGAAGGTGAGGAGGAAGGGGAAAGGCAGGACATGGGAAGGCTGGGGGGGGAGGGATTTTGACGCTGGTGAGGCCAATATTGCGGCCATAGGGCTGTGAGTTATAAAATATCAGGTGTTGTTCCTCCAGCTTACTTTTGGCCTCACTCTGACAGTGGCGGTGGCCAAGGATGGACGTGTCACCAGGGGAGTGGGAGGGACAAGTAAAATGGATGGCAGCCAGAAGGTTGGGTTGGTCGGTGTGTGCAGAGCACAGATGCTCTGCGCACTGGTCTCCGAGTCTGTGTTTGGTCTCCCCGATTTAGAAGGGATCACATCAGGAGCAACAGATACAATAGATCAGGTTGGATGGAGGGCCATGAATTTCTGCTGGATCTGGAAGGATTGTTTGGGCCTTGGACAGAGGTGAGAGGGGAGGTGTAAGGGCAGGTGTTGCACTCTTGCAGTTGCAAGGAAAGGTACTGGGTGTGCAAGAGGGGTTGGTAGGGATTGTAGATCTAACGAGGGAGTTACGGAATGAACTGTTCCTGCGGAAAGTGGACAGGGACAGGGAAGGAACATCTTTCTGGTGGTGGAGTCTGATGGTAGCGGAAATGTTGGAGGATGATGCATTGGATTTGGAGGTTGATGGTGTGGTATGTAAGGACTGAGGGGATTCTGTCCTTATTGTTGTTGGTGGGGGAGCTTGAGGTCAGAGGTGTGGGAAATGGAGGAGATGTGGCTTTTATTTTAGTCATTAACGGGGTGTGGGCATCGTTGGCCATGCAGCATTTATTACCCATCCTAATTGCCCAGAGGGCAGTTCAGAGTCATCTACATTGCTGTGGATCTAGAGTCACATGTAGGCCAGACCAGGTAATGATGGCAGTTTCCTTCTCTAAAGGACACTAATGAACTAGATGGGTTTTTCCGACAATCGACAATGGATTCATGGTCATCATTATCGGTTGAGCGCATTTATAATTACAGAGGAGGAAAATTCCCAGGACCTAAAGTAGGAGGATAGCTGGGATGTCCTGGAGTAGAATGATTCATCCTGGGAGCAGATGCAGTGGAGGCAAAGGAATTGGGAATATCGGATACCATTTTTACAGAAAGATGGGTGAGAGGAGGTGTAGTCGAGGTAGTCAGTGGGTTTGAAATGGATGTTGGCAGTGAAATTGATGTAGGAACCCACCAGCATCTGTGTCATTGAAGTTACAACAATTAAATACATATTTGGTTCTGTCTTTACAAATCAAGTCCCAAAAATATTGGAGCGTACAAGGTCTGGTGAAACGGAGGGGACTGAAGAAAATCTGTGCTAAAGGCTGACAAATCCCCAGGGCTCAATAATCTATATACCAAGGTACTTATGGAAGTGGCCCTAGAGATAGTGGGTGCTTTTGTGGTTTGTTTTCAAGACTCTACAGACTCTGGAACATATCCTATGGATTGGAGAATAACTAATATAACCCTACCGATTGACAATGGAGTCGGGAGAAAACAGTGAATTATTAACCAGTTAGTCAATTATTAACCAAAAGAACTGCGGATGCTGTAAATCAGGCTCAAAAACAAAGTTGCTGGAAAAGCTCAGCAGGTCTGGCAGCATCAGTGAAGGAGAAAAGAGTTAATGTTTCGGGTCCGATGACCCTTCCTCAGAACAGTTCTGAGAGTCACCGGACCCGAAACATTAACCCTGTTTGCTCCTTCACAGAAGCTGCCAGACCTGCTGAGCTTTTCCAGCAACTTTGTTTTTGAGCCTGATATCAACAGTGGGGAAACTGCTAGAGCCCAATATAAACGATTTAGTAGCACAGCATCTGGAAACAGTGACTGGATTGGTCAGAGTCACCAGGGATTTATAAAAGGAATATCACCAAAACATTCCAGCAGATTTAGCTCATAGAGTTGATGGGCAGGGTGGGAGGGGGGAAGGAATTCAGTGGGTGGGGTAACTTGGTCTTTCAGGAAACTTCTAATTAGATCCCACTGGAGATTACCATGTAAAATTAAAGCGCATGGGATTGGGGTTACTGTACTGACAAGGAGAGAGAACTGGTTAGCAGGCAGGAATTAAAATTTAGGAATAAATTGGTATTTTTCTGAGTGGCAGTCCATGACCAGTGGGGTACCACAACTATTTACAATGTATGGTAATGATTTAAATGAGGGAACTAATTGTAGTATCTGCAGCTTTGTGGACAGACGCAAAGCTGGGTGGGAGGGTGAGCTGTGAGGAGGATGCACAGATATTTCAGTGTGATTTTGACAGGCTGAGTGAATGGCAAAATACATGGCAGATGAAGTATAATGTGGGTAAATGTGACGTTATCTACTTTGGTTGAAAACAGGAAGGTAGATTATTAGCTGAATGACAATAGATTGGGAAGGGAGTAGGTGAAACAAGATCTAGGTGTTCTCATACCCCCGGTTGCTGAAGATAAGTTTTGCAGGTACAGCAGGGAGTGAAGACAACAAATAGTGCATTGGCTTTCATAGTGAGAGGATTCCGATGTAGGAACATGGATATCATGCTGTAATTGTACAAGGCCTTGGTGAGATCGCACCTGGAGTACCATGTGCAGTTTTGGTCTCCTTATCTCAGGAACGACGTTCTGGCAGTTGAGGGACAGCACAAATGTCTACCAAACTGATTCCTGGGATGGTGGGACTGATGTATGGGGAGAGACGTGGTCTGTTGGTGGTGGGGGTGGGGGTATCGATGGTGGTGCTTCAGCAGGAGCCAAACTGCAGTGTGTGGTCCATTTGCTCCTTTGTAATGAACACATCACACCTTGGCCAGCCTAGAGGCGGAGGGCTGGAATGATTCCCAGGGACTGGATACTCTAGAGAATCTAAACATTACCCCTTGACCATCACTGCCATTCCCCACAGTCAATCATCTGGGGTTCCATTGACCAAAAATTACACTGGGCTCTTAATGTAAACACAGTGGCTATGAAGTGCAGGTCAGAGGCTAAAAATCCTGCAGTGAGTAACTTATCTCCCGACTCCCCAAAGCTTGTCCATCATCTACAAAGGCACAAGTCAGGAGTATGATGGAATACTCCTCATTTAATGCTCAAGAAGCTTGCCACCATCAAAGACAAAGCAGCCACTTGATCGGTACCATATCCAGAAGCATCCACTCCCTCCACCCCTGATGCTCAGTAGCAGCAGCGTGTACTATCTACAAAATCACAGAATCCATATAGCGCAGATAGAGGCCATTCAGCCCAATAAGTCTGCATAGACCCCCCCAAACAGCATCCCAGCCAAGCCCACTCGTCTGCCCTATTCCCATAACCCCACATTTACCGCGGTTAATCCGTCTAACCTGCATATCTTTGCACTGTGGGAGGAAACCGGAGCACCTGAAGGAAACCCACGCAGACACGGGGAGAAAATACAAACTCCACACAGACAGACAGTCACCCAAGACTGGAATCAAACTCAGGTCCCTGGCGCTGTCACGCAGCAGAGCTAACCACTGTGCCACTGAGATGCACTACAGAATTCACCAAAGGTTCTTAGACACCAACTTCCAAACCATGACACTACCATCTAGGGGAACTCCACCACCTGCAAGGTCCCCTCCAAGGCACTCACCAGCCTGACTTGGAAACACATCCTTCAGTGTTACTGGGCCAAAATGACAAAATTCTCTTCCTAAAGGCAATGTGGATCTACCTACAGCATACAGACTGCAGCGGTTCAAGGCAGCAGCTCACCTTCTCAAGGGAAACTAAGGATCAAAGGTTATGGGAGAGAAAACTGGAACCCGGGACAGAGTTGGAGATCAGCCATGATATGATTGAGTGGTGGATCAGGCTGAAAGTGTTTCAGCACATTTTTTCTACCTTTCCTATTCTCTAATTAGTGATGGATAATAAGTGATGACCCAGCCATCAATGCCCATGTCCTATGAATGAATAAAAACATTTGCCTCACAAATGGGAGGTTTTATTGGCCCCGTCAGCTTGCAAGGAGCTTGGGAATGTCCTGGACCAATGGTCCCTCATGTCATGGACAAGGAGATGCTGGTCAGAAATCTAACCACATCAGAAAACATGGCCTTCTGATCATAGGACTGGATCAGTCATAATTCATGGCTCCCTCTCCCACCTAGAATTACACTCAGGATACACCGAGGGCAAGAACGCAGTTTCAGGCCCTACAGCTTGTTATTCAGTGAAGGAGAAAAGATACACTGAATGTACAGTTCAGCCAATTTTATTGCGTAAATTAAGAAGTCAAAAAAGGCAAAATATTTTGCAAATCCATTGGACTGCTAAGTGCATACACATTTCTATACTTTATCGTTCAAAGTCTACACATCAACATGTAACACTGCAATTTTCCCTTTTAAGTCCAGTGCATAAGGTTTACATTTACATAAAATTATCATTCTTCTGCAGAAAACCTTTAATGTCAGACACAAAGTCCAGTGGTAAAGGGAGACTCCAAATCAGAACAACAAAACTCTGTTTAAGGACGCTACTTATTACTATAAAGCTAACCGTCTACTACAGCTGGGGGCCTGTAGCCCGTTGAACTGTCTGAAGGGTCCAGCTTCATGCTCGGTGTGTGGGATCTGTCCTTGATACCAATATGAAAGATGCCAACTACCAGGACACAATGTTGCAACCACCAAAACTCCGCCAAAGCAATGTCCCTCTGATTCAAAATCCATGTCAGTGTTACAGAGCCGTGTGTGTGTGTGTGTGTGTGTATGTGTGTGTGTATACCTGTGTGCATGTGCATGTCTATGTGACAGTGTGTGTTGTGTGTGTGTGTGTATGTGTGTGTGGGTTTGTCTATGTCTGTGCGTATGTCTTTGTTTTTAAGTCTATGTATGTGGGTGTGTGAGCGTATGCGTGTATGGGGGAGGGTGGGGAGAAGTGGCGAGGGTTTCACAGCTGGAGTATAGCTATTAACTGTCCTGTCACCTTAATGCATTAAACTTTCGAGTTGCATATCTAATAATCTCTCCCCATCATGACCCGTCAGCTAATAAAGTGCGTTATTACATACAAAATAAGCAAAAGAATTTTTTTGAAGAAAGAAAGGAATCCAAGGCCAGTTTAGATCTGAAACCACTGTGTTTGAGGGCTTTAACATAATGATCACTGGCTGACAGATTCCCTTAGGACAGAGACCTGCTCAATACAATCGGGAAACATCACACTGCTTTCAAACACAGGGCATTTCTAGCACTTTGCTCTCAAGATGTGAGCTATCCTTCGGCCGAGATCAGGTTTCCAAGCCTGGACAAAGCTCTTCAGGTTGACTATCAGATGGCCGCTCTGAATGTCCTCATGCCCAGCAACTAGATACTCTGTACCTGTGAACAGTGAAAGATTCAGGTTAATGCAGTGCTCAGCACCAGGAGGAGGATTAATGCTGGAAATGAAGAAATAGCACCAATGGTCATTTCTGAGAACAAAATTGGTGTACTGCTTTCACAGGCTGCAATACTCTTCGACATCCTAAAGCCATGGCAGGTCCTACATAAATGCAAGTCTTTCTTTTTGAAGTGGCATGTTATGACGGTTCCTGCCGATTCTTACCAGACAGCATCCACTTTATAGCTGACTATATGCCAGTTACAGCCTGACCACTTGTGGAAATAACTATCAGAAAATATGGTCCATGATTTACAGAGTCCTACAGCATAGAGACAGGCCCTTTGGCCCAAACTGGTCCATGCCAATGAAAATGTCCATCCACACTTCCCTGCACTTGGCCCATATTCTTCTAAACATTTCTCATCCATGTATTGGCCCAAATAGCTTTTAAGTGTTAAGGCACCCAAATCAACCAATTCCGCTGGCAGCTCATTCCATATGCTTACCACCCTCTGTGTAAAAAAGTTACCCCTCAGGTTCCTGTGTATTCTTTCCCCTCTTACCTTAAACTGACACCCTCTAGTCCTCGATTCCCAAACCCTGAGAAAAAGACTGAGTGCATTCACCCTATCCATACCACTCATGATCTTATACACTTCTATAAGATTCCCCCCTCAGTCTCCTACATTCTGAAGAAACAAGTCCTAGCTTGTCTAACCTCTCCCTATAACTCAGTACCTTGAGTCTGGCAATATCCTTGTATATTTCTTCTGCACTCTTTCTAGTTTAATAACATCCTTCCTGTAGCAAGGTGACTGAAACTGAAAACAATACTCCAAGTGCAGCCTCACTAACATTCTGAACAACTGCAACACAACTTCCCAACTTCTGTACTCAACGACCTGACTGATGAAGGCCAGTTTGCCAAAAGCCTTCTTCACTGCCCTGTCTACCTGTGATTCCACTTTCAGAGAACTGTGCACCTGAACTCTAAGGTCCCTCTCTTCCACTACACCCCGTACAACCCTACCATTCACCATGAATTTCCTACCTGGATTTGACTTTTCAAAATGCAACACCTCACACTTATCTATATTAAACTCCATTTGCCATTCCTTGGCCCACCTCCCCGGCCGATCAAGATCCTGCTGCAATTTCTGATAACCTTCCTTACTGTCCACAATACTGTCCACTTTTGTGTCATCCACAAATTTACTAATCATGCCTTGTACATTCTCATCCAAGTCATTGATATAGATAACAAAAAGCAATGGGCCCAGCACTAACACCTGAGGCAAGCCATCACTTACAGGCCTCCAAGTCTGACAAGCATCCTTCCACTATTACCCTCTGCTTCCTACCATCAAGTCAATTGTGTATCCAATCTGCCAGCTCTCCCTGGATTCCATGTGATCGAACCTTGCAGCGCTGCCTACCATGTGGAACCCTATCAAATGTAGAAAACGTGTGGAATTAGTGCAGAAGAAGTGGTGAAGTCGGCAAACGCAGGTCAATTTTGGAGAATCTCTCTGTAGAGAAAAGGAGGAATAATTTCTTCACCATTTTCAATAATAGATTCCATTCAAATATGTTGAAGGGACAGCCATATTTGTTCGGAGGTATAAAACACAAGGTTAGATGAAAGACATTTTGTCAAAGTTTTCATTTTGCCCTCATCTGGAAATACTGTAGGAGTGGGTAGTGTCGATTGGTTCACAACCAGACTTTGATTGGAACAGGCACTGCCATGGAGAATACACCAGTTAATGATGGCTGACAGTTAACTGTCGAGCTTTGTGTAAATTTCAAGTAAGGCAGTTACCTCTGATTGGTTAAGGCATTGCTGAGAAATGAGGTGAGAGAATAGCTGTTGCCTGTTTTGTTGAGTTGGAACAGATGCAATGCGTGTACACATACTTTTTGCAAGGAACTGGGCCTGAATATTAATACAGACAGCTTTCAGCATGTGTAAGTTTGCAAGCCTGAATGACAATCTGAAATTGGGAACATACAATTACGACAATTGCAACGTTGGCTTTTATTACAAGGGAAGGATAGAACACAATAGTGAGGAAATCTTATGATAACTATAGAAGGCATTGGTGAGAGCATACCAATATTATATGCAGTTTGGTTTCCTTGCATGAGGAGAGATATACTTGTGTTGGGAGGGGTTGAAGTAATGAGCTAGTCCATGGATCAAATTAACACCACCAGCACAGGGTTTAATATTAGTCCCAGCACAGGTAAACATAAGACTTGCCTCACACCCTATCTGTGGTAAACCACAGTCCAGCAAATAATCACCAGGCATATGGCTTCAGTCAGAGAACTCAGGAAGAATAACAGATGATCTTTATATTGGATGCAGCTCAGAGACGGACTCCTGAGATTGAGTTTGCTTTATGAGGTCATGTTGAGCAGGTTGGACCTATACTCGGTGAAGTTCAGAAGAATGAGAGGTTATCCTATTATCAGACACGAGACTTGAGGGAGGAGGGGAATAACAGGGTGGATGTCGAGAGCATGTGACCCCTCATGTGGGTACCTGGAACTCAGGGGCACAGTTTAATAATGAAGGATTTCCCTTTTGCAACCAAGAAGAGATAAAATAGTTTCTCTCAGGTCATTAGTGCTTGAAACTCTCTCCTCAGACAGCAGTAGAAACTGGGTAATTGAAAATAGTCAGGACTGAGTTCGATCAACATGTGGCATTGAGGTGCCAACCATTTCAGCACAGATCTTCTTGAGGGCTTTTGAGGCCAAATGACCTTCTCCAACTTCTATCACTTATTCCTATGTCTTCTAGCATAGTGCAAGAGAAGTCCTGAAGATTGAGGGTAGAGCCAAGAGGGGCTGTTTAGCACAGTTCAGTTAGACCATGTCTGACCTGATTTTAGGGCAATTCCTCAAGGAGTAGATGATTGGTCAAGGCCCCTCCATCTTAGGGGTCTAACCAAATGGCTTCCTGACCTGGGAGACCCTAGACTCTCCCAAACAGCAGCTTTAGCCCCATTTCGATGAACTGGTTGTGTCTCTAAGCCAGAGGCTGTTCACTCATTTCCGAGGGATCTGTTTCAGCCTACAGGCCCTCAGAGCTCCGAGGAAGGGGGAGGGGGAAGCTGAGAGGGGATAATTGTGCTTGGCTCCAGGCCTCATCGCATGGTTAACCTTTATCCATTCAACATTTCAGTAGCGACCATGTCATGAAGCAGGCTCAGGTTGGCATACTGGATCCAATTTGGGTACGATGCCTCTCATTAACACCTCCAAGGAGCTTTGTGCCTTCAGTGACCACAAGGAAACAACTGTTCGATTCAAAAGAGTGTTAAACATTCTTCAATCCTTGGGAGTTGGGACTTTCTCCTCATGCCCCGGCCTCTGATTTTTATAGTGTAGTTACACGCAATTAAAATTTGGGAAGTGCTCAGATTTTGTTCCTGGCACCACACTAACCCCAAAATTCCCCTGCCATCTGTCCATCTCAGTCTGCAACACAGGTTCTAATTCATGATGCAGATAACTCAAGGCATACAGCAACTAATGAATCATCAGATGCAAAACTCATCATCTGCTCAAAGCTCTTTGAAAACAGGGCAACTATTAAATACAAAAAGGCTTAAAATCACTTTTCCCTAGTCTAAACAGAATCTCTTTATCTTTTTTTTTGATCAGTGCTTGCCATTATTAATCTACTTTCACATCTATATGGGCTATTCTGCTGACATAACCTTGTCACATTGTAATTAAACTCTCATGCAGAGGCACCCCTGGTGGGAGGATGTAATAACAACATGACATGTTTACATAGGACGATCGCATTGGAAATGTGGATTTGGGAATCTGAAACTAAGTTCAGGAGGTATGACCAAAAATTGAATTGCATCTGCTCACCTCATGTATATTTAAGACTGAGCTAGATAGATTCTTGATCAGTAGAGGAATTATGGGAACAGGTAGGAAAGTAGATGTGAGGAATGTCAAATCAGCCATGATCATATTGAATGGTGGAGCAGGCTGGACGGGCCGAAAGGCCTGCTCCTGTTCTTATTTCTTTCAGATGTATGGTCTCACCCTAGTCCTCACCTTTTCACCTACTTCCGCTGGAGACATCAGGGCAGCAGGAGGCCATTCAGTCATTAATCTAACTTTCATTAGATCACACCCACCTCCATTTACCCTCTTCTGTGCCACCCCCGATACCGTGACCTCAAAAAAAAATCACATCAGCCTCAGCCTTCTGAGCTCAAAAGTCGTCTCAGGGTCTTATGAGGCCAGAGAGTTCTAGATTCCCACTTGCTGTAGAATGGAAAAGGTGCTTCCTGATTTCAGGCCTGAATGTGTCTTGCTGAATGATGGGCATGCAGCACTGCTGGCAGCTCGTGGTCATTCACATTGTTGTGGGTCTGCAGCTATATATAGGCCAGACCAGGGAAAGCTACAGGCTCAGAGTCATACAGCGCGGAAACAGAAACTTCGGTTCAATTTGTCCATGCTGACCAGGCAGCCTAAACTGAACTGGTCCCATTTGCCTGCGTTTGGCCCATATCCATCTAAACCTTTCCTATTTATGAACTCATCCAAACGTCTTTTAAACAGGTTGTCACTATATCTGCATCTACCACTCCCTTTGGTAGTTCATTCTGCATACAAACCACCCTCTCTGAGAAAAGGTGGTCCCTCAGGACCCTTTAAGTCTTTCGATCTTGAAAACTATGCCTTCAAGTTTTAAACTCCTCTATGAATTTCCTTCCTTAAAGAGGCAATAATGAACCAGATGGATTTTTACAACAATCAACAGTGATTACACAGTCACCATTAGGCAAACTCTGTGGGATGTCACCATGGCTCAGTGGTTAACGCTGCTGGCTCACAGTGCCAGGGACCCAGGTTCAATTCCACCCTCGGGCGACTATCTGTGTGGAGTTTGCACGTTCTGCTCAGGTTTCCTCCGGGTGCTCCAGTTTCCGTCCACATATTTAGTTTGGTTGAATTGGCTATGCTAAATTGCCTAAACGTTCTGGAATGGGTGGATTAGGCATGGGAAAGCTTGACTACCAGGATAGGGTGGGGGGGGCATGGTCTGGACAGCATGCTCCTCAGAGGTTTGGTGTGGACTTGATGGGCCAAATGGCCTACTTACAAAGTGTAGGGATTCCTAATCCAGATTTTCATGGAATTGGAATTTCTCATCTGCTACAGTGGGGTCTGAGCCTATGTCCCCAGTGACAACACTGCATGGCCCATTCCCCTGCTGGTGATTTGTGTGTGCGGGTACCTGATTCCTTTAGTTCCAGCACCTCATCGCTTGTCATTGAGAGAATAACACCAATTGCTGCTGGTGTTGTGTGAAGAGATTCCTTTATTCTGACTAGTCATTTATTCCATAAGAAACCTGCTGAGCACAATTCAGTGATGCTTTTGCAGCCTTTCCTCCCAGTGTGGCATTTCAGGGTAAACACGTTCATTTGTATGTTGGGTAATGAATATTCATCATGATGGTGACAGCTTTATGCTGGGTGGTCTGATGTTAACATGTCTCTTACCAGGATTCAGAACCGGGCAAGTGCAGCCTCGGTTTGTCCACGATTCTAGGTACAGAACTCGTTTGCCCCGGTGAGCCTTCAACTTTGTCAGTTTCAACACCTTCTTGACCTTCACAATGACCTCTGCGTGTGACCCTTTGTCATGAGCTGAGAGAACTTTTACTTTCAGGACTGTGGCAATGACAGGAAATGGACAGACAATCATCAAAATCAAATTCTAAATAACGGCATAACACTGCAGATGCTGGAAATCTCAGCAGGTCCGGCAGCTTCTGAAGAGAGATTCAGACTTAATGTTTCAAGTCTGGTTTGAGTTCTGAAGGCAAGTCATAGCAGATTGAAACATTAACTCTGAGTTCTGAAGAAGGATCAATGGATTCTAAATGCTAACACTGCTTTCTCTCCAGAGATGCTGTTGGACCTGTTGAGTTTCTCCAGTATTTCTCCATGTTTGTTGCATTAAACCAAATTACACTCACAAGACAGGACAAAATCCAGGAAGTATCAGAGTAACAATTTCTCCACAGTCAATGTGTTATTCAGAATATTAATGCACAGCAATAACTTCAGGGCTGACACTTCAGCACAAGGTTTGAACAATGATTTATGGAGCTATTCAATTAGATTATTCATCCTAATTACTTCTGGGTAATTCTGGTTTAATTCCTGTAATTTGGCAGTAAGGAAGGAGAATTATTTTATTGATGAGCTTGTCTTGTATTTATACGGTGTGTAGCACAACCACAGGGACATCACAAAGTGCACTGCAGCCAATAAGATACTTTTGAAGGGTCATCATTGTTCTAATGTAGGCAAAAGGGGTAGCCAATCCATACACTGCAAGATCCCACAACCTACCCAAACAGATCTCGGAGATAACCATCGGTCCTGGTGTGAATTTCCTGCTCTTTGAACAGGGCTGTGGGACTTTGTAAATCTAATGGACAGTGCAGACAGTGCCTCAGCTGAACATTGCATGTTAAAAAAATGGCATCGCTTACAGGGCAGCACCCCTTCAGTGCTGCACTGCAAATATCTGCCTGGATTTTGTGCTCCTACCTTTGGGATGATCTGCCTCAGAGCTGACAACAATACAACTGAGTCACTGCCTGAATGTGATTTCTGTTCATTCGCCCATGGAATATGGTATCACTGGCTAGGCCAGCATTTGCTGCCTGTCCCTAGTTGCCCCCTGAGAAGGTGGGGGTGAGCTGCCTTCTTGAACTGCTGCAGTCCATGTGCTGTGGGTTGACCCACAATGCTCCTGGGGAGGAAATTCCAGAAATTTGACCCAGTGACAATGAAGGAACAGCGATGTATTTCCAAGGCTGGATGATGAGTGGCTTGGATGGAGACTTGCAGGTGGTAATGTTCCTGTGTATTTGCTGATTGTGCTTTATAGACGGGATAGGGACAACATTCACTCTGCAAATGGTGACACATGCACAGTGGGTGAGTGTGAGAGAGAGCGTGTGCGTGTGTGTATATCAGGGGGTGGAGTTGGTGGCGGAAGCCTTAAGTGGAGTTGACGTGACATGTCACATTCAAACAGCAGGAGTAGGATCTTTGGCACTATCATGCTGGCCTGGCAGAGGTTCAGTGGCACCAGCTAATGATCCAGGACCCCTCGAGGTACTTACTCCTGCCCCAGCAATTATCATTGGTTTAGAAAGCAAACCAGACTGCTGTCTTAGGAAAGTATCCAGGAGGTTCACGTTCAATCTTTATCTGCTCTCAAAGTAGAGGTGCCTTACGGATTTTCAGCTAGCACAATTTATGGAACTTATTAATTCTCTACAATGTTGGAATAGGCCATTTGGCTCCTTGAGTCAGTTCACTAATGCCCTTTAGGGAAGGAAGCTGCTATCCTTACCCAGTCTAGCCTATATGTGACTCCAGACACTGCAATGCCATTGACACGTAACTGCCCTCTGGGATGGGCAATAAATGCTGCCTAGCCAGTGACACCCTCATCCCTTTGAATGAATAAAAACAGTCTGCACTGAGCCTCTGAAGAGCTCCCACCCTGACCCAGTCCTATCCCTGCAATCCTGAATTTTACCATGGCAAATCCACTTGGCCTGTACATCTCTGAACACTACGGGCAATTTAGCATTTGCAGTCCACCTAACCTGCACATCTTTGAACTGCGAGAAAACCAGAGCATCCAGCGGAAACCCACACAGACACGGGGAGAATGCGCAAAGTCCACATAGCCAAGGCTGGAGTCAAACCTGGGTCCCCGGCGCTGTGAGGGAGCAGTGCTAACCACTGAGCCACTGTGCTGCCCCGCAGAACACACAAACACACCTCTGGGTGCTTTGGTTTCCTCCCACAGTCCAAAGATGTGCATGTTGGGTGGCCTGGCCATGCTAAATTGCCCGCAGTGTCCAGGGATGCTTAGGCTGGGTGGATTAGCCATGGGAAATACAAGGTTACAGGGCTGGGTAAGGGGGGAGCCTGGGTGGGATGCCCTTCAGAGGGTTGGTGTTGACTCGTTGGGCCAAATGGCCTGTTTCCATACTATAGTGACTCTATGATTCATACACACAAGCACCTGCACACACACGCACACTGCCTTTGACATGGAACACGGTGGAAGTAGAGTATCTATCTGTGGCTCCCCCCTGCCACCCTGGGCATCCTGCTGGAATTGGCTTTGCCATCTAATGTTCGAGATGGGAAATAATGAGCCAAGTGTCTCCATAACTCACCAAACGTATACTTCATGTTGCAGAACACCTTAGGATTTCTTAGAATCTGCTTCCTGCACTCACACCTCCCTGCAAAAAAATTAAGGTATGACTGTACGGAGGCTTGATAAATCTAGGAAGTACAGTAAAGTGTACCGACTGAAATATTGTGAGATAACAAGGTGTAGAGCTGAATGAACACAGCAGGCCAAGCAGCATCAGAGGAACAGGAAGGCTGACATTTTGGGCCTAGACCCAATTCTGAAGAAGGGTCTAGGCCCAAAACGTCAGCTTTCCTGCTCCTCTGCTGCTCGGCTTGCTGTGTTCATCCAGCTCTACACCTTGTTATCTCAGATTCTCCAGCATCTGCAGCTCCTGCTATGACTGAAAATACTGTGTTGCTTTTCCCTCTCACGATGCTGAGTGAATCATGTTACTGGTTCCTGGAGTGAGAAATATGCTGGCTCACAATCTGATTCTCATGTAAAGCTGATGGGAATAGTTTAAATAACTTAAATGTTTTGTAAAGGCTCTGAACAGTGATTTATTTCGATGGATTCGTGAGAACTGGAAAGGAGAGCGTGTGCTCGATTGATAGTTTTCGGAAATTCTAAGAGGGGTGAGTTTGAATGGCTGATTTTTTCCTTTAACCTCCATGACCCTTTCCTAAACTCCTCAGTATTAATATAAAGCTCTGAACACAGCAGACACTGGATGAATGAATATTAAACATAGGAACAGAAAACCAAAAGAACTGCGGATGCTGTAAATTAGGAACAGAAACAAAGTTCCTGGAAAAGCCCAGCAGGTCCGGCAGCATCTGCTAAAGGAAAAAGAGAGTCAATGTTACGAGTCAACGTTCCGAGGAAGGGTCACCGGACTCGAAATGTTAAGTCTGTTTCTTCCTTCGCCGGACCTGCTGGCCTTTTCCAGCAACTTTGTGCTTGTTAAACATAGGAATGTTAGGAGGAAGATCCTGTCCTGAATGAATGGGCCACAGAAAAGCAGGGAGAAGTCCACACTGTGCCTAAATAGTGCTGCAGCTGCAAACTCATCCCTTTTTTTGACACTTGCAATGAAAATAGTTCAATGGGGAGAGATGTACAACCAGGTGGCAATCCACAAGGTACACAAGCTGGCAGGGACCGGGAAGCAGGAATTCCTTGCAAAGGTTTTGATTTGAAGTGTGAAGAATGAGGGCTCCTCACCTGAGTGTCTAAGAGCAGAAAATCCTTGCTCATCTCCCCAGCCCCAGCTGAGATCTCTCCCAGTGAGAGAGGGCAAGAGGCCATGCTTCGGAGCTGCGTCTGCAGGCTGCTGGTACCAGTTTTCATCGACAGTGCTGTCAGATTCAAGGAAGACATGTCAGTGGCATGAAAGAAGATCCCATCTGAATCCGTTTTCTCCTCAATACCTCATGAGTGGTGATGGTGACCTGCTTCCCACCCATTCTGGGTCATTTCTGGGATAAAGTCTCTCAGGATATTAGCCAGTCTTGAGGTAGGAGATGGCTTTGACAGGATCAGGAGGCGCTATTCCACTCCAAGGCACAGCTCCCAACTCACACACCAGGCTGAGGTTCTCAATAAAACAATCCTTCAAAATTTACATATCAATGATGTTTAATGATTTAACGTTGAAGACAGTTTGCATAAAACTCTGCTTTGAGTTTTGAAGCGCAAATTAAAGGGTTTGATATGACAAACAGATAGAAGTTACTTCCTCTTTTGTCGGGTGGTGGTGGCTGAGTCCAAAATAGGGGCTGGAACTTTAAAATTACAAGGAAGTAATTTTTGAGACATTCTAGAATTTTTGACTCCAAAATGTTGGGTGTAAATGCACTTTTTCAAGACCAATGTTGACAGCTTTTTGTTTGGTGAGGACACAGGGATAGGGGCTAAAGGCAGACTAATTAAATTTATCAGTCACGATCAAATTGAATGGATGAACAGGCTTATTTATGGGGCTGAATGGTCTCTCCTATTTATGTGTGACTGTGACCCAACTTAGTGGGACACGGTGCCTCACAGCTGGGTTCCTTCTGAAGGCATGAAGGACGCACTGTGGAGTGGGGGAATGAGCAGGCTATGGCTCAAGAAAGTCAGTAGTTTCTCTTCCCGAGGGGTACCAGAGAAGCAGCTGAAAGTTCACAACAACCAAATAGTTTTCGATGGTAATAATTTTTCCCTGGTGTAGGGTACAAAATGATTAAATCATTCCACTTCTGTGAGGCTGGGCTTTGAACTCTCAGCCTCAGAGTTGCTGGTACAACATCCGCACCGCAGTTAGGCTAAAGGGCGCTAATTCCAGCTCGGTTTCCATAGGGCTCTGCTGGTTTGCCCCCTCTCATTGGAGCCCCGAGCCTACCTGCTGGTACAGTCCCCTGTGTAAGGGTCACAGCTTTCGGGGCAGTCACATGGTCGGCAGCCATATTCTCCGAGGCCCCAGTATCCCAGCATGCACCTGTCACAGCGGGGCCCAGCCACACCAGGTTTACACAAACAGTTGCCGGTCACAGGGTCGCAGGGGGCACGGGGCTGTGAAGGTAACATGGCAGAGCCAACAGGATGGCATGAGCAGGCTAGAGACAAACACAAAGAAAAGATCTTCAGATCATCCAACAACATCCTGGGGTCACTACTGATCAGAAACTCAACAGGCCTCGCCACGAATACAGATGGTGACAAGGGCAGACCAGAAGCTACGAATACCACGGTGACTCCCCAAAGCCTGACCACCATCTACAAGGCACAAGTCAGCAGTGTGACGGGAGACTCTCCACTTGCCCAACTCAAGTGCGCTCCAACAACACTCAAGAATCTTGACACCGTCCAGGACGAAGCAGCCCGCTTGATTGGCACCACATCCACATTCATCCACACTCTCCAACACTAATGCTCAGCAGCAGCAGTGTGCACTGTCTACAAGACAGCACCTTCCAGACCCACAAACACTTCCATCTAAATGGGCAAGGGCAGCAAATACATGGGTATAAACACCCCTGCAAGTTCCCCATCATGATTTGGAAATATAATGCCATTCCTTCACTGTTCTCGGGTCAAAATCCTGGAACTCTCTCCATAAGGGTACTGTAGGTCAACCCACTGCACATGGACTGCAGCGGTTCAAGAAGTCCACCCACCACCACCTTCTCAAGGGCAACCCGGGATGGACAATACCTTCTTGACTTCAGTGGGCACAGCAGCAGTTTGGCTCACAAACAGTCTGGCACACAACAGCTATTTCAAGGTAGACCCTGCCAGTAAAGGAACTATTTTCATAAACAAAAGACGAAATAGACATGGCAGACCAGTTCATGTTTCTTGCACCTTCTGCAGACAATACCAGGAGAACACACATAGTGAGCACTCCCTTTTTGCTGGTATTTGCTAAAAGTTCAACAGCTTTCACCGTTTATAATTAGGGCTTTATTTTCATGAAGACAGCAGAATGCAATCAGGATCTTGCTGACTAGGGGGTGTCACAAACCCTTCACTACTCAGCACCTAGAGGCAAAAGAAATGCTTCCTGCACTTTCCAGCACAGCTTCAGACTTTCTCCCTCTTTCATCCTTCACTAATGGAATATGACTGGAATTCTGCAATTGGTTTAAGAGATCAGTCTGCAGGCTTGGTCTATCAGCATAAGCGGAATTAGCTTTATTGTCACATTTACTCAAATAGCACAGTGAAAAGTTTACAAGCTGCTGCGTATGTTGGCATCTTAGGTACCAAGGTACCCAAATACGAATTCTGAGGGAAAAAGTGTTAGAAAAATAAAGTAAATAAAGTTCAGTGTGTAGAATGAAATTGTTCGAAATAATCTTGCAGAGGTGGAGTCAGGAATGATGATGTTTTTTGCTGCAGTTATCATAATCTCTCCAGTCAACATCAAAACTCAATGGAGAGAAAATTATTTCCATTCGCAACTATCTGGGAACGTTGGACATGGAGTTTATCTTTGGGGAAGATTTATCACCCAGAAATAGGTGCTAAATAAATGTAACTTTTCATTGTTTTTCACAATGCAGAAAATTGGAGATGCAGTGAGTGAGTTATCTGAGATTATGAGCCATTGCCTTTATTATCCCTCCCTAAATCTCACCGACCCTTCTACCTCACTCACTCCTTCAAATCTCCATGTTTGAGCAAGCTGCTGGTCATGTGAACCAAATAACTCCTTAAACAGCTCAGTGTCATTTATCGTTTCATAATTTCTCCGTGAAATACATTGGGATGTTTTGTTACATCAAGGGTGTTATATAAATTTACGTTGATGAGTAATATATTGGGGAGGAGGATGTGATCTTTTTTGAAACAATAGCTCCCAGAGATCTCCAGTGTTGGGTTTTCCTCGCTTCGTGTCTGGTCTGATCAAAGTGCTGGCTTAATATATGATGGGATTAGCAGGGCCGGAGGGGGTGGGAGTGCAAGGGTAGTGTCAGTTTGCTGCTGGCCGCTCTGGGTCAGATTGGTGCCAACTTTTCCTGTCCTGCCTGGGCTGGTGGATTTGGCTTTGCCCCGTGGTAAAGATCATGGCACTGGGCTGCACCTGCCTTTCAGGCACAGAACTGAAGAAATGGAGGTGGTTACATTTCTCCTCTAATCCAGTCGTATCTATCTCCCTCCTGGGTCTGTGAGCACTGCAAGTAGAAGTGATCCCATGTTAACAGTATCACACACTAGACGGCCCCCACGTTAGTGTAACTTGAACCGCGGAGTCCAAAGCTGATGGATGGAATTGACCAGCCTCCCCCTTTCCAGGCTCCTGGCAAAATTCAATTTCACCCAGGCCATTTGGCCCATCTAGTCCACAGTATTCCCAACACTGATTTTTACAATCCAAATCCCATTTGTCGCCAAGAACATAATTACTTCTTAAAACCTACGGTGAGGTCTTATTTCATTGCTCATAACGAAAATGACAATTATTAAAATATTCTCCCGCAATCAGATTCCATCTGCTTGAAGTATTACTTTGTGGCTAATCATAGCAACAGAATTAGCTGGGCTAAGAGCCATGTTAATGCAATCTAATGCAACCACTTTGTAGCTGGACTCGCAAAGACTATAGACTCAGTTGGGAGAGACTAGGAGGCAGTTCACGGGTAATTCAGAGGTTTGTTTATCCAAATTCAGCAATGATTCAAGCAGTAGTGCTCTTACCCAGGCAGGTATCTGGAGCAGAGAAAGGGACCCTGGTGTTCCTGTAGAAGCCTGTCTGGCACAGTTGGCAGTGCTGCCCCTCTGTGTTGTGCCTACAGTTGTCACACACTCCACCACTGTGATTACCTGATGCCAACCACACCGTGAGGTCAAAATGGCAGCTGTTTGCATGGTCATTGCATGTGCATTCTGTTACAAGGGGAAAAATAATAGATAATAATCCCTTCAAATGAGTGCGACAGGACTAAAACTTATTCAGAAATGCTAAATAATTAATTTGACCGCATTAAAGATTCTCCTGAATGACTTTCCAATCTAGAAATAGGCCATTTCGGCCAGCCAGACTTTGACCGTCTTTATCCTCTACACAAACTGTACTTAATATTTCAATCTCCCTTTGCCACTTTTTAAAAATGGAAGGTGAACTCAATTCCTGATTTTAAATCTCCAGCACCAGGTGAGAGGGCAGCGGTGAGCTGGGGTTGTGGGGGGATGGGGGGTGGGGGTGGGGGAGGGGTGTGTTGCTAGGGTAGAGAGAGCGTTCACCCACTCAGCCAGAGGCCCATTAAGATTACAATGGAGCACATTTCACAAAAGATCTAGGAGAAGGCAGTGGATCACACAGCAAGTTAGCAAGTGTGGCCTATCCACCAGGGCCTGTACCCCAGGCTTTTGGACTAGTGAATCCTTTACGGAGGGGCGGGGGGGTGAGGCCAGGCCACAGGGGGCTTTGGCCAGCACTGGAACAGAGCCGAGGACCGCACCCTAACTCACCAGCAACACCCTCGGAGCCTGCACAAAGAGAAATGCTCCTCAGGGCTCAGCAAAATAACACATTGCTGTCCACACTGTATACCTACTGGGCTGTGGGCACAGAGAGTTGAGGTGGTGCTAGGGAAACGTAGTCGGGAGGTGGGGAGAGTTTCAGGGGATGAGGGCTGCATCAGAGGCATTGAGGCGATGAGTGAGTCAGGGGCGTTGGGGAGACAGCGTCGGGGGTATGGCACTAGCCAGGATCTTCCCCTCTGCTCACCGATGTGGTCAGTGCTGCAGTGACCAATCACCCCGCCGAGCTAATAGCGACCCTGACGCAGTGTTCATCAATTTATTCCACTCATGTCTGGAATCAATCCCGAGACGCAACACTCTTCAGCTGTGTATGCTCGGCTTGTTAGATTGATAGTCACACAGGATAGGAGGAGCAGACCACTCGCCCCATCATTCCTGCACCTCCATTTTGAAAAAGTTTTTCAATTAATCCCACTCCCCTGAATCCCTGTGCTTTTTCCCCACAGCCCTCCAAATTCCTCCTTTCCAAATATTTACCCCATTTTATTTTGGATATTACGTGGAGTTGGCTCCCACCAATCTTTCACACTGTCATAACAACCTGTCCCATATCCTTTTAATATCCAATTCCCGATATTCCTACTCTCTTCTGTCCCCTAGAATATCCTGAGGAACAGAATTTCACTTTCTCACTCAATTCCCCTATTCCTCAGTATCACATCCTAAACTATAGCTTCTTCCCCTGTAGACAGTAATGTTCCAGCCTGTCTAACCCCTCTCCAGATCACAGAGAGACACGGAAATATTACAGCACAGAAAGAGGTCCCTGGAGTTGTGCTGGCTGGATAAACCAATTCCTCATCTCCTTTTTGCCAACGACCTTCAATTTCTATTCTCTGGATATTCTCCCTCCTCCTAGTGGGAACAGTTTCTCTCCATTTTCTCTCTCAAGCCCTTTGTGGTCTTGAACATCCAGCAAAGTGCTCCTGAATCTCCTCTGACCCCAGAAACCAATCCTAGCTTCTCCAGTCTCTCTGCATCCTCTCTTCCCAGAGACTGTTCTGGTAAATGTGTGCCGCGCCAAAGAGATCTGCAGTCAGAGGTCTACAGCATGGAAACAGGTCCTTCAGCCCAACATGTCCATGCCACCCAGTTTTCACAATCAAACTGGTCGCACGTACCTCTGTTTGGTCCATATCCCTCAATACCTATCCTATCCATGTACTGAAAAAATGTTTCTTAAATGACAAAATTGTATTCGCTTCCACCAATATCTGTAGCAGTTCATTCCAGACACTTAGCACGCTTTGTGTGAAAAAAATGCCCCTTTGGACCCTTTTGTATCTTCCCCTCTCCTTTAAATCTATGCCCTCTTGTTTTAGACTCCCCTACTACGGGGTAAGGCTGTTGGGTATCTACCTTATCTATGACTCTCATGATTTTATAGATCTCCATAAGGTCAATCCTGAGTCTCCTACGCTCTAAAAAAAAAGTCCCAGGCTATCCCACCTCACCTCATTATTCAAACCTTCCAGTCCAGGTAGCACCCTAGTAAATGTTTTCTGCATCATTTATATTTTGATAATATCCTTTCTATAACAAGGTGACCAGATCTGCACACAGTTCTCCAAATGTATCCTCACCAACGTCTTGTATAGCTGCAACAAGGCATCCCAACTCTTGTACTCAGTGCTCTGAGTGATGAAGACAAGCATGAGGAAAGCCTTCTTGTTACTTACTCTGACATGGATTCGCAGTTCCCTTCTTGCCATCTGCTGGTCTCCACAGTTGGTCATTGTATAAAAGCCTGCACTGTTCACAGTGCTCCCCCATAGTGTTGTGTTGACAGATACACTTCCCATGGACCTGTCAGAGAAAAGCATAGAGGACTTCAGGAACTGGAGAAGGAGCTAGTCATCACGCAGTGACAGACTGGAAGAAGTAACCTTTATGAAGTGTAGTCACTTGCATTATGTACGAAACACGGCAGCCGATCACATGCATTCAGCTCCCCCAATTCAGCAATAAAACAAACCAGCAAAGAATCCGTTTCATGAGGGCCGAGCATCGACTGGAAAGGCAGACAGAATGCTGTGCCTCTTTGAGCATTCACTGGTGCATTGGCCTGGGTAAGGTCCTCAACTGTTTAAATCTTCATGCTTCCACAGAAATGATGCAGACACAGGCTAAAATATACTTCTGTGCCCAATCCTACTCCTTTTGCTCCCCTTTAACCTCGCACTCTCCTCAAGCCCGATATAATCAATAATATCCAGAGGATATTCTGGATTATATATTCTAGATTTTATTCTATTCTATTATATTCCAGACTATTCTATATTCACTCACTCACCCACACCCCATAATCCTTGGCGTCACAAGCTAAACCATTGTTTCCTCCCCCAGACGATAATACTCCAGTCTGTCTAATCCCTCCCCAGATAACACAGAACCATAGAAAAACTACAGCACAGAAATAGGCCACTCTGCCCATCAAATCTGCACTGCTTGAACAAACTAGCAGCCTATTCTTTATCAACTTTCCAACCTCTGATCTGCAGCCTTGGGAATTACAATGTTTCGGTGACAAACCCAGATTCTTTTTAAGTGAGTTGAGGGTTTCCACCTCAGCCTCCAAACCTGGGCAAGGAATTTCAGACACTGACCATTCTCTGGGTCAAAACTCTCTTCTGTATCCCCTCTCATCTTTCTACCAATCACTTTAATACAGTGCTGCCTGGTAACTGACTGGTTCACGAGGGGAGACATCTCTTCCCCGTCCACACAACCCAAACTCCTCATTGATTCATACAGTTCAATTAACTCATCTCCCAGTCTGCTCTGTTCTAAGGAAACCAGCCGTAATCTATATAATCTCTCCCCAGAGCTACAATGTTCAACCTCTGGCAACATTCTTGTAGATTTCTTCTCCAAAGCAGTTATGTCCTTCCTGTAATGTGGTGACCAGAACGGTACCCAAACTTTGAGCTGTGGCCAAACCAGTGCCTTATTTAGCTTCAGCATTTCCTCCCAGCTTTTGTACCACATCCAGAGGAGAGTATCCCTTATGCCTTCTTTATCTTATTTACCTCTCCTGCCACTGCCAGGGACCAATGAACATTCTCCTGTCTCATCTACCCCTCGCAATATCCTCCTGTTTATTATGAAGCAAGGGAATATGTTTGCCGTCGCAAAAGTATTACCTCCCATTTTTCCAGAATGAATGCCATCTTCCACCTTTCTGCCCATTCAACCAAACCATTGATATCATCCTGCAGTTGGTAGCCATCATCTTCACTGTCAACTATAATTTTTGGGTGGTCTGCAAATTTTCAAATGGTGCCACCCACATTAAGTCACCCTTTAATACTCTGTTTTATCAAGCAACTAACTCTTCCCAAAAATGCTTATTCTAAGGTTCAACTCAAATGGTTTGGGCGGGGAACTTGTCATTTTGTGGAATAATTTTAAAATTTCTCTCCCCATTCTATTTGTGTTGATCAATTTGTCACTTTTGTTACCATCTCCTTACCTAGTTTATCATTATCCTTCATAAACTGTCAGCTATCCTTTACCTTTTTGACTCTGGTTAATAAACCTCAAGAACTGCAATGCCTCATCTCTAGTCACACTTTTACGAGTGCTCTCATATCTTCCAGAAATGAGGCCCAAACAGTACACAATGCTCCTGCCCATGTTAGCATGGTCTTTCTGTGTTCAAACATACTTCCCTTCTCCAATTAACCATGTCTCCAGCTCAGAAGCAAATGATTCTGTTCCTTTATGACCTTTAATTAATGCATTTCCAACCTATTTTTATTCTCTACATTTAACATGTATCACCTTTCCCTAACCTTCTTCCAGAAACTATCACTTCAAAACTTCCTTTGTTTCATAATTGATTGTCAGGTTATGAACGTCTCTCAGAAGATCTCATTTATTGTTCATCCAGAATAGAAACCTGGCCCAGACATAAGAGGTGAGAAAATAAAATTTATGACAGATGCGAAAAGTATCTGTAGCTTTACAAAGTGTAGAAATTGTAGGGTTAACTAAAAGAAGGAATATGTGGAAGCAAAAGGAAGACATAAAAAGATATTGGCCGTTAAAATTACGGAACAGAAAATTCAATGGACACTTGAAGGAAATGAACTTACAGGATTATGCAGGAAGGGTAGGAAATGGATTAAATCATGATGGTCATATAGACATGATGGGCCAAATGGCCTCCTTTTGCATCAAAATACTTTGGGGTTAATGTGGGGGAGTGGGGCTGACTGAATTCTATGAAGAGCTGGCACAGACATAATGGGATGAATGGACTCAATATACTACTCTACATCCCTAACTGCCTTCAAGATGGTGGGTGATGCACCTGTGGCCTGCTATTTGTGGAGCAGATTTTATTGCTGCTTATATCAACACATCAGCCTAATGATAAACATTGGGTTTACTTTTAAAAACCGATTGAATTATCCAGTGTACAAGATTGCTTTTTCTAAAAAAACACAAGCATTCAAACAAAAAATCTCAACATCGCTGGCATCCATTGTCCACCCAACCTTGAGAAGGCAGTAGAGCATCAACTTGCTTTATTGTGTGTATGGGGTTTGGCAGCTTTATCTCCCAAGTACCACTTCTTGAGTGCCACCTATTTTCTATAAATCTATTCGACAGTAACATAGATACACACATTCTCTTCGACGTTGGACAGTTTTTGCCTCCTTCCAGGTCACTCTACATAGTCAAGTGACATTGGCATCATTGACACACATCATCGACAGGCATTCCCTTCGTGACTCTATACTTTATAGAGAGTCAGAGTGGAGGGTGGACCTGGTGGTGGAGTGGCATTTACTGCACCAGGAGTCCAGAGCTCAGAGTCTGGTTTGTGAATCGATGCAGAGTGACACCAACAGCAGGGATTCAATTCCTGTACTAGCTCAAGTCACCATGGAGGCTCTGCCTAAGGCAAGGTAACCCCTGGGTTCATCTCACCACCAGTCACCTCTTTCTAACGAGACAGTGGCCTGGGGTGCTCCGGCATGAAGGAAACTTTCAGTCAATCACTGATCCAGTACATTCTGGGGAATTCCTCTGCAGCAGATGGTGAGATTTTGATTCAATTGATGTATTTGAAACTAAAAGCTAGCTTTGTATTGACTACAAAACCATTGGTGTTAAAACACAGGTGGTTCACT
Organism: Stegostoma tigrinum; assembly: GCF_030684315.1. NCBI lineage: Eukaryota > Metazoa > Chordata > Chondrichthyes > Orectolobiformes > Stegostomatidae > Stegostoma > Stegostoma tigrinum. The sequence goes on from NC_081378.1 coordinate 50,883,301, forward strand.
GAAGTACTTCAGGGAAGGAAATCTGTCATCTTCACCTGATCTGGACTACATGTAACTCCAGACCCACAGTAACATGGCTGACTCAAAGTCCCTCAAACAGCTTAGCAAGTCACTCAGTTGTGTCAAACTGTTCCAATGTCTGTTAAAGGTAACTAAACCAGAAAGCATCAACCAAGGGACTAGAAATGACAATGGCACATACAACACAGCCCTCCATTTCACTGCTCCATGACGGTCACTGGGTCAAAACCCAGGAACTCCTAACATCATTGCAGGTGTCCCTATACCCCATGGACCACAGCAGTTTAAGGCGGCAGCTCACCAGCCCCCAGTACAGTAAATGCTGGCCCAGCCCAATGATGTCCACACCCTACGAATAAAAATAGAGATTTTTTTTTAAAGTGTGAAAGGGAAAGGAGGCACTCCCACAATCCTGTCAGATGTGGCATTCCAAAATGTTGATGCAGCAGTAGTGAAATATTGTCAGGCATGTCCAGACAGGACCTGAACCTCTGAGCTCACATTACTCCAACTAGAGGAATCACCATTCACATATCTTTTCTATATGAACACCTTTGAAGTTCAATTTTGCCACATTCTGCCCTGGCTGCCTTTTGCAATTTGTTGAGAAAATGTATCATGTCAGAAACTGCAGTTCTGCAGCACTCTGTATGGGTTAATCTGCTTACTATGATGACAAATTTCAGTCAACAATTAGCAACTGTGTCAAGCAAATCTGCAGCGATTCGACTGATGCATCTTTATGCTCAGTTCCTTGGAATGATGTAGCTCTGGACACAAAGTCACCAACCTCCAAATGGGACTTGGCAGATGTACAATTTAATTGAGAGATAATGGGAGCTGCAGATGCTGGAGAATTCCAAAATAATAAAATGTGAGGCTGGATGAACACAGCAGGCCAAGCAGCATCTCAGGAGCACAAAAGCTGACGTTTCGGGCCTAGACCCTTCATCAGATACAATTTAATTGATTTTTTTTTCCAATTGGATGTCCAACATTTGTTGCCCATCCCTAAGAGCCCTTGAACCAAGTGGCTTTCTAGGCCATTTCAGAGGGCAGTTAAGAGTCACTCACATTGCTGTGGGTCTGCAGTCGCATGTCAGTAAGGATGACAGTGTCCCTCCCTAAAGGACGTTTGGGAACTAGATGGGTTTCTGTGACAAATAATGATGGCTCTCAGAGACACATCCACCAAAATGACTTTTCTTTTCCAGGTTTATTAAGTGAATTTAAATTTCACCAGCTGTCAGGCTGGGATGTGAAGCCGAATCTCTAGAGCATTCATGTGGGCATCTGGATTTCCAGACAAGGGACATACCAATCTCTTGCTTGGCAGGTCTGGATAGGGGAGTAGTTCCCATTGGAAAACTGTTGGCTTGATGATGGAGGAGGTTCTTGTAGTATAAGCAAATGGGACATTGATGACAGCTACGAGGAGCCCAGCTAGCTGTTTGTCATCGACGCTATGCCCAGCATTGGAAGGTAGCATGACCAAAGAGACTACGCCCTTGAACAGTAACCCCCCCTGCCCTCCGCTCCCACCAAGTGTCATATCTGCAGCAGACCCTCACTACTAGGCAAATATGCCACCTCCCTTGTGTTTTGCAGAGTGAGTGTAATTGGCTCCTTCAATAACCTGGAGTTGCTATGTATCTGTCAGACCGTACTTCCACGTTCACACTGCCATCAGTTTAACTGTGGTTCCCATCAACTGTCTGTGATATCAAAGATTGAGGATTCAGCTGAAAACTCAGCCTGGTGATTATGGAGTAGTTTGTTGTTATTTTGATTGAGCCCTAGTTTTAATCCTTTTCTCTCATTAGGTTTACAATCACAGACTCGTAGGTTTGCTCAATATTCTACCCACAATCTCATTCCTGTTGACAGTATTCCCAGTCACAATTGTTTGTTCATTCATAAGGAACAAAAGAACTTTCCCTGTCTTCTGCTCTTAGATCATCGCCGATGTTGCTAAGCAACTACTGGTTTTCGGTGAGGCGGGGTTGGTGGTGAATGCAGCCAGGGTTGGGTCCCATACTCTGCCAGTCTCTGCTCATGGCTTCCCACAAGTACCTTTCACCTACAGTGTACAAAAGCATGATCCAGCTCTAGTGGAAAGGGGCAGTTCACAAGTCCTTTTGCACATGGTGTGGGCAGGATATTGCAAACCTTATAAACGGTCATTACCACTGCCTGCCCGCTTCCCCTTTCTTCAGATTAAAACCCCTTTGATTTTTGACTTCTTAGCTACAGGCAGTAAAGAGTTAATCTCACCAACGCAGTGTCATTATTATCTTCCCCGCACTTTCTAAACAATAATTGAGTTTATCCTAAACAGCTCCCAGCCTCTTTCAAGCAACAGCTAAATAACAAACCTTGTCACAAACATAACATCTGATCCCTTACATGTTGGAGAAGTGAGGTTAATCCAATAAGCTGATTAGGGATATTATACTTTACAGCGAAAGTGTATCCACTTAACTCAAAATGTTATTTGAGGGAATAATATATGCTTCCTGCTGTCTCCCAACTTTCCCATATCACCACGCTTTCCACAATTACTCAGTCAATTTGAAAAACTGTTTTATAGTCACAATCAGTCTATTCCTGCAGAGACCAGCTTCAGTACAGGATGAGCAGGAGCATTCTCTCCAGAGCCCTATTTATCCAGTAGTCTTCATCACTGAGATCAGATTATCTGCTCATGGCTGCATTGCTAGCATGGGATCTTGCTGTATGCAAACCGGCTGTCTCATTTTCTCCAATAAAAGCACCCCATTGGCTGAAAGGCAAGATATCCTGAATCACCTTACACAGTTTAAAAGGACCTGGTCACAATGGTTACAATAATGACCAAGGGCAGGATGGATTTGTTCATTAGCTCTCACTGCCAGGGTGGTACAATAAATGATGATGCCAATGGTGGCATTAGCAAGGAGAGCTGCATGTTCAGTAAATTCAAACTGAGGTATTGGACAACATTCAGGCTGGCCCTGATAGGTGGCAGGAAAAGTCTATGCTACAGAAAATGTCTCTTGTTGGAGGTGGTCAATCTAACCACCATCACTTGATAGTCAATGGTGTTACCATCACTGAATTCCCCAATATCAACATCCTGGGGGTTACCGTTGACCAAATATTGACCTGGACCAGCCATATAAATGCAGTGGCTACAACAGCAGGTCAGAGGTTAGGAATACTGTGTAATAGAGTATCTCACCTGTTGACTCCCCAAAGCCTCTCCACCATCTGCAAGGTACAAGTCAGGAATGTGATGCAATACTCCCCACTTGCCTGGATGAGTGCGGCCCCAACAACACTCAAGAAGCTTGACACCGTCCAGGACAAAGCTACCCACTTGATTGTTTGTGAATGCGGTGTCATCCACTCCCTCCACCACCGATGCTCAGTGCACACCACTACTACTGTCTACAAGATGCACTGCAGAAATTCAAAAATCCTTAGACAGCCCCTTCCAAACCTACATCTTTCACCACCTGCAAATTCACCTCCAAGTACACATCATCCTGACTTGGAAATATTTTGTCACCCCTTCACTGTTGTTTGGTTAAAATCCCTCATACCTACACCCCAGGAACTGGCAAGGATTATCTTGTCATTGTTTGTGGAATCTTGCTGTGTATATAATGACCTCTACATGTTACCTTTTTTTTGACAGTCACAAGATACTGGATGATCTATTTTCATTGTCTTTTCAGCATTATGCAGTTTGTGGAAAAACAAATATAGCAGTTTATTTTATTATTTTGGAGTCTCCTACCACTGCAAAGCCCCAGTTCCATCCTTCCAGGCAGAGAGAGGCCTCTTTGCTATTGTCACAGAATCTCCAGGAGCAGGCAGTGATGTGATGGAGGACACCGAGTGGGGTAACTCCAGCAGCTGTGTTGGGAGGGCACTGAACAGGGCAATTTAAGCAGATGCACTGGGATCTTCAGCAGCAGGTGACAATGGTGTGGGAGGGCACTGAACAGAGTAGCAGAAGCAGGCGAATGGGCCCTCACTGGAGAAAGGTGTCTTTGGGGGAAGGGGGTCTTATGGGGAGAAAGATCAGACAGTCAAAGGAATTTCTAAACCAGAGGCAAACTTCCATGTAATTACTGTGTCCTCCTTGCTTAACCTCAATTTCCCTTCATGCTGGTATTGCCCTGATGTCAGTGGAATAAACAATCCCTGTTTCATGATCTTTAGGCCATCTGTATTTTTAAATCTCATGTTAAACTATCAAGTGTAGAGCTACCTGCTGAGTCCTCACTCCATCCCTCTCCGTTAGGAAGGAGGACATGTGCTGGCCCATTTCTTGGCTGAGCCAGGATCAGGTTATGGAGGAGAGTTCTGATGTGACAAGGGAGTCTTCCCAGGTGGTGGGAGACTGAGGGTATGATTGGGCGTGATTTCAGAAAAGTAGTAAAGTACCAAAAACTCCATGGTTGAAATGTGAGACTTGAATGATTCATTTCTGCAAGTGGACATTTTTAATTGGAAGCCTTTGGGAAATAATAAGCAGTGAAGGCAGCCTGGCTTTTCTCAGTACAGGTATTTAGTTATAACTGCATGCAGATGTCAACCTGTGGGGACAGAATGGTTCCGACTCTAATACACAGTGCGATTCCCAGTGCTGAGGGAGGAATGTGTTGTTAAATATGTCAAACTTCACAGAGAGAGCTAAATTGAATCTGATGAAGGTCCTGTCTAAGAGTTACTATCAGGACCATCTCTTGACATACAGAGTACTGACCAACAGCATTGCACAGTGGTTAGCACTGCAGCCTCACAGCACCAGGGTCCTGGGTTCAATTCCAGCCTCAGGTGACCGTGTGGTGTTTAAATATTCTCCCCGTGTCTGCTTGGGTTTCCTCCGGGTGCTCCACTTTCCTCCCACAGGCTAAAGATGTGCAGGTTAGGTGGATTGGCCATACTATATTGCCCGTAGTGTTCAGGGATGTGCAAGCTAGTCATGGTAAAAAAAAGTGCAGTGTTACAGAAAGCAGGCAGGTGTTGGTGCAGACTCAAAAGGGCTGTATGGCTTCTATCTGCACTGTAGGGATCCTACAGTTCTGTGAACATTCCTCAGTCATCTAACGGCTCCAAGCTGATCACTGACTTCCTCAGTTTGGGATCAGTGCTATGTGCAATCTGCCTGCCCACCCAAGGAGTTTGGCAGGGGTGAAGCCAGAACTGAATGATTATAAACGTAGAAACACAGAAAATAGCAGAAGGAGGCCATTCAGCCCTTCAACCCTGCTTTGCCATTCATCATGATCAAGGCTGATTGTCGAACTCAATAGCCTAATCCTGCTTTCTCCCCATAACCTTTGATCCTGTTTGCCCCAAGCGCTGTATCTGGCCACTTCTTGAATACATTCAATGTTTTGGCATCAACTATCTCTGCGGTAACGAATTCCACTGGATCACCCCTCTTTGGGTGAAGAAATGTCTCCTCATCTCCATCCTAAATGATCTACCCTGAATCCTCATACCGTGACCCCTGGATCTGGACACACCCACCATCGGGAACATCCTCCCTGCATCTACCCTGTCCAGTCCTGTTTGAAATGTTGTAAGTCTTTATGAGAGCCCCCTCATTTGTCTGAACTCCAGCAAAAACAATCCTAACCTAGTCAATCTCTCCTCATATGTCAGACCCGCTGTCCCTAAAATCAGCCTGGTAAACCTTCGCTGCGCTCCCTCGAGATTAAGAGCATCCTTCCTCTGAAAAGGAGACCAAAACTGCATGCAATATTTCAGGTGTGGTCTCAGCAAGGCTGTATGTAACTGCGATAACACATCCCTGCTCCTGTACTCAAAACCTCTTGCAATGAAGGCCAACATACCATGTGCCTTCTTTACCACCTGCTGCACCTGCATGCTTACCTTCAGCGACTGGTGCACAAGGACACCCAGGTCCTGCTGCACACTCCCCTCTCCCAACTTACAGCCAATTCAGGTAGTAATCTGCCTTCTTGTTTTTTGCTTCCAGAGTGAATAACCTCACATTTATCCAAATCATACTTCATCTGCCGTTGATTTACCCACTCACCCAACCTGACCAGATCATGCTGAAGGATCTCTGCATTCTCATCACAGTTCACACTCCCTTGGTGACATGCACAAACTTTGAGATGTTACATTTTATTCCCTCAATCCAAATCATTGATACACATTGTAAATAGCTGGGGTCCCAGCACCGATCCCTATGGCACCCCACTAGTTACTGCCTGCCAATTTGAAAAGGATCCATTAATTCCTATTTTATGTTTCCTTTCTGCCAACCTGTTTTCTATCCATTTCAATACACCTCCCCCAATCCCATGTGCTTTAATCTTGCACAACAGTCTTTAATACAGGACTATGTCAAACGTTTTCAGAAACTTCAAATAAACACATCGACAGGCTCCCCCCTTGTCAACTCTACTCATTACATCTTCATAGAATTCCAACAGATTTGTCAAGCATAATTTCCCCTTCATAAATCCATTCTGACTCTGTCTGATTCTGCCACTGCTTTCTAAATGCTCTGCTATAAAATCCTTGATATTAGATTCAAGAATCTTCCCTGCTACCAATGTTAGGCTTACTGGTCTATAATTCCCCGTTTTCTCTCTATCTCCCTTTTTGAATATTGGAGTGACATTAGCTACTCTCCAATCTGCAGGGACAGTCTATAGAATCCTGAAAGACGACCACCAGTGCATCCACTATTTCTAGTGCCACTTCCCTAAGTACTCTGGGATGTAGATTATCGGGCCCTGGGGACTTATCCACCTTTAAACCCATCAATTTTCCCAGCATCTTTTCTCTACTAATACTGACCACCCTCAACTCTTCCCTCTCACTGAATCTTGCATTCTCCAACATTTCTGGTATCTGACTTGTGTCCTCTTTTGTGAGGAGAGAAGCAAAGTATGTAATGAGTTGCTCAGTCATTTCTTTGTCCCCTACTACTTGTTCCTCTGTTTCTGCCCGTGTAGGGGACCTACATTTGTCTTCGCCAGTTTACTTCTCTTCACGTACCTATAAAAACTCTTAAGAGTCAGTCTGTATGTTGCCTGCAAGCTTACTTTCTTCATCTTAATCAATCCCTTGGTCCCACTTTGCTGAATTCTAAACTGCTCCCAATCCTCAGACATATTATTTGGTTTGGCCAATCTGTATGCTTCTTCTTTGGATCAGATATTATCTCTAATTTCCTGTGTAAACCATGGATTGACCCTGTTACCCATTTCGTTTTTGTGCCCGACAGGCATAAACAGTCATTGCAGCTCCCCATGCGTTTCTTAAGCATCTACCATTGCCTGTCTACTGTTATCCCTTTAACTAACTCTCACCAACCTACCAAGGTCAGCTCATGCCTCATATCATCGTAGTTTCAATTATTAAGATTCAGTGCTCTAGTCTCGGAATCAACTACCTCACTCTCCATCTTGATTAAAATGCTATCAAGAGGTCTTGCACAGCAAGGCTGATGAAAACGAGAACTTTTTTTCTTTAGGAGATGGGGGTCAAGATTCATTTTAAAGACATTAAGCCAAGATTCCCAGGCTAATTATAGGCTCATTGTTCAGGATGGGGTTCAATTGTCTATGTGCGGAACTTCAGCCTGGAACTTCAAACCCAGAGGAAGGGACACCACCCCCACATCAGCATCTTTAACAGTTTAAATCACAGACATAGAGAAGAGGCTCCCATTGGAGTCAGTTTTAGGTTAAGGGGTGGGCAGATTTAAAACAGAGATGAGGTGGAAAGACTTCTCAAACAGTCATGAATCATTGGAACTCACTTCTCCACAGTTGTGAGGGAAACTAGGACACGGAATACATTTGAGGAAGAGATGGACTGATTTTTAATTAGTAATACGTTGAAGATACGAGGGAGAAAGAAACAGACGGTTATGTTAATGGACTCAGAGAAAGTGGGGTGGGACAAAGTTCGTGTGGAGTAGAAACAGTGAGAGCAGCTGGAACTGTGCTGTAAATATTTCCACATCAAAGCAACAGGTTTCTTGTAAAGTGCTTCAAAATGTCCCATGAGCATGGACCAAGTTATGGTAAACATAAATTTTTTTTTCAACCTGCAGCAGCGTGCTGATTGAAGGGGATGGGCGAGAGACAGATCAAAGCACGCAAGAAATGGTAGTATTCCGCACGGCACAGCTTCTCTCCTGCAGGGAAATAGTGAGTACACGTACCACAGTCGGAAAGTTGCCCCTCACTGGCCTGAAACCCTCGGTGGGCCCACACTCCTCAGCATGGCCATTACAGAAGCAGCTCCCCATCGCGATGAAGTCGTAGATTGCGTAGTGTGCAAACCACTGGGGTTTGAGGTTGGCTGCCGGGCTCAGGCAAGGGCACGACTGTCGCTTGAGAAGGCGCACTCGAATGTTGGTGACTTTCAACAGTTCCTGAGCTTGAACGCTGTACGGGTCTTCCACAGAGTGCGGAGGGGTGAGAACACGGAATATAACCTGGTTGAGGACGAGAAATACAAGAATAATCAGACAATGGGGCCGAAGTCAGGCTCACTTCTAAACCTACAAGCTGGAGTAGGCCACTCGGCCCATCAAATCTGCTCCACCATTCAGTAAGTTTATGCTATATCTGTTTACTCCATTTTCTGGTCTACCTTTCATGATCTTTCACCTCCTTGCTCACCAAGAATCTACGCCCTTCTACTTTTAAAAAACAAAGTGTCTGGTTCCACTGCCTTTTGAGCAAGAGAGTTCCAAAGTCTTAAGGTCACACAAGGTGAATTTTCAATCAGACAGGAATCAATAACCCTGTTGGCACAGAACCTGCAGGATTGAGAGTGAGAAGGGAGAAGAATATTGAGAGAAGAAAAGAGAAAATGACGTGTGACAGTTTGAACTGACATTTAAGAGAAGGTTACAGCAATAATTCAATGTTTATGCGGTAGAGAAAGAAAAGCTCATTCTCATTTATTGACTGGTACAAGGACTGAGATTGTGGTTTTGGGTGAGAGCTATGGGGTGACACTGTGTGGAAGATGTAATTTATATTGTGATCTGGATCTGTTGGTCCATGAGCATGGTGGAGGTGGACAGGATCAACAGTTTCAAATGAAAACGAGCCTAGGGATAACTAGGTGTAGAGCTGGGTGAACACAGCAGACCAAGCAGCATCAGAGGGGCAGGAAAGCTGATGTTTCAGGAAATAATTTTGGAAAATAAACATGCAGGGCTACACAGTTAGTGCAGAAACCATTTCTCTACAGAGAGCCAGCATGGATTCAATGGCTTCCCATTCCTCTATCATAATGACTTTATGACAATTAATGAATATGCATAATGGTAACTTTGCATCGAGACTTGATTATGAGACGAATCCTTCAGTTAGATCACAGGCTTGCACATTCCCATGTTTATCCATTCTTTTAAATATAAAATTTACTCAAGCTGTTAATTTGCTGCTGAAGGAATGAAAGCAACAGAAGGTTTAAAATTAAACATTAGGTATTGCCTCAAGTGACAGGTACTAGATTATTATACAGATTGGAACAGCATGTGTCATTTCAATAATGCATTTGAAACTTTCTACACACGGTTTCTGTCAACACACCATTACAAATTTCTGGATCTCCTTTCAGAATGTACACTAGTGCCTGTCCTGGCCTGTCCTGCTTATGGCTATTTATGATGGGAGATCTGATATCACAGCACATCACCATTGTCTGTCTCGCAACAGCCTCATTGATCCACTGTATTGGGGCTGCTACTGCTCTGTGGCAGGGCTCACTACGGGGAGGGCCATGTAGTTACAGTGCCACACATTCACATAGCCAGTATCCTTATCAGTGTGGCTACAGGGATTTATAACAGAAATGTAAAACTAAGATACAGCCTGACATTAAACAGGGGTTTAACAGGTCAAATGATCTTGCCCTCTGAAACCCCTACTGTGTTTCCCTAGTGACCACAGTGGGTCTTGCCAATAGTAGATGCATCAGTACAACTGATCGGGTGGCCTGGGGGAAATCAGCCGGTTTTTGGATTGTCCATTCTGTTTACCAATGGGCGCAGTGCAATCGAGGCCCGTACAGCCCTCCCCCAGTCGTCGCAGCATCAGTTTGTGTCCAGCACTGTTCAGACCAATTGGCATTTTTCTTAAAAGACAGAGTTTGAGGCTGCACAACTTGGCAAGGAAGCAAGAGCTTTGAGAAGAGATTTACTAGAAGGAGCGGGGGGACGTCTCCATATGAACGTACAAATAAGGAATGAATATGTCCTTCGAGCCTGCACCACCATTTAATAAGATTATGGCTGGTCTGATTTTAACCTTAACTCTATACATTCCTGCATATCCCTAATAAGCTTCTAACCCCCGGTCATCGAGAATCTACCTCTAACTTAAAAATATTTAAGGATTTGGAAGACTCTGCAGCCACCGGTTATGTGCAGAGACTGGGGAAGCTGTTGCAGGACAGAAGAGGAGGAATGTTCAAATTTACGAAGGATTTTAGTCCAAGTGTACACAAGAAACCAGGGGAAGAGTCAAAACAAGAGGATACTGATTGAAGATAATTGCTACCAGACCAAACAGGAAATGAGTTAGAATCTGGAATGCAGTGCCTGACGCAGGTTTGACAGTAACTCTCTTCAGGGAATCGGGTAAATATTTGAACGGGGGCAGGAAATACACAGAACCACAGGGTGAGAGTCGGTGAAAGGGTCAGATCAGCTCCTTTGATTAGTAGCCATTGAAATAATGGGCCGAACAGCCTCCCCTGAGCTGTGCGATTCTATAACCTGATAGAAATATTGCTGGAAAAAAAGGAAAGATGTGCAGATAGGAGTGAAATTTTTGTGACTGAAAGGTTTTTCTGTTTATTGTGTTTGTCAAAGTGGTTTACTTGTGAAGCTGCTTCCAAGAACAGAATCCCTCCAAAACCTGGCTTAAAGCGACACTGCAGTAGACAGCCATGGCACAGTGGTGCCATTTACATCCCTCCGTACATGCCTTACACATGAAATTTGAGTCTGAAGAGTAGATGCTATTGGGGGTGTAAGATATCTGACGAAGAATTGGGGGAAGGGATGGTACAGAGCTACTCCCCAGTGAGCTGGTCAAATTTTACACCTCACACCTAAAATGGCTTGCACTGTGCTAATCACATGCACACATTGTCACTGTTGGAAACAGCGTTGCTAATGCTGCACAGGTACTGAATTAGTCATGAAAGTTGTTATACAAACACAGCTTTCTGACCGCCATATTTCTGTCGTGACAGCCCTGGACAGGTCTTCCCAGGAGTATCTGTGCTTATCTCTGGGCACCACACCGAGATGGACGTACAGACTTTGGAGACAAATTCACCAGAAAGAGAGTGGGGTGATGGTGGTCTAGTGATAATTTCACTGGACTAGTAATCCAGAAGCCAGGCTGATAGTCTGGGGATGTGGGTTCAAACCCCACCATAGCAGCTAGTATAATTTGAATTCAATGTAATCTGGGATTAAAAGATAGCCCAACTGGGATGACGTCAAGGAGATAGTTGGCACAGTGGGTTTAAAATTGTTGCAGAGATAGCAGATTATGTCAGTTGTTGTAAAAACCTATCTGGCTCATGAATCCCCTTTTAGTGGTGGAAATTTGTTGCCCTTGCCCAGTTTGGCCTACATGTGACTCTAGAACCACTGCAATGTTATTGACTTGGACAGTTAGGGATGGACAGTAAATGATGTCCCTGTGCACATCCCATTAATGAAGTAAAGAAAAGGTTAAATCATGGAGTAGGATTGTATAACCTCCCAACGGCTTGAAGGTACAACATCAAGCAGTGATTAAGAGCTGTAATAAATGATTACATGCTAGATGGAAGAAAATGAGTGCCCCTGGTTGGGCAGTCCTGAACAATGGGGACCATGACCTTGACATTCAGCTCGGAATGACCTGGCTGCAAAGCAGAAAACACTGCTTTGTACAAAGGGGAGTGGAAACGTGGACATACTCCCCATGCCCACATCTCAGGAGGGTTCCAACCGAACATAGAACACAGAACAGTACAGGCCCTTCGGCACATGATGCTGCACTGACCTATTATCTTACTAAGATCAAAAGGACTGAATCGATTTGGCAGAAGTTTGGGAACAAGAAAGGTTCATTCCATTGCTCAGAGTGTTCTACACGCTGCCTACTAGTGGGAAAGATGTAAAATTAAAACAGAAAAATGCAAACATTATGGAGTAGCTTTAAGGATGGGGGAACTTTAATTACCTGGAAATAGACTCAGTTAGTGGTAGTGTTAAGGGCAGAATGGGGCACATGTTCCTAGATTGTGTCCAGTCTAATGAGAAAGGAGGTCTTGCTCTCTTGGGAATGAGGTTGGTAGAGTATATCAAGCATCAGCTGGGAAACATTTAAGGAACAGTGATCATTGTATCACAAAGTTAGGACAACGATGAGGACAGTGGATAACCCAAAATACTAATAATTAACTGGGGACAGCTGACTTCAATGGCCCTGGGCTGGTTAGTCTGGATTCAAAGGTCGTTAGGGAAAATGGCTGATCAGTGATTACTTTCAATGAAGAAATGGTTCGGGCACAGTAAAAGTTCTGCAAAAAGTGAAGGTAGGGCAAACAAATTGAGAGCTCCCTGAATAAAAAACAGAGATAGAAATTAAAACAAAGAAGAAGAAAAAAAGTGTGCTTCTGACAAGTCCCAGGTAGAAAATATAATGAAGAGCCAGGTTAACAAAGGAAGTAAAAAAAGCAAATTAGGGGAGCAGAGAGGCGTAATGAAAAGAGACAGGCGGTGAGGATAAAGGGAATTCCAAAGTCTTCTCCATGCCCAGAAACAGTAAAAACAGAGAGTCAGACTGATGAGAGATCAAAAAGGGGATTTACACCTACAGGCAGGAATGCTAAGGGAGCATTCATGTTAAATGAATACTTTGCAACTTTCTTTAAAGAGTCATAGAGCTGTACAGCACAGAAACAGACCCTTCGGTCCAACCTGCCATTCCGACCACATATCCTAAATTAATCTAGTCTTATTTGCCACCATTTGACCCGTATCCCTCTAAACCCTTCCTAGTCATGTACCCATCCAGATGCCTTTTAAATGTTGTAATTGTACGAGCCTCCACCACATCCTCTGGTAGCTCATTCCATACACACACCCCTCAGGCCCCTTTTAAATCTTTTCTCCCTCACCTTAAACCTATGCCCTCCAGCTTTTGGCTCCCCCAACCCAGGAAATAGACCTTGTCTATCTACCCCATCCACGCCCCTCGTGATTTTATAAACTTCTAGAAGGTCACCCCCTCAGCCTTCGATGCTCCAGGGAAAATAGCCCCAGCCTATTCAGCCTCTCCCCATAGCTCAAACCCGCTAAACCCTGGTAACATCCTTGTAAACCTTTGCTGAACCCTTGCAAGTTTCACAACATCCTTCCTATAGCAGGGTGACCAGAACTGCACACCGGATTACAAAAGTGGCTGAACCAATGTCCTGTACAGCCACAACACGACTTCCCAGCTCCTATACTCAATGCAATTACCAATAAAGGCAAGCGTATCAAACACCTTCTTTACTATCCTGTCCACCCGGCACACTACTTTCAAGGAGCTATGAACCTGCACTCCAAGATCTCTTCATTTAGTATCATTCCCCAGGACCTTGCCATTAAGTATAAAAGTTCACCCTGATTTGCCTTATGAAAATACAGCACGTCACATTTATCTAAATTAGACTTCATCTGCCACTCCTTGGCCCATTGGCCCATCTGATCAAGATCGCGTTGTACTGAGGTAACCTTCTTCACTGTCCACGACATCTCCAATTTTGGAGTCACCTGTAAACTTACTAACCATACCTCCTGTGTTCACATCCTAATCACTTTAAAGACTGCACTTTCAACTGTTGAACTACATCAACTCCTGCTTCTCCAATACGTCAAATTTTTAAATTCTCATGTTGTGATTAAATGGGGTTCTTCCATAATATCCTCTAGACCTACATCCTTCTCCAAACCATTTCTTTTCTTGTATTCTCACCAACTCAACTATGCTGTCAAAAGCACTGGCCTCATTCTAAATCCCTCTCCCTCTGCCTCTCTGACCACACAATTCCTTAAAAGCCCACCTTGTTGGCAAGTTTTGGATTGTTACCTTGGGACTTTACAAGTGACTCCAAAAAGGTAATGGGTTAGTACAGGGCATGGAATAACCACACAGTCACACACACTCATAGCCAAGCCTCCCTCTCTCTGCTCCAGCCTGTCTGTCTCTGGAACATACAGTGCTGTAGACTCTAACCAGAAGCAGAAAGATGCTGTCAAAGCAGGGAGTAGATTGAACATTCCTATGTAAGTTGGGGGCATCGTGTGACCAGTGGTAAAAGCCATGATAAAGGGTCACTGGGCTGTAATTTCACGGACCAAAGCCCTGTCTATTCTACTTCTTGTTAAAGTCAGACTGCATACAGTTATGTAGTGAAAATAGAGTCTTAAGTAGGCACTCGTCCTCTTTTCTACCTCCTTTAAGCAGTTGTCTGTAGAAGGAAATACTGCCCATGCACGATAACAGAGGAGAGAACTCAGTCACTGGAAGCGTTTAAAATTGAAGAGTTGGAGGTGCCTGATAAACTGCTTAAAGTTGACAAGACAGCTGGACTGGATGAGCTGCACCCAAATACTTTGAAAGAAGAGAAAGTGGAATCATAGGGACACTGACCACAATCTTTCAGTCTTTCCTACACTCAGGGGAGGTGCCAGAAGACTGGAAAATTGCAAACAGTACATTTTGTTCAAGAAAGATTGCAAGTATAAGCTCAACAGAAACAGAACAGTTAGTTTACCTTCGGTGGTGGGGAAGTTCCATAACGTAATTATTTGGGATAGAATTAGTAGCTACTTGGGCGAACAAGACTTAAATTAGGGAGATTATGGGAACTGCAGATGCTGGAGAATCCGACATAACAAAGTGTGGAGCTGGATGAACACATCGGGCCAAGCAGCATCTTAGGAGCAGGAAAGCTGACGTTTCGGGCCTAGACCCTTCATCAGAAAGGAGGGAGGGGAAGAGGATTCTGAAATAACTAGGGAGAGAGGAGGAGGCGGATTGAAGATGGATAGCAGTTTCAAGGCCGAAGAGATTACTGGAGAGTTGCAGTGGGAGAGAGATCCCCTGAGGTTTGTCAGGAGGGAGGAGGGTAACTTCTTCAGGTTAGGCATCCTTAGAAGGGGCTTTGCAGTGAGGTTAAAATTGTACCAAAGATAATAGGAACTGCAGATGCTGGAGAATCAGGGCTGGGCTGGGACGATCAGATGCCTTCTCTCTGGTATCCACAACTCAGGATTAGATTTGAAACTGAACAACTCAGGAAGCCCTGTCTCCAGAGCAATGTGGGAGTGAGTCACTGAGTGTGATAAACGCTCAGTATTTGTCAATGCTGTCAAGAACAGTCCCAATGTATAGAGAGTGTGTAATCACCACAGTGCACAGTGCATGAAATAACATGTATAAAATTCTTTTCAAATTCTTCACTCCCCATTTCTGACCCACACCCTGGAGCAGTTTCATTCTTTGATGTGCTTGGGAATTTGCACTTGATCTTTTAACTTGAATCACACACACGTGTGTTGTTTCAGGCATGTGTGCAGACTAATGACCAGTCATATCAGCTAGCTTCAGAACCCTCCATGCTATGTGCTAAAAGCTTGAGATTGATAAGTTTTCAGGAAGTCAGGGTTACTGCATGGAACAAGCTAACATTACAGCATGGACAGAGAGAACATTGGACACGGCACACATACCTGATGTTCCAAGGCAGATTTTTTTGGCATAGTAAATTATCTTGATTTATGGATAATAGATACCTGCCCACCCATTGATCCGTACGCCCATTCACAGACATATGTTTGGGATGGAGCTGACCTGGGAGTCCTCAACAT
This sequence comes from Stegostoma tigrinum, assembly GCF_030684315.1. Taxonomy (NCBI): domain Eukaryota; kingdom Metazoa; phylum Chordata; class Chondrichthyes; order Orectolobiformes; family Stegostomatidae; genus Stegostoma; species Stegostoma tigrinum. The sequence continues at coordinate 50,899,250 of NC_081378.1, forward strand.
TGACTCCAGTCCCCATGAAGTCTCACGGCTTCAGGTTAAACATGGACAACCAGGCATATCTAAAAATAAGGTGTCATAGAGTCATACAGCTTGAAAACAGGCTCTTCAGTCCAACTCATCCGTGCAGACCAAGTTTCCCAAACGTGGTGAAGCTATCAAACAGGAATACCTGCATGCCAAGTAGCATAAGCAGTAAGTGATAGACAGAGATAAGTGATTTCACAGCCAACTGATCAGATCGAAGCTTGGAGTTCATGAATAGTGGTGGCAATTAAACAACTCATGGGGGAGGAGGCTCCATAAATATCCCCATCCTCAATGATGGAAGAGCCCAGCACATCAGAGCAAAAGATAAGGCTGAAGCATTCACAGCAATCTTCAGCCAAAGGTGTGGTTGGATGACCTATCCCCATCTCCTCCAGTGGTCAGCAGCATCACAGATACCAGTCTTCAGCCAATTCAATTCACTCCACGTGATATCAAGAAAAGTTTGAAGACACCGGATGCTGAAAAGGCTATGGGCCCTGACAACATTCTGGCAGTAGTACCGAAGACTTGTGCTCCAGAACTTGTCGCTCCCCTAGACAAGCTGTTCCAAAATGGTTACAACACTGACACCTGACAATGTGGATAATTACCCAGCTATGTCCTATGCACAAAAAGCAGAACAAATCCAACTCGACCAATTACCGCCCTATCAGTCTCTTCTCGGTCATCAGTAAAGTGATGGAAGGTGTCAGTAACAGAGCTATCAAGCAGCACCTACTCAGAAATAACCTGCTCGGTGACGCCCAGTTTGGGTTCTGCCAGGGCCACTCAGCTCCTGACCTCATTACAGCCTTGGTTCAAACATGAACATAAGTGCATTCTAGAGGTGAAATCAGAGTGACAGCCCTTGATATTAAGGCTGCACTTGGCCAACAGTAGCATCAAGGAGCCCTAGTAAAACTGGAATCAATGGGTATCAGGGAGCAAACTCTCAGCTGGTTGGAGTCATAACTGCTGCATGTAGTTAGATGTGCTTGTTGAACGCCAGTGGTCTCAACTCCAGGACATCTCTGCAGGAGCTCCTCAGGGTAGTGTCCTAGGCCAAACCATCTTCAGCTGCTTCATCAATGACCTTCTCTCCACCAAAAGGGCAGAAGTGGGGATGTTCGCTGATGACTGCACCATGTTCAGAACCAGTTGTGACTCCTCAGGTACTGACACAGTCCACGTCCAACAAGATCTGAACAATATCCAGGCTTGCGCTGACAAGTGGCAAGTGACATTCACACCACACAAATATGAGGCAATGGCCATCACCAATGAGAGACAATCTAACTACCCCTTGATATTCAATCACTGAACTCCCCAACTGTCAACATTATGGGAGTTACCATTGACCAGAAACTCAACTGGACTCACCACATAAATAGTGGCCACAAGAGCAGGTCAGAAGCTAGGAATACTGCAGTGAGTAACTCACCTTCTAACCCGCAGGCTGTCTTCCTGCCAACTACAGGGCACAAGTTAGAAGTGTGATGGAATACTCCCCACTTGCCTGGATGGGTGCAGCTCCAGCAACATTCAAGAAGCTTGACACAACCCAAGACAAAGCAGTCCGTACATCCACAAACATCCATTCCCTCCACCACCAACACTCAGTAGCAACTGTACCATCTATAAGATCATCTATAAGATGCATTGAGAAATTCACCCAAGCTCCTTAGACTTCCAAACCCACAACTACTTCCATCTCGAAGGACAGGAGCAGCAGATACTTGGGAACACCACCAGCGGCATGTTCCCTTCCAAACTGCTCACCATCCTGCGTTGGAAATTCATCATCGTACATTCACTGTCACTGGGTCAAAATCCTGGAATTCCCTCCTTCAGGGTATCATGGGTCTACTTACAGCACATGGACTGTAGCAGTTCAAGAAGGCAGCTCGTCAGTACCTTCTCAAGGGCAACTAGGGACAGGCAATAAATTGCCGAGCCAACAATGCCTATGTCACATTAATGAATCGCAAAGAACAAAAACTACCATTGCAGAGATACCTCCCACACACAGGTAACCCTGATTCACACAGATACTTTTCACCCCTCATTCAGAACAACTCTAATTGCAGGAGCAAGAGCAGACTGTGCCGATGGTGACTGTGTAATTATTTTCAATGGTAGGATAGGTGGACGAAGCATACGGGATTATCAAACTTCTCCCAAAACTGTGCCCCATCTGCCCCAAACCTAGAATGCCCCACCAGGTGGGAATCAATGCCCAACATCTACTCTGTGCCCTCTCATTCCGGTAAACTGCAGGGAATCAAAGTTTTGGCAAAGATCTACTGCTCAGGTTGTAGGTAAGGTTGTTGACTTGGTCACCTAGCTGGCATGTTCTCATTCAACTGCAGGGAATATTGGAACAATTCCTTCAGCCACTCCAGGCAGGAAAATCCTCCGATTCTAGGGACCAATCCAGATTAGAGCCAGGAATATTATTTTGTCACCTGAAAATTTAGGAATTTTGTTCTTGACTCTGAAAAGTGAAATCCCAGCAGTGGCCTCTGTGTATTGCCACTTCCTATCTTCTGCCACTCTAAGTAAACCCCTTTAGCCCATTCCCTAATATCCATCCTGCCACACAGCCATAATGCACAGAAACAGACACTTCATGCCGACCATAATCCCGAACTAAACTCGGTGTCACACTGTCCCCTGACTTCACAATCTCTGACCTTACTTGTCTATTATGGAACAAAGGTCTTTTGAAAATCCAGAACAATTACATCTGCTGCATCACTCTTGTCGAATCTATACTAATTCCTCAAAAAAATTCAATAATGCTGTTGCTGTGTAAATGGAGCAAGGGTAATGGGAGGGAATAAAAGCTTTCCCACACGGTGAGTGGTTAGGGTTTGGAATGTGCTGTCTGGAGATTTGATGGGGGCAGGTTATCAATTTTTTGGCTCAGGGAAATAGCTCAGTTCTATCCACTTTAGCTGGACACCTCAATTAAATCTCCCCTCAGATCCTCTGTTTCACAGAAATTAAGTTCAACCTATCCATTCTTTCTCCGTTGCGTATAATTCCTATTCCTGGCAACATCCTCAGCCATCCCCACTCTCTAGTGCAATCATACCCCTCATGCAATGTGGGGACCAGACCTCTATAGTGTGCACTGTATTCTAGCTGTGGGCTAACCCATGTTCTACATAGTTGCAGCACAACCTCACTTCTTTGGCTGGCATAAGAAAGCATTCTTCTTAATCACCTTATTGACCTGTCTCGCTGCCCTCAGGGATCTGTGAACTTGCATACTAACATTGAAATAGTTCCTTCACACCTTTTAACACCTTCTCATTTATTGTGAATTCCTACACCTTGCTTCACAGCTCTCCAGAATGGATTGCATTTGTATTTTTCTAACTGACTGGTCTGTCCATTGATATCTTCCTGCAGTCTGTAGCTTCCTGCCAATTTTTTGGGTCACCTACAAACTTCTTACATTTCTGCATTTGAGTCTAAATCATTGGTACATACTACAATGAGCAAGGGACCCAGTACTGATCTTTGTGGAATCCCATTACAAAACTGACTGTCCTCAATTAACCCATTAAAACATTTTAGCTGGCACGTTCTAGGGACTAATTGCTATGGTAGCAAGGTGTACAGCTGGATGAACACAGCAGGCTAAGCAGCATCATAGGAGCAGCAAGGCTGACGTTTCGGGCCTAGACCCCTCATCAGAATGCTGCTTGGCCTGCTGTGTTCATCCAGCTCTACACCTTGTTATCTCGGATTCTCCAGCATCTGCAGTTCCTATTATCACTAATTGCCACGGTCCCAGTTTCCAACAAGGATAGAATTTATGTTATGTGGGAAAGCTCTATTTCAAATTGGAGATCATGCAGCGGTGAGCAATGAGGATGGGATTTCCAGTGTTGGAAGGGGGAGTCCTTTCCCATCCATCCTTTGGTCTTATGGAAGGCAAGACCAAAGAGGAAATCTAAATATAACATTTTGACCGCAACTTCTAAAAATCTAAACACTAGCAGACCGTGAAAGGCACTTTCTCTCCCTGGTGGCCCCAGACTGGTTTCAGTATTTGCATGTTATAAATTGAAGAAGAACTGTAATGTTGTACATTAACTTATTCCTTTACTTTTCTACTTGTACCTAAGTACCTTGTAGTTGAGATAGTGCCAGGAATGGCAACTTTCTACATTTTTTACTGCATTCATGTATCCCTGCACTCAAGTACACATGACAATAAAACCTAATTACTAATCACCCACTTCTAAATGATGAGTGTCACTGTTTGTCCCATTTGGAACAATAAGACACTCCCCCAACTATTCGTCGATTGTCCAACACTGAGCCAGGAGCCACAGAGGGTCAGAGATTGATGATCACAGCCTTTGCTATTCCTTCCCTTGCTTCTCTTAACAGCCTGAGATACATTTTGCCTGCAGCTGGTAATTTATCCACTTACTAAGATGCTAAACCCCATTTATTTTCTTCCAGTATGTTTATCTCTAAGTTGTGAAGATTTGTAGCTCGGGATGTGGATGAGGTTGCAGACTTGCTCGCTGAGCGGATGTGTTTGATTGCAGACGTTTCATCACCCTGTTAGGTAACACCGTCAGCGTGGCTCCAGTGAAGCGTTGGTGTTCTGTCCGGCTTGTTGTTCATATGCCTCAGTTTGCTACGATGATCGGCATCACTTCCGGTTCTGTTTCTCGGCAGTTTGTACATCGGTTCCAGTTCAGTAGGTTTGTTTATGGAGTTCCAGTTGGAATGCCAGGCTAACAGGAATTCCCTGGCATGTCTCTGTTTGCAACACATCCCTCACACCCCGCCCCCGCCACAACCACCCAAATAGGATCCCCCTCGTTCTCACACACCACCCCACCAACCTCCGGATACAACACATCATCCTCCGACACTTCCACCATCTACAATCCGACCCCACCACCCAAGACATTTTTCCATCCCCACCCCTGTCTGCTTTCCGGAGAGGCCACTCTCTCCGTGACTCCCTTGTTCGCTCAACACTGCCCTCCAACCCCACCACACCCGGCACCTTCCCCTGCAACCGCAGGAAATGCTACACTTGCTCCCACACCTCCTCCCTCACCCCTATCCCAGGCCCCAAGATGACTTTCCATATTAAGCAGAGGTTCACCTGCACATCTGCCAATGTGGTGTACTGCATCCATTGTACTCGGTGTGGCTTCCTCTACATTGGGGAAACCAAGCAGAGGCTTGGGGACCGCTTTGTAGAACACCTCCGCTCGGTTCGCAACAAACAACTGCACCTCCCAGTCGCAAACCATTTCCACTCCCCCTCCCATTCCTTAGATGACATGTCCATCATGGGCCTCCTGCAGTGCCACAATGATGCCACCCAAAGATTGCAGGAACAGCAACTCATATTCCACTTGGGAACCCTGCAGCCCAATGGTATCAATGTGGACTTCACCAGCTTCAAAGTCTCCTCTTCCCCCACCACATTCCAAAACCAGCCCAGTTCGTCCCCTCCACCCACTGCATCCCAAAACCAGTCCAGCCTGTCTCTGCCTCCCTAACCTGTTCTTCCTCTCACCCATCCCTTCCTCCCACCCCAAGCCGCACCTCCATCTCCTACCTACTAACCTCATCCCACCTCCTTGACCTGTCCGTCTTCCCTGGACTGACCTATCCCCCCCCTACCTCCCCACCTATACTCTCCTTTCCACCTATCTTCTTTTCTCTCCATCTTCGGTCCGCCTCCCCCTCTCTCCCTATTTATTCCAGTTCCCTCTCCCCATCCCCCTCTCTGATGAAGGGTCTAGGCCCGAAACATCAGCTTTTGTGCTCCTGAGATGCTGCTTGGCCTGCTGTGTTCATCCAGCTTCACACTTTATTATCATACAGTCATAGGATCGCTTTCCATGCTGTACAGCTCTTCGGTCCAACCTGTCCATGACAGCCTGATATCTTTAATTAATCTGATCCTTTTTGCCAGCATTTGGCCCATATCTCTCTAAACCCTTCCTATTCATATACCCATCCAGATGCCTTTTAAACGTACCAGCCTCCACCACCTCCTCATTCCATACACGCACCGCCCTCTGTGTCAAAAGGCTGCCCCTCAAGATCCTTTTAAATCTTTCTCCTCTGACCTTAAGCATACGTCCTCTAAAGTTTGGGCTCCCCCAGCCTGGGGAAAAGACCTTTTCTATTCACCCTATCCATGCCCCTCATGATTTTATAAACCGCTGTGAGGTGACCACCCCTAAGCCTCCACGCTCTAGAAAAAACAGCTCCAGCCTATTCAGCCTCACCACATAGCTCAAAGTCTTCATCCTTGTATATTTTTCTGAGTCCTTTCAAGTTTAACTACATCCTTCCTATAGCAGGGAGACCAGAAATTAATGCAGCATTCCAAAAGTGGCCTAACCAATGTCCTGTAGAGCCGCAACATGACCTCCCACCCTCTATGCTCAGTGCACTGACCAATAAAGGCAAGCATGCCAAATGCCTTCTTCACTGTTTTGTTTACCTGCAACTCCACTTTCAAGGTTTGTAGATTCATAGTTCCTCTGCCCTCAGTCCTCCTTGTTACTTCTTCAAAAGTCTCAGTCAAGTTAGTGAGACACAATTTCTGGTGTAGAAGCTTTGGTGGAGATTTGGTGGGGGGGGTTCTGGCCAATTTCTAATGTCTCAAGAAAATAACAAGAACAACAACTGCAACAACGAACAGGTGAAAAAAGAAACAGGTCACTTCCTTCACTGCTGTTTGTGGTGACAGGTACTGAATAAATAAGGCCCAACATCTCTGCCCACCTGAATTGTAACTATACCCTGAAATTACCTAATGGACAGAGACAAACAGTTTGGGATGGCCCCAGGCTGTGAATGTCCTATGCAAATGCAAGCTGTTTCTATCTCAAATATGGACGTCTCATACAAGGAGTTAGGCCCCTAGCCATTCACAGCCCACGAGAGCACCATTCCAGTCAACACAAGTAAAGATAGTTACCTCTCCTCGGCTACAAGGGAATGGATTCGAATATCTGGATGTACAGATTGCCCCAATGTGGTTCAGGTCATCGGGCAGCCCGAACATCTCACTGCAGTTCGTGGCAAAATACTTGTAGGGTTTCCAGGTGGTGCCAAAGTCTTGGGAACGTTCCAGAACCATGGCAGCAGGCCTGGGAGTTTTAAAGATCATGATGAGGTGGGTGAAGTAGAAGGAGGTGTCCAGATCCAGCTGGATGGTCTCTCTGTAGCTCCCTGGGCTGGATTGCCACCAGGTTTGTGGGAGGTGGAAGGAGGAATCGGTCATCGCCATTGCTGGGTGGGAATGCCGGCCATGGAACCCACCGCATTTCCCACACATTGGTGCCTCCATGCAGCCCCTTCCCGAATGCGAGCAGAAGAACTGAGTGCCGTTTAATCCACAGGTCGTGCTGGTTTGGAGCTGTCTGGCTGCTGCCAGGTTTCCCAGGTGAGGGTTACAGGCACCAGACTCACAGTGCCTCCTCACCCCCGGCACATCCGCCAACCCTGAAACAGACAGGGACAGGAATCTAAAATTACTGTCAGCAGCATGCTTAACACTGCCCCACAGTATGACAGCAAACAATTCCAATGACAAAATTCAATCCCGCTTCACTACACTTGATATAAAAAAAAGACAAAACCCCTTCATCTAAAGACACAATCCTTACGTTACTCAGACTGTGAAATTCACATTTAGTTATTTACAAATGGAGTAATCTGCAGGTTAGATTTTGTACACTGAGGTAGACACAGCAGTGCTATCCACAGCTGTCAATAACTTCACAACTCCAGGGTCACTCTGCAATCGGACATCACTCCCAACCAGATTCCTGTATCCCTGCTGGAGATGGGAGAGTTTGATCCCCTGGTGTGGTGACTCTCTCCATGGCCTAGGCCAGTTGGGGGTCACTCTGTCCATGACACTGGTCAGCCTGGGGTCACTCTTTCCCTGCTTTGGTGAGTTCCGAGTCTCCATGCTCACACTGGGCAGTCACATCTGCTTCACTGATTGAACTATGGCTGGGATCTCTCAGGATGAATGTTCCCTAGTTGTGGACTCACATCGGTGGAAATAAATTGTTCGCCCAGTCGGGGTAACTTGAGAGAGCAGCACATTGGGAGAATGAGGGGGTGGGGGGAAGAAAAGAGAGGGGGGAGTGGGGGGGGGCAGGGAAGAGAGGGGGGGGGCAGGGAAGAGAGGGGGGAGGGGGCAGGGAAGAGAGGGGGGAGTGGGGGGGGGCAGGGAAGAGAGGGGGGAGTGGGGGGGGGCAGGGAAGAGAGGGGGGAGTGGGGGGGGCAGGGAAGAGAGGGGGGAGTGGGGGGGGGGCAGGGAAGAGAGGGGGGAGTGGGGGGGGCAGGGAAGAGAGGGGGGAGTCGGGGGGACAGGGAAGAGAGGGGGGAGTCGGGGGGGCAGAGAGGGAGAGTTGGGGGATGGGGGGAGGAGTATTGGGGGAGAGAGGGAGAGTTGGGGGATGAGAGGGGGGAGGAGTATTTGGGGAGAGAGGGAGAGTGGTGGGGATGAGAGTGGGGAGGAGTATTGGAGGAGAGAGGGAGAGTGGTGGGGAGAAGTTGGAAAGGCGGGGTGGGGGTGGTAAAGAGATGGGAGAGTGCGGATAGCTGAGTGAGAGTGCAGGAGCCAGGGTTGGAGTGAGGGCGCTGCGTACTGAGCCGTGCCCGCTCTCCAGCCCGGCCAGCCCTCCCTCCTGCTCCCGGTACGTACCGGCTGCCTGGGGCCGCCAGCCCAGGGCCAGGAGCACCCCGGCGGCCAGCCACAAGCTCATCTCCGTCCTTCGCTCAGGCTCTGCCGACAGCCCCGGGAGCCCGTCCCGAGAGCTGGCTCCCTGTTCCAGGACAACACTTGGTATCCCCCAGCTCCTACATCTCCCTGAGCAGCCTGCCCTCCCGCGTTATATACACCCAGCCTCCCGGCGGGCAGCCGGCAACCCCGCTCAAGAATGTCCGCTCACACACCCGCCCTCTCTCTCTCACACACTCACACCTTCCCTGTATCTCTGCTTCCCCCCGCTCCCTCTATCTCTCTCTCTCCTCCCTCTATTTGTCTTTTTCATCCCTTGCTCTTTCTCTCTTTCCTCCGTCCCTCCCTAAATCTATCTTTTTTCCTCTATCTTTCTTTCTCTTCCTCTCTGTCTCTCCTCCCTCTTTCCCTGCTTCCCTCGCTGTGTCTGATTTCAGACTGCACTTTCTGCCACTCCCTCCTCACATTCTCTCTCTCCTTACCTTCTTCCACAGCCTCACGATTTCTTGCTCCCGCCGTCCCCCTCTGTAATAATTTGCTCTTCACCTCTCTGTCTCTTTTTCTGCCCTTCCCTCTGTTATCTGTATTGCCTCCTCTATCTTCATGTGTCTATCTCTCTCTATTCTGCCGCTGTCTCTTTCTCTCTCTCTAATTTGAGCGTCTACGTCTAGCGCTTTCTCCCTATTTCTCTGTTTTTATTTCTCTCTAATATTGTCTCCTTTGTTTCTCTCCATTTCTGTTTGCATTTCTCAAACTATGTTCAGTGGGAGCCACTAAGTTTCAGACCCTCACTTCTCTCCACTCTCCTCCCTCACTCAGACCCTCCTTCCTTCACTCCTCCCTCACTCAGACCTTCACTCCTCATGGAAAATCCCATCAACATGAAACACCGTTTGAGTTCAGCCCTTTCACTTTTACTACCCCTTTGGGTTTGGGATCTCCACTCCATTTGTCCTCCCCACCCCAACCAACCACCCTTCCCAACCACCACCACCCTACTGACCCCTTGAACAAGGAGCCACAAGTTGTAAGACGAACTGGGGAGCTGAGAGGTTCAGAATTGTACAAAGAGCAAAACCTAGGTTAGCAAAGTAGCCAGACTTGTACCAAATCAAAGGATGGGAAAGAGGGAGAGGGCGAGAGAGAGTCTAAGACAGGGGGAGAGAGAGACATTTGGAAAGAGAGACTGGGAGATGAGGAGAGAGAATGGGAGAGGAAGAGAATCAGGGAGAGAGTGAGAGAGACAATCTGGGAGATAGAGTGGATGAGACAGCCGACAGAGGGAGAATGAGATGGAGAGAGACAGAGGTATAGCGTGAGACAGCAAGAGTGGAGAATAAGGAAGAGAAAGAGAGACTGGAGGAGTAGGGAGAGGGACAGGGAAGATAGAAAGATACAGAGAGTGAAGGTTAGAAAGAAAGAAAGAGACAGGGAAAGAGGGACAGTCTGGAAAAGAGAGGGTTAGAGAGAGAGAAGGGGGAGAGAGAATGGGAGACAGAGAGAGAAAGAAAGGAGACAGAGTGGGAAATAAGGAGTCAGAGAGACTGGGGAAGGCGAGAGTAAGAGGGGAAAGAGCATATGACCAGGAGAAAGGAATAGAATGAGTGAGACAGAGGCAAGGGATTGAGAGAAACAGCTCATGTCCAAATGCAGCAAGATCTGGACAGAGGAGAGAGGGGAAGAGACGGAAAGATAGACAAAAAACAGATAGAGGGAGCGAGCAAGATCTGGACAATATCCAGGCTTGAGCTGAGAATTTGCAAGTAACATCCATGCCAGGCAATGACTGTTTTTCACATTAGAGAATCTAACCATCAACACTTGCTGTTGACTCCTCAAAGCCTGCCCACCATCTACAAGGCAGGAGTCAGGAGTTTGATGGAAAGTAACAAAAGCAGAGTGAGAAGCAAAGGAAAAGAGATTCTAAACAAAGGAGGTGAGGAAGGGAGTGAGACAAGAAGAGGGTAATTGAGACAGAGGGAAAGAGAACAAGAGAAAGAGAAACAGGAGATAATAAAGAGACTGAGCAAGGCAGGGAAGAGGGAAACTGAGACAGTGATGGAACCAATAACAGTGTGTGCAGGCAAGGAGGAAAGTGTGAATGAGAGGGAGAGAGACACCTAGGCAGACTGAGAGAGTGAGACTGAATGTGAGAGAATGAGAAAATGTGAGAAAATTTTTAAAAATACATTCACAGGATGAGGACATCACAGGCTAGGTAGACCATTTAGTGACCATCCCTAATTGCCTAGACAGCTGTTAATAGTCAACCGCATTGCTGTGGGTCTGGAGTCACACGTAGGCCAGACCAGGTAAGGACAGCAGCTTCCTTCCCAGTTGACAATGGATCCATGGTCAGCATTAGACACTTTGACTGAATTCAAATTCCACCATCTGCCGAGGTAATATTTAAAGCTGGGTTAACAGTCCACTGATAACACCAGTAGGCCAACATCTCCCCATAAGAGACAGAGAGGGAGAGTGAGACTGAGACTGAGAGGGAGAGAGAGTGTGAGAGACTGAGGGAGATGGGAAGTGAGACTGAGAGAGAAAAAGAATGAGACTGAGACAGTGTGAGACCGAGGAAGAGAGAGAGTGAGACTGAGAGGGAGAAAGACTCAGAATCCCATCTTCAAATACTAATCTGCCTTTACACCTGCAATGATTTATGGAAAATTATGCTCAGGCTCCTCTGCCTGCATCCACTTTAGAATTACATTCTTTATATTGTCTTTTCTGGTTCTTCTTACCAATGTTCACTGTTCTCTGCGTTCACTTTCTGCAGTATATTCACATATACTGTACCTGCCGAATTATTGCCTATGGATTTATCTCCATACTGACTACTGCTGTGTATTTTTCTGACCTCTTACACAGTCTGTTATTATGTAATCTACCTGGAGCTGTATTAACACAGGAATGGGGCCAAGAACATAATTGCTCCCTCCTCCTGAAATTGTCTGATCCTCTCTAATTGGCAATTGTGGAGCTGACTCATGGCAAAATTTGGCCTTGATGGAGTGGAACGGTGAGACCAGTTTTTAGTGAATGTGTGAGACGTGCGAGGAGCTCAAACTTAAATCACAATCAGCGTGATGTTGAGAATGGATACAGAGTGGGAGGGTGGCAGAAACAAAGAAAGACAGAGAGAAAGAGAACAGATATTTCAAGAAAGTCCATTCATTAAGATGGAAAGGATCAACTCAGTGACTGGTTTTACAATCTGTCTGATGGTACTTTCCATTGAAAGAGACAGGGAGAAACACAGCAGGATGATACAAATTTTGGACAAATATTTTGTACTTATCCTCACAGTGGAAGACCCAGAAAGCATCCTGGGAATAGTAGAAAATCAAGAGAGGAAATAATTTAAAACAGTCATGATTACTGAAGAAAAAGCACCAGGAAAGTTAATAAGATTAAAAGCTGACATTTCCCTGGGACCTGATAGCCCGCATCCTTAAAGTAAATGGCTGCAGAGACATCAACCCTCCAAAATTCTGGAAAGGATTTAGCATAAAGCAAGAAATTACAGGCAATTTAATCTAAGAAACAACTTTGGGCAAATGCTAGAATCAATTACGTGTAGTTACTGTTGTAGAGTAGAACCCAGGGAGCTATGTTGCTGACAGTGAGATCACATAAACAGGAATAGAACAATGACCAGGTTACCTGTATTAGCCCCGGGATAACAGCAGTTACAGCTCGCCAGAGCCCCACTAACTCTCTACAAATGGAATTTTTGATGAAGTATAGTTTGTGGGTCAATGCTTGTAGAGTATAGCACTGTAAATGAAGGCTTATTAAAGCATATAAACATTGGCTAAAGAGGATGGAGGGATGTGGGAATAAGGTGGTGAATGTGATTGGTGCTATTTGCTCAGCTCAGGTAGCCTTGTTTCCATGGTGCATTCCCATGTGGCTGAACTGGAACAGACCCCAGGATGAACAGAAGATGGAATATTATTTACATGGGCAAAGATTGCAGAAAGCTGTGGCACAGAGGGATTTGGGTGACCGCATGCATAGATCACAAAAAAACTAACATCCAAATTCATCACGTAATAGGGAGGGGAAATGGACCATTAGTTTTTATTTCAAAGGGGATTTTGTATAAGGTTTTGGCGTAGATCTGTAGCCAGGGTTTTGGGTGTTGAGGTTGGTTGGCTCGCCGAGCTGGTTTGTTGTTCCGCAGATGTTTCGTTACCGTGCTGGGTAACATCCTCAGTGCAGCCTCTGATGAAGTATGGTGGTGTATAAGATAGGGAGATCTTGCTAAAACTGTACAAGAAACTCATCAAACCACAGGTAGAATACTGGGAGTAGTTTTGGGCCTTTTGTTTAAGATATACTGGTATTGGAGGCAGTCCAGGGAAAGTTCATATGGTTCTCACTTTAAGGCTCATGGTGAATCTCACTGTGGGTGTCATCAGGTAAGAGATCCTTTGGTAACAGGTAACGGCTGTCCGAGTTGCACTCAGAAGTACTAACACTTCTAGATACAATATTAAAAAAAACATTCAGTTATGTGTGATAACATCTGTGGAATTAAAAAAAAGAAAAACACAGACCTAAATGGGAATGTCCCAGTTGAACTTATCACCTGAATCCTTTATGAAGCAGACCATCGTATTGGCTGAATATCTGCCTATCTTCTGTGCTCACATTCAAGCCTGGGTGTCTTTGGAGAGGAAGCATCAGTGTGCATCACTGTTCTCAACGCCCGTAGAGAGAGATGGCCACCATGGGGATATTTATTTCCTCCTGCAACTCCAGTTTTATTTAGAGCCATTCTTTCATCCTCTACCTAGTCCATCCCTCCCAACCAGCTTTTGATAGTTTACATTACTGGTATTGGACTTTGTTTGTAAATTTAAAATTGGCTACACAGATAATTTACTAGAGGTGGTTAGTACTTAAAATTAAAAAAATGTCCTGGTGATTTGGTGATGGAGGAAAAATATTCAGTTGTATGTGATGACACTTCCATCTATTAAAAAAAATGAAGCAGACCCTGCCCCTTCCCATTCTCCCTTTCTCTCCCTCATTGCCCATTATAGGCTTTGTATGTAAATACACAACTGGCTGCACAGATGATTTACTAGAGATGGTTAGTTAGGATAGGAATCCATTGTGCTGGGGGAAAATAATTTCAGTTGTGTGATAGCACTTATGGATAGAAATGAAAGACAAATAAAGCAGACCCAGTGGGGTTCAGGTGGTGCAGTAGTAGTGTCACTACCTCTGAGCTAGGATGCCTGAGTTCAAGTCCTGCTGGTTCTCTGGATGGGATGACATCTCTGAACAGGTTGATTTAAAAATAGGAACAAAGCAGATGCAGGCCCCTCACACTCTTTTGACCTCATCCTTAACTTTGATGGTTCGTATATAAGTTATTCAATTGGAACCATGGGTAATTTACTGGTGATGGGCAATAGACAAAATAAAAAGATGGTGATTTGTTGATGGGGAAAATAAATATTTAGATGTGTGTGATAACACTTCTGGACTTAAAAAAAACTTAGATCCAGATGGGGCTGTCCTTCACTTTCTAGTATTTCTATTATTGCTGACATTGTCTTTGTTTAAGGGGTTTGGGTCATTATTCCATTTTGTTGTTTTATTGTTAAACCAACAGCAAAAAGTTAGACCCACCTGCCAGTGATTTGACGCCAGTGAACTGTCCCGGAGTTAAAGCTAAATAGTGCCAGTGCTGGGGAAAGAGAAACATTAACATTTCCAGTCCCACAAATTCTTCCTTTGAACTCTCACAAATGATCACTTGGTAGAATATTTCAAATGACTTTTTGGTGAATTGTAAATATACCCTGTGCATTGTTAGCAGAGAAAGAAAATACTTACCTTTATAAATAAAAAGCATACCCAGAGATGTTGGAGATAGCAAGAACTTCAGATGCTGGAGTCAGAGTCAACACAGTGTGGAGCTGGAGGAACACAGCAGGCCAGGCAGCATCAGAGGAGCAGGAGAGTCGACGTTTCAGGCCTGGACCCTTCATCAGGTCTGGAGGTGGGGTAGGGAGCTGGGAAATAAATAGAGGGAGGACAGGTGCGGCTGGGGGAAGAAAGATGGGATGGTGACAGCTGGACGCAGGTAGGGGTAGAGGGGATTGGTCAGTGGGAAGGGTGGGGCAGATAGGTGGGGAAGAAGATGGACAAGTAGTGTCAGGTTAAGGAGGCGGGATGAGAAGGAGGGTTGGTCATGGGATGGGGTCGGGGATGGGGAGACCCATTATCTCTGCTGCTCCTGCCCCACCAAACTCATCTCCACTTACTTTGAATCTGTCCTTTCCCCTCCGGTCCAGGAACTCTCCACCTATTTTCGGGACACTACCTATGCTCTCCACCTCCTCCAAGACTTAAAATTCCCTGGCCCCCAAAACCTCATCTTCACCATAGACATCCAGTCCCTGTACACACATCCCCCCCATCGCAGATGGCCTAAAAGCCCTCCGCTTCTTCCTCTCCCGCAGGCCCAACCAGTCCTCCTCGACTGACACCCTCATCAGCTTAACAGAACTTCTCCTTATCCTCAACAACTTTTCCTTTAACTCCTCCCACTTCCTACAAACTAAAGGGGTGGCTAAGGGCACCGGCATGCTTCTGAGCTATATCCGCCTCTTTGTAGGATACGTGGAATAGTCCCTTTTCCACTGTTACACCGGCACAATCACTCACCTCTTCCTCCATTGCACTGATTACTATATTGGCACTGCCTCATGCTCCCATGAGGAGATTGAACAGTTCATCAGCTTTACTCAGAGATATTTCCTGAAGAAGGGTCCAGACCCAAAACGTCGGCTTTCCTGCTCCTTTGATGCTCCCTGGCCTGCTGTGTTCATCCAGTTCTACACCTTGTTACCACATCAATTTTACTAACACCTTTCACCCCAACCTCATATTCAGCTAGACCATCTCCGATCCTCCGTCCCTTTCTGGGCCTCTGCGTCTCCATATCCAGTAACCAGCTCAGCACTGATATCTAGTTCAAACCCACCGACTGCCACAGCTACCTGGACTAGACCTCCTCTTACTCACTTTCCTGCAAGAATGCAATCCCCTACTCCCAATTCCTCCACCTCCACTGCATCTGCATACATGATGGAGCATTCTACTTCCACACATCCCAGATGTTCTCCTATCTCAAGGACTGTAGCTTCCCCCATCCATTGATCAAAAATGCCCTCAACCTCATCTCTTGCATTTCCTGCATCTCTGCCCTCAAAACCCCTTCTCGCCAACAAAAATAAAGACAGATTCCCCCTGCTCCTCACATACCACTCCACCAACCTCCAAACCCAGCATATCATTCTCTGTAACTTCCATCACCTACAGTCCAAACCCACAACCAAAGGTATGTTTCCCTCCCCACCCCTATTTGTCTTTCGTAGGGACCACTCACTCTGCAACTCCCTCATCCAGTCCATATCCCCCACTAACCCCACCATCCCCGGTACCGTTCCCTGCAACTGCAGGAAGTGCTGCACCTGGCCATATATCTCCCCCCTCACTTCCATCTGAGGCCCAAAGCAAACTTTCCAAATCTGACAGGGGTTCACCTGTACATCCTCCAACCTGGTCTACTGTATCCATTTCTCCCGATGTGGCCTCATGTACATCGGTGAGACCAAGCACAGACTCAAGGACTGATTCATGGAACATCTGCACTCTCTGTGCTAAAATCAACAGCACTTTCTGGTCGCTAACCATTTTAACAGCCCGTCCCATTTCCTGGGTGACATGTTCATCCTGGGCCTCCTCCAGGGTCACAATGATGCCACACGCAAACTGGAGGAACAACACCTCATATTCTGCCTTGGGAGCCTACAGCCCAATGGCCTGAACATGGAATTTACCAGTTTTAAAATCTCCCCATCCCTGGCCTCGTGTCATGTACAACCTTCCCTCTCATCCCCACCTCCTTGACCTGACACAACCTGTCTATCTTCTTACCTATCTGCCCCACCCTTCCCACTGACCAATCCACACTACCCCTACCTGCATACACTTGTTGCCATCCCATCTACTTTCCCCCAGCCCCACCCCTCCTTCTGCTATTTATTTCCCAGATCCCTTCCCACTCCAAGTCCTGATGAAGGGTCCCGACCCAAAATATAAACTCTCCTGCTCCTGTGATATCGCCTGCTGTGTTTCTCCAGCATCACATAGTGTTGTCACCCAGAGAAAGGCTGGGACTAGCCTATATATGCCATGAGTTGCAGCTCTCTTTTAGTGTTCAACAACAAATGATGTCCCTTTCCAGTCAGGCCTCCTGAGTATTACAATTCCCTAGACTTTACTAGGAGGGATGGTCTTATGAGGAGAGGTTGAGTAGATTAGGCCTGTATTCACTGGAGTTTAGAAGAATGAGAGGGGACCTTATAAACATATAAGATCCTTAAGGAATAGAATAGAATATCCTTTATTGTCACATGTACTCCAGTATAGAAGTACAGGTGTACAATGAAAAGTTTTAACAGTGGTTGCCTTCTAGTGGCGCCATCCCAGGTAGAAATCTTTGGATATAAAAGAGGAATAAAAGGAAAAGTAGTAGCATTATTTAAAAATGTGTCTACAAAATAGGTTAGAAATAAGATCGTTATAACATAGTTAAAGGATTGATATTGCAGACTTGTAAAGAATATTAAATAGCAGCAGCTTAAGCACATGGTCTGACCGCTCGTGCCAGACTCCAGTTCAACAACTGTCTCACTCTGCTCCAAGCCTCCAGTCTGCTCCACACCGGCACACAGCTACAACATGGAAAGTTGCACAGCTCTGGGACTTGGTTCCCCTTACGCTGCTCCAGGACTCATTTTCCTTCGTGTTACACTGGGACTCGCTTCCCCTCACACTGCTCCAGGACTCACTTCCTCTTGCGCTGTTCAGAGGCTCATTTCCCCTCACGCTGCTCAAGGACTTTTTATCCTTTATGCTGCTTCAGGACTCATTTGCTCTTGCACTGCTCAGGGACTGCTTCCCTGCACACTACTCTGGTACTCATTTCCCCTCGCGCTGCTCCAGGACTGCTAAAAAGAGAGAAAAACAAACAGAAAGAAGAAGAGCAGGCAGAGCAGAGGAGCGCCGGGTGGAGTGTCCTGCTCTGCCATCATCTTGCTGGAGCAGGTTAATGTGGAGAGCTTGTTTCTATTTGTTATACAGTATCTTACAGAGAGCACGGTCTCACTGAGCAAAGTTGATCAATGGGATACTACTTTGAATACATTCTGTTCAGGTTTTGGCCATTGGACCAAATATGAATGATTGGTGCTATCTGTCACACGCTTAGCAAGTTTCAGAAAAAATATGTGCCCATAATTGTTCCTAGGGAAACCTCACAGCCAAAATAAATGATAATCTACTTTGTCATTTTAAAAGAGGCCCTCACATTCTGTGGTAAATTAGTCAGTTTGTTTGATCCTGATTAATACACAGGATCTTCTTTCTACCATTGACATTGAAATGAAAATATGCTGAGCACTCACTGGACAAATGATAATTGTACTGTCAGTGATCAACCTGTATCATCAATAAGACAAGGAATAAACTCCGTGGAATCTGGATTTTCTGTGCATCTCCAGTTTGAATAGTTCACTCTCTTCCCCAACTATTGGCAACTGTTACTGAGCATGGGCCTGGGATAACTGATACTATCGATGCCTTCGCACAGCATAATGCTTCATTATTCACCCACAGAGCCTGCCTATCCAGCATGGAACAGAATTCTAAAAAGGGAGGAATGGTTTAGTGCATTCACAAGCTGAGTGGCTTTCTACGTTTGCGAATGAAGTGACAGATGTGGCTCACTGGGTGACAATTGTGTGCCTGAGTCTGAGAGGCACCAGGTTCAATCTCCACGTCAGAGACAGGAGCAGAAAATCCAGGCCAGTGTACCACTGAGGGAGTGCTGCCCTGTTGGACAGTCTGTGTTTCAGATGAAATCCTGTTTGCCATCTTCAATGGATGTAAAAATGGAATCTATAATTTATTTTTTATTCGTTCACGGGATGAGGGTGTCACTGGCTACCCCCTGCCCCAGGGGGCAGAATCAACCACATTGCTGTGGGTCTGGAGTCACATGCAGGTCAGACCAGGTAAGGATGGCAGTTTCTTTCCGTAAAGGACATTAGTCAGCCAGATGGGCATTTAAGACCATAAGACATTGGAGTGGAAATAAGGCCATTCGGTCCATCATGTCCACTCCGCCATTTATTCATGGCTGATGGGCATTTCAACTCCACTTACCCGCACTCTCCCTGTAACCCTTAATTCCTTGCAAGATCAAGAAATTATCAATCTCTGCCTTGAACACATTTAACGTCCCGGCCTCCACTGCACTCCATGGCAATGAATTCCACAGGCCCACCACTCTCTCATTTTCTGTTCTAAATTGTCCCCCTCTAATTCTAAGGCTGTGCCCACGGGTCCTAGTCTACCTACCTAATGAAAACAACTTCCCAGTGTCCACCCTTTCTAAGCCATGCATTATCTTGTAAGTTTCTATTAGATCTCCCCTTAACCTTCTAAACTCTAATGAATACAATCCCAGGATCCTCAGCCGTTCATCATATGCTAGGCCTGGCATTCCAGGGATCATCCGTGTGAATCTCCGCTGGACACGCTCCAGTGCCAGTATGTCCTTCCTGAGGTGTGGGGCCCAAAATTGGACACAGTATTCTAAATGGGACGTAACTAGAGCTTTATAAAGTCTCAGAAGCACATCACTGCTTTTATATTCCAACCCTCTTGAGATAAACGGCAACATTACATTTGCTTTCTTAATCACGGACTCAACGTGCAAGTTAATCTTTAGAGAATCCTGGACCAACATTCCCAGATCCCTTTGTACTTCAGCTTTATGAATTTTCTCACCATTTAGAAAATAGTCCATGCCTGTATTCTTTTTTCCAAAATGCAAGACCTCGTATTTACTCACATTGAATTTCATCAGCCATTTCCTGGGTCACTCTCCTAAACTGTCCAAATCTTTCTGCAGCCTCCCCACCTCCTCAGTATTACCTGCCTGTCCACTTAACTTCGTTTCATCGGCAAACTTCACCAGAATGCCCCAGTCCCTTCATCCAGATATAATATATAAAGTGAACAGCTGCAGCCCCAACACTGAACCCTGTGGACACCACTTGTCACCGGTTGCCATTCCGAAAAAGAGCCTTTTATCCCAACTCTCTGCCTTCTGTCAGACAGCTAATCCTCAATCCATGCCAGTAGCTCACCTTGAACACCATGGGCCCTCACCTTACTCAGCAACAATTGACAATGGATTCATGGTCATCATTAGATTCTTAATTCCAATTATTTTATTGAATTCAAATTCCACCATCAGCCATGGTGGGATTTGAATCCAGGGTCCCTAGAACACTATCTGGGTCTCTGGGTCTATAGTCCAGCGAATATACCAATAGGCCATCACCTCCCCAAAGAAGAGGACCTTGGTAACTGCCTTAGTTTATGCTCCTCATTCCAATTGCAGATGGTAGTGTTGGAGCAGGCAACATCCAGGCTCCTGAGTCCAGGGCTCGTCCATTCTGTCGGCTTTTCTTTTGTTATTTTTTGCTCATCTCTGTCTTTTTGAAGTTTTTCTAAAATTTACCTTCTGGAGGGAGCTAAGTCATGGAAGTGACAATGGCATTGGAGACTGAAGCATGGCAAGTATGGGCCGGTGGAACTTTGACAGTAGGCAGTGGGGTGGTTGGTGAGTCTGGACGGCAGTGGGCAGTGAGGGACACAGCCCAGCGCGGGGAAGAGCGCACCATCGTGGGGAAAACCCAGTGTGGAGTGACTGGCAGGCACACAGCTATGGAAGGACTTGAATATTAAAGTTTTAACTTATTTCTTAAGAACTGCAATGTTGAGCTTTTAACCTATTTCTTTATTTTTCTATTTTGTACCTAAGATAGCACCAGGAATGCAACTTTGTATATTTTTCACTGTACTCCTATACTTGAGTACATGTGACAAAATAAACTTAATTCTAATTCTGATGATAAAAAAAGTCTTGTCATTTTCTCAGTGCTGTTGTCCAGAGCTTGCTGTATGCAATGTGGCATTTCCTACATTACAAACAATAATTACATTGTAAAAGCAAACTTCACTTCAACTCACCCTGGGGTTATAGAAGGCATGGTAGAAACAGTGTCTATTTGAAAGGACCGGTGCCTGGATTTGGTGGGCCTGAACATGGAGAAGGATTTGAATTAGACAGGATGGGTTTGGGCCAGAACCCCACCAGCTTCACACTCCACCTGGATTACGTGTGGACTCAAAGGCCCAGGTTCAATGTCCCTGCCCATCACCAGATGAAGCCTTTAAGTGGTCAATTAATGTCCATTTAAAGCTAAGCCTCACCCTGCCTGGGCTGCAGTAATTTCTGCTCCAGCCTGTGTCAGTTTAGGTTGCGGGGGTGGGAGTCAATTCAAAATTGAAGGACTGGACCTGGGCATGAGGGATAGTGGGTAAGATATACACCCCTGCCCTGGTTTCTGACTATTGGACAGCAGTTAATGGACCTACAACAACTTGGCCTCTATTCATAGAGGTATAGAGTACAACAGCAAAGAAGTAAGGCTGGACTTGTGTAAGACATTTGTTAGACCTCAATTGAAGTTACGTGCGGTTGCAGGTGGCACATCACAGGAAGGATGTGAACGCATTGGAGACAGTGCAAAAGTGACTTGCAAGTCTTGTTCCAGCGATGAGAAACGTTCAGTTATGAGGATAGATTGAAAAAGTTGGGACTGATCTCCTTGAAGAGAAGAAGGCCAGAGAGATCTGTTGCAGTTTTCAAAATCATGAGGGGGGTGGACAGAGGATCACAAAATCAGATTTAAACTATTTACAAAAGATGCCAATGTTTGCCCACTCAATTAACCTATCCATTTCCCTTTGCAGATGGTTATTTCCTCTTCTCTTGGCATTCCTCTTGCCAAACTTGCCACCCTACCCCCTTCCTGCCATGTCAACTACCCAAGGGCTTTGCCACTCTCTCCAGTCTCCAGGTGGTTAGCACCCTGCCACTGGTCAAGAAAGCCAGCTGTTTGTTCCTTCCTTGGAGATTTCCGCTGACAGCCACATCAGAATGATTCTGAGAGACTCATGTTGAGACCTCGGGGCATAGAAAGTTATATTGCGAGTGCAAAGTTTTGTGAAGAACTGAAAGTATTATTTTCAACTAAAGCATGTTTCTTGATTCATAAAACAGAAGTTAATCAAACCTTATTATTTCTCACAGAACATCACCCTAATACAAACCAACTCTGTTCTATACAGAGTATAGTTTGATTCTTGTATAAACAGTTGAAGAATGTAATAATTTATTGCCTGGAGCTATGTCAATTCAAAATGAACCCTCTTATCATGAAACATCTCATTAAGGGACTCTTCTGTATTCACAAAGGCATCCGTACGATTTCGTGGGTATTATAGAACACATTGAAGGAATGTAATCGGTGAGTTTAAAATTGCTTCACTTTTTGATTTAGAAACTCAAATTGAATTCTTTGCAAGTTGTATGAAGTTTGCTTTCCATGGTTACAGAGTGTCTTGGAAAGGAGTGCCACAACCCCTTTGGTTTTGGATGTTGATTAACAAGGTTGATGGTTCGTAGAATTATATACTAAAGAGGTCAGCCATTTGACCTGTCATTTCTATGCTGTTTGAAAGAAGGTCAATTTCCTTGCTCCTACCCTATGGCCCTGATACATCTGTTCCTTTGCCAGTTCCAGTTTGATTGACCATGGAGTCAAAGATTATGGCAGACAGGCAAGCGGTCAGTTTAGCCTGATTTTGCTCAATGGCGAGCAAGCTTAGCCTACTCCTGATTTTAATTCATATGGAAGTCTTTTGACAAATCTGTCTCCAGTACCTTTTCAGGGTGTGCGTTCTGGAATATAACAACTTGCTACATTCAAAAAATTATCCTTAGCTCACCACCCCTCTGGTTCTTTGGTCAGTTATCTGAAATCTGACACTGGTTACTGACTCTTTTCCCAGTGGAAACAGCTTCTCCTCATTACCTCCACCAAAACCCCTCAGAATTTTGAACATCTCAATTAATTCTCCCATTCACCTCTCTTTCTAAGGAGAGCTACCCCATTGTTAGTTACTCTCTTCACTGAAGAACTTCACTTTCCCAAAGTAAAACATGTGAAATCGATCGTTAGTAGTGTTATGGGCCAGACCATCAGAGTTGTGACTCTGCCTTAATAAATCGGTTCATATGCCATCCCACGCTATTCAACTGTTGACACTTTACTCACATTGTTTGATACTTTTGATCACCAGCAAAGTGTAGTTATTCAGCCTGTCAACACTCTACTCACGCTATTTGTACTTAAGTGTTGACACTCTAAATTACCTGGGATTATTTTGCCATTATCTATCCATCTATATATATATTGCATCCATGTGCTTCCCTCCACTTCAGCTGATGAAGGAGCAGTGTCCCGAAAGCTTGTGATTTCAAATAAACCTGTTGAACAATAACCTGGTGTCATGTGACTTCTGACTTTGTCCACCCCAGTACAACACCATCACCTCCATGTCTTGGCTATTCAATGAAATCATGGCTGATCCGATAATCCTCAACTCCACTTTCCAGCCTTTTCCCATTATCCTTGAATCTGTGATAACAAAGTATAGAGCTAGATGAACACAGCAGGCCCAGCAGCATCTTAGGAGCAGGGAAGCTGACGTTGCGGGCCTGGACCCTTCATCAGAAAATGGTCCGAAACGTCAGCTTTCTTGCTCCTCTGATGCTGCTTGGCCTGCTGCATTCATCCAGCTCCACACCTTGTTATCTTGGCTTCTCCAGCATCTGCAGTTCCTATTATCTTTGAATCTGTTACTGATTAGAAATCTATCTATCTTGGCTTTAAATATAGTTGACAACCCAACCTCAATAACTCTCTTTAGTAAAGAATTCCACAGATACGGAGGAGCTGAATATTACTTAAATGGAGACAGACTGCAGAAGGTTAGAGAACTGAGGGATTTGGGGGTCCTTATCCATGAATGACAAAAAGCTAGCATCCAAGTTCAGTGGGCAATAGAGAAAGCAAACAGAAAGCTGATTTTTATTTCAAAGGGAATAGAGAATAAAAGTGGGGTGATTTTGCTAAAACTGTATATGACACTAATCAGACCACAATTGGAATATTCTGAACAATTTTGGCCCTTTATCTCTGGAAAGATACACTGGTATTAGAGGAAATCCAGAGAAGGTTCACCAGGCTGACACCAAGTATGAAGGGACTGTCTTATGAGAAGATGTCGAATAGATTGAGTCTGTGCCCATTGGAATTTGGAAGAATGAGAGGTGATCACATTGAAATATACAAGATTTTTCGGGACTTGACAGGGGAAATGCAAAGAAGTTATTCCCTCATGTGGGCAAGTCTAGGACCAGAGGGCATCATCTCAGAATAAGGGATCTATCTCAGCTTTGAATGTACTTAATGATCCAGCCATGACAGCCCTCTCTGGTTAAGGAATTCACAGATTCACTATCCTCTAAGAGAAGAAATTTCTCTTCATCTCTATTTTAAATCCTTATTCTCCTCCTTTAACCATTCTCTTATTATCTATATGCCTGAGGAAGACTTTGGGATTTCCCTTTATGTTGGTGCATTGTCTTTTTTCACAGTTTCTCAAAGACTGAACAGTTTGGGATTCTACTCATTGGAATTTACAAGAATAAGAGGTGATCTCATTGAAACATATAGGATTCTTAAGGGGCTTGACAGGGCAAATGCTGAGAGGATGTCTCCCCCCCGGAAGGGTCAGAGGGCATAGTCTCAGAATAAAGGGGCACCAATTTAAGACAAAGATGGGGAGGAATTTCTTCTATCAGAGGGTTGAGAGTCTTTGGACTCCTTGCCTCAGAGAGCTGTGACAGCAGAGTCCTTGTGTATATTTAAGACTGAGATAGAGAGATTCTTGATCACTTGGGGAATTGAGGGTGAGAAGGAGACAGCAGGAAAGTAGACGTGAGGAGGGTTGCATCAGCCATGAATGGTGGTGCACAACAAACATGGAGCCAATGCAATAGGTTGGTTAGACCTTAGAGAACCTGCAGGTCTGAGTAAAAACTGAATGAACTGCAGATGCTGTAAATCAGAACTTGCTGGAAAAGCTCAGCAGATCTGGCAGCTTCTGTGATGAAAAATCAGAGGTAACGTTTCGGGTCCAGTGACCCTTCCTTAGAGATCTATTTTTGTGCCATGGATCTAAGTGATGTCCATAGGTCAGTGTGTAATTAAAACTACTGTATAGAGGCTGGTATCCCATCACCAAAGCACCCTTTATTTATTAGTGCACAGTACAATAGCTGTGGGCAGCCAGCTCAAAGCCAATCTTCATCTGCGGAGATTTGAAATTTCCTGGTTATGTTGGTCAGCCAAGGCTCTCTGGATTGGCCCGGTTAACAATCCCAATCAAGAACCTTGTAGGCAACAAGGGCAACTTGGTCCCAGTTACTTCCGTGATGTTCCTTCCCTTTAAAAGCCCCTTCATTGGTGGCTCCTGAAGATCCTCCCTCACAGGATGAATCACTTGTACTGCCTGCTAAGAGTGAGGGTGCAGCTATTTCCTGCATGTCCTTTTGATTACCAGCATGATGAAATGTGACAGAGAGCAGTCCTTGGCCACTGTTTTGCAGCCTCTGCCTGAACGTATTGATAAGCCCTGAGCATGCATATTCTCTTTCTGGTGGCCTTTCCCTCATCACTTTGCACCTTCCTAGATCCCCAAACAAACACATCTGCATGTGCCTACATTACCCACCCTGGCCCTGGCATATGAAGTGATTGTGCCAGGTCTGCTCTTTCACTGCCGTCTACTTGAAACAGGGTGCTCCTGATTGTGTACAACCCCTGCTCACTCCTGCAATGACACCTCACCCTTCCTATCCATGTTTTACCTTGCGAATACTGTTATGCCCTTCACAATTTCATCCACCCATCTCTCCCCCAACACACAGACTACAATCCACAGTCCTGAAGCTTAACTTGCCGAGTCTAATTCCTACAGCAACAGACACCCTCCCTCACCACCAATCACTGCCCACTCCCTGACTTCCTGAAACTCATTTCCTCTTTGTTTAATTGGAGGATCAAGTGGATCTGGGCCCACACCTTTGAGCAATCTAAGCAGACAGCCCCAGAGGAGAAAGATCCAGTCCGTTGACTGATAGCTGTACATTCCCTTTACCCTGCTAATGTTACCCTTTGGACAGACCACTGTGGAGCAACAGGACTGACCATGACCCACTATGGATTGCAGGCTCAGAGCCCCTAACCAGAATCACCCTGAGAGAACTCCACACTGTGGGTAATCCTGGAGACTGATTTTGCAGGTTACTGCTGACTAACTGTGCTAGGACACCCTGATGATTGCCTCTAGGGACTTCAATGAGAATGACAAGACTTTATGAGACATGGCTGCATGTCTGTTTAGTGCATTGTGCAAAGTGTTGGTCACTTAAGCTGCTGGCACATAGCACAGGTGTAAAATTGATGTAGCATGCTGCTGCACAGCAAGATATAATGGAGGGCTGCAGACCAGCAACAGCAAACTGCCTAGTTATGTGACTGTGATAATTGGCAGGGCAAGGCAAAGCAGGAATGCTGCAAGAATGCAGGTGGGCACTAAGTGAGGGAGCAGTCCTGAGATGCTGCATGGTTCAATCTGGGAGCTGCAGCCCTGTCCATGCACATACAGAATTCCTTCTGCAGCCTTTCAATGCTAGGTGCCAGTGAATCCTGTGCTATGAGTCTGTGCTTTGAAAGCAACCTGTCAGTGTATCAGAGAGGGGCCACGAGGATCAAGAGCCGTTGGCCAATGCTGGATGCAAATGTTTGTCAATGAGGTGTGTATGTGGATGGTGATCACGGATTGAGCCCTGAGATGTAGTTTGGTTGCATGAAACATGTAGGCCATTCAGAGCAAGCAGTGAGCTGAACCCGCCAGGATCCCGCTCTGGTTTCTTTGTTGAGTTTTCTTAAGATCAGTGTCTCAGGATGATGGTTGAGATTGCTGGAGGTCAGTCATCTCAGCTCTGGGACATTTCTGTATGAGTTCCTCAGGATAGTGTCCTAGGCCCAATTAGCTTCAGCACCTTCACCAATGACCTGACCTCTACCATAAGGTCAGAAGTGAGGATCCTCCATGTTCATTCATCAATCCTCAGATACTGAAGCAGTCCACATTCAAATGCAACAAGATCTGGACAATATCCAGGCTTGGGTTTACAAGTGGCAACTAACATTCACATAACACTAATGCCAGATAATGATCATCTCCAAGAAGAGACAATCCAACCACTACCTCATGACATTCAATTATGTTACAATTGTAGTTTTGAGGAAGTGGGGAGGCTGCAGAAGGACTTGGACAGGTTGGGAGAGTGGGCACAGAAGTGGCAGATGGAGTACAACGTGGAAAAGTGTGAGGTCATGAATTTGGTAAGAAGAATAAAAGCATGGACCATTTTCTAAATGGGGAGAAATTTCAGAAGTCTGAAGTGCAAAGAGACTTGGGAGTTCTTGTCCAGGATTCTCTCAAGGTAAACTTGCAGGTTAACTCAGTAGTCAGGAAGGCAAATGCAATGCTGGCATTTATTTTGAGACGCCTTGAATATAAAAGCAGGGATGTACTCCTGAGGCTTTATCAGGCTCTGGACAGGCCACATTTGGAGCAATGTGTGCAATTTTGGGCTCCTTATCTCAGGAAGGATGTACTGGCCTTGGAGCAGGTTCAGAGGAGGTTCGCGAAAATAGTCCCAGGAATAAAAAGCTTAACATATGAGGAATGTTTGAGGACTCTGGGACTGTACTCATTGGAATTTAGAAGGACGAGGGGGTATCTAATTGAAACTTACAGGATACTGAATGGCCTGGACAAAGTGGATGTCAGGAAGATGCTTTCATTGGTAGGAGAGACAAGGACCGGAGGGCACAGCCTTAGGGTAAAGGGAAGACCTTTTAGAACGGAGATTAGAAGAAACATCTTCAGCCAGAGAGTGGTGAATCTACGGAATTCACTGCCACAGAAAGCTGTGGGGGCCAGGTCATTGAGTACATTTAAGACTGAGATAGACAGATTTTTGATTATCAAGGAGATCAAGGGTTACGGGGAGAAAGTAGGAGAATGGGGTTGAGGAACTTATCAGCCATGATTGAATGGCAGAGCAGACTCGATGGGCCAAATGGTCTAATTTCTGCTCCTGTGTCTTATAGTCTGATGGTATGAAACATGTAGGTCATTTTGTACCCACCAGGATCCCATTTTGGTTTCTATGTTGAGTTTTCTTGAGATCGGTGTCACAGGAAGTGGGCTGTGATTGTTGGAGGTTAGCCATCTTAGCACTGGGACATCCCTGCAGGTGATCCCCAACTATCAACATCCTGGGGGTTACCATTGTCTAGAAACTCAAGTGGACTCACCTGCGATACAATGGCTACAGGATCAGGTCAGAGGCTAGGAATACTGCAGCAAATAACTCACCTCCTGACTCCCCAAAGCCTGTCCACAATTTACAAAACTCAATTGTGCAGTTCTTCTTGTAGATAGTACACACTGCTGTTGCTGAGCATTGGTGGTGGAGGCAGTGGATGTTTGTGGACATGGTGCCAAATAAAACGGCTCCTTTGTCCTGGATGGCGGCACGGTGGCTCAGTGGTTAGCACTGCAGCCTCACAGCACCAGGGACCTGTGTTCAATTCCAGCCTCAGATGACTGTCTGTGTGGAGTTTGCACATTCTCCCCGTGCATGTGTGGGCTTGCTCTGAGTGCTCTGCTTCCCTCCCACAGTTCAAAGATGCGCAGGTTACGTGGGTTGGCTGTGATAAATTGTCCATAGTGTCCAGGGATGTGTAGGTTAGGTGGTTTAGCCATGGGAAAAATGCAAGGTTCCAAGGGACAGGAAGGGGTTGAGTCTGGGTGGGATGCTCTTCGGAGAGTCAGTGTGGACTTGTTGGGCTGAATGGCCTGTTTCCACACTGTAGAGATTCTATGATAATATGATTCTATAAAGTCAGGAGTGCAATGGAATACTCCCCACTTGCCTGGATGAGTGCAGCCCCAACAACACTCAAGAAGCTTGACACCATCCAGGACAATCTAGCCCACTTGATTGGCACTACATCCACAAGTATTCACTCCCTCCACCATCAATGCTCAGTAGGAGTAGCGTGTACTATCTACAAGAAATACTGCAGAAATTCACCAAAGATCCTCGCAAAGATCTGGTGTACCACAAGGATCTGTTCTGGGTCCTCTTCTATTTGTGATTTTTGTAAATGATTTGGATGAAGGATTTCGTAAGTTCACGGATGATACAAAGGTGGATCACGTTGTGGACATTGCGGAGGGCTATTCTAGGTTACAAAGAGACATTGATAGATTGCAGAGCTGGGCTGACAAGTGGTAAGTGGAGTTTAACACTGAGAACTGTGAGGCAATTCATTTTGGAAGGACAAACTTGAAAGCAGAATACAAGGTTAACGGAAGGATTCTTGTCAGTGTGGAGGAGAACAGGGATCTTGGGGTTCATGCTCACAATTCCCTGAAAGTTGCCACCCAGGTGGATAGAGTCGTTAAGAAGGTGTACGGTGTGTTAGCCTTCATTAATAGTGGGACTGATTTCAAGAGCTATACAAAAGCCTGGTTCGGCCACATCTGGAGTATTGTGTCCAGTTCTGGTCACCTCATTACAGGAAAGATGTGGAAGCTTGGGAAAGGGTGCAGTGGAGATTTACTAGGATGTTGCCTGGAATGGAGGGAATGTCTTACGAGGAAAGGTTGAGAGAGCTAGGGATTTTCTCTTTAGAATGACAAAGGATGAGAGGTGACTTGATAGAATTGTACAAAATTTTCAGAGATATAGATAGAGTAGACAACCAGAGACTTTTTCCTAGGGTGGAGGTAGCTTTTACGAGGGGACATAGTTTTAAAGTGAAATGAGGTAAATATTGGGGAGACGTCAGAGGTAGGTTCTTTACTCAGAGTGGTCGGGGCGTGGAATGCATTGCCGGAGAGGGTAGTGGAGTTGGCCTCATTAGGGGCTTTTAAGCGGCCATTAGATAGGCATATGGATGATAATATAAGGTAGTGGTGGAGGGTAGATAGACCTTAGGTTTTGGGTAAAAGTTCAGCACAACATCATGGGCTGAAGGGCCTGTACTGTGCTGTACTGTTCTAAGCCCATGATCACTTCCATCTAGAAGGACAAGGGCAGTAGATATGCTGGCCAGCTAGCAAAAACCACATCCCATACTTAAATAAAAAAATTGTTTTGTTGTTCACTTGTTTAGTGAGTTTGGCAAGGTAGGAGGCTGAATATTAATGAGATAAGTTGTCCTGTCAACAAGACATCTAATAAACCCAATCTCCCTGTATCAGCGACTTACTTCTAAGTAGCAATAAGCTTGCTTCACTGCTTGTGGAAAGCAAAAAAGTTGGACTGGCATGTTTCCCGATGTGGAGATATGTCTCACTGGACCCCTTACCCACTCTGCCACAAATTTTCCGTAGGCCATGTCACTATAGATTCCACCCTGGATTTCTCTCTTCAGAACTGTTGTCTGACCTGCGGAGTACTTGCAGCATTGTCTGTTAATAGCCGATTGTTGGAGACTGATATAAACCAGGCACCCCATCCAAACAGACCAGTGTGAAGCGGGCAGTGAGATTGTTTCATTACCACTAACTCACTGTAGCACAATGAGACCTTGATGTGTTTCTTTCAGACATTTGTTTCCATTCTCCTTAGATTTATGTAAATTTCATCTTCATAAAATGTACATCAGAAACAGCAATGAATCCTATTGGTAATAAAATTACTCTTATTTTTCTTGCTCCTGGGTCATTGTTAGGCTGTCAGTGAGGATGGAGATAGGAGAAGGCAGCACATTCCACAGTCAGTGGGGAGCTGGGAATGGGTTCAGCGAGTTGTGGGAACATGGCTGGGAGGATAGCAAATGTCAGACTCAAAATTTAGAGGGCTCGGGGGGTCTGTCAAATGTTCCTCTTGTAGTGATTGTAACCAGGTCAGCCAGGTGGATCTCATAGAAAATGGTTTCCCTGATTGGGGTTGTTAAGCTGGGTTAATCAGGCTGACAGATAAGAACAGGAAGATCAGACATTGTGTAAACTCTGAGAGCTGGCTCTGAGGGGGCTGGATCAGTGTCATAGAGTCATGCAGCACAGAAACTTTGGTCCAACCAGTCCATAACGCCAAACTAAACTGGTCTCACCTGCTTGTACCTGGCCCATATCTCTCCAAACATTTGTTTATTCATAAACCTATCCAAATATGTTTTAAATGTAACTGTACCTGCATCCACCACTTCTTCTGGAAGTTAAGAAAAGGTTGCCCCTAGCGCCTTTTTAAAATCATTCTCCTCTCATCTTAAAAATATCCCCCCCAGTCTTGAAATCCCCCACCCTAGGGAAAAGGTGCCTACCATTCACCTTATCTATATCCCGCATGATTTTATAAACCACTAATCCCTTGACCTCCTACACTGCAGCGAAAAGTATTCCAGCCTGTTCAGCCTCTTCTTATGACTCAAACCCTCCACTCACAGCAACTTCCTGGTAAATCTTTTCTGAATCTTCTGCTGCTTTATAACAAAAACAGAAGTTTCTGGAAAAGCTCAGCAGGTCCAGCAGCATCCGTGAATTAAAAAATCGGAGTTAATGTTTCGGGTCCGGCGACCCTTCCTCAGAACCGATAGTAGCTGGGAAAACGTCAGTTTATAAGCAGAAAATAGGGAGGGGGTGGGGTAGGAAGTAAACGACAGGATAGAGCCTAAAGAGAGAGAAGAACAGTTGGACAGACAAAGGAGTTGATAATGATCCACCTGGGAGGGTGAACAGTTGTTAATAGAGATGGTTAGTGACCAACAATAGATGGTGTGTAATTGCAGGCTATGTGATAACAAATGTGGGGTAGGGGCCTGGGACATGGGGGAGTTTAGGCCGTAAAATTATTGAACTCGATATTGAGTCCGGATGGCTGCAGGGTCCCTAGGCAGAAAATGAGGTGTTGTCCTTCCAGCTTTGCATTGAGCTTCGTTGGAACACTGCAGCGAGCCGGAGACCGAGATGTTGGCCAGTGAACAGGATGGTGTGTTAAAGTGGTAGGCAACAGGTTGTTCGATTTTTATTACTGCTTAATAATATCTTTCCTATGACAGGATGATCAGAATCGGACACAGTACTCCAGAAGAGGGCTCACTAACTTCCTGTACAACCTCAACGTGACATCCAACTGCATTACTCAAAGGTCTGAGCAATGAGTGCAAGCATGTTAAATGCCTTCTTAAGCATCCTACAAACTTGAAAGAATTATGTCAAGGACTTTCCATGTGTAAATAAGGGTTCGAGGGATACCCGCCTCTGTGGAATTATTTCAGTGGCGGAGAGTAAAGCACATTCCTGAACAAATTTGCTTGCAACAGTCAACTTCGAGTTGGGATAAACATTTCTGGCATCATGCTGTTATTTGGTAAGCTTGACCTGTTTGATCCTGCCATCGAAGGATGGGCCCAGTTTGACAATGCTGTCACTTTAAAAGGTTATTTTGTCCTGATTTTATTTTTGGAACAGACGTTGTAAGGCAGAGTTAACAAACTGGCGATTGAAGATTACTTGAGTAAACGCCTTATTCAGTTCAGGTCAAGTGGGACTCTTTTTCTGTCTTGAGTCCACATACCAGCAGCAATTACAATGGCTTGCCAGCCCAAATCCTGAAGAAAATTTTAACCATTTTGCCGAGGCTTGGCTTTGTTTTCGGGTTTTGCTGTGAGCTGACTTAGAATCCCTCTGTTCAGGATATGTCCTAAATGTGCTGTGCAATTGTCTTCGCTCAAGTGGTGTTCCCCAAGCTCAGTCAAACTGGCAACGGTGTCCACTTCCATTGGAATACCCTGCCACATGTTCTGGTGCCTCAGGAAAAGTAATGCTCCTAATAACTTAAAAAGCTGTGGGCCCGCAAACTGTCAGAAGAATTACTCATTCTTTAAGCCTGCCTTCAAAGTTACAACTACTGTTTCTGCCAGACCATTGGATTATGGATGGTATGGAGCTATCCTTGTATGACAAATACCATTCGAGTTTAGGAAATGCTCAAATTTCCTGCTGGTAAATGGTGGCTCATTATCTGTGACCAATCCTTCCAAGAGATGTGTATTGCAAAAGATGCGTGCAGCTTTTCCATCATCACTCTGAATGAACTCCGTGTACGTTGAACCCTTTGAGTGGGTGTCCACAATGACTAAGAAAATTGACCCTACTAAAGGATGTGCACAGTTGATGTGTAACCTTGTACAGGGTTTACCCTGCCATTCCAATGAAAATTTAAAACCATTACGGACTCTTCCAGCAGCAGTACCACCGACGGTGTATCTGCCAGTGGAAGGTGGCTCAATCCATCCACACTTGCTACTTGGCCTCCCAGATCAGAGTGCACCACTGAATTTGGCCTGAAGCTATGCGTGGTACTGCTTGTCCACTTTAAATAAACCTTGAAGGGGATTGTGATCCATTATTTTTACTAATTTACATCTGCAAAGGTATTGGTGGAACTTTCTGACTCCAAATATGACTGCCAAACCTTCCTTCTCCATCTGGGTATATTTATGCTCTGTATTAGCCAAAGTCCTGGATGCATACATTATTGGGTGTTCCTCTCCAATGGGCCACCTATGAGCTAATACCACCCTGAGGCATTCCATGTCAATACCAGATCTCACTTGGGATCATAATGTAGCAACACCTTAGAGGATGATCACTGTTTCTTCTCTTCCCTGAAAGCTATAACCATTTCCAAGGCTAAAATAGTATCAGAGATAATGGGAATTGCAGATGCTGGAGATTCCAAGATAATAAAATGTGAGGCTGGATGAACACAGCAGGCCAAGCAGCATCTCAGGAGCACAAAAGCTGACGTTTCGGGCCTAGACCCTTCATCAGGGTCTGATGAAGGGTCTAGGCCCGAAACGTCAGCTTTTGTGCTCCTGAGATGCTGCTTGGCCTGCTGTGTTCATCCAGCCTCACATTTTATTACCATTTCCAAGGCTGATCCTTTCTTAGTCATTGAAACTTTGAAGGCAGGCTTAAAGAAATAGCCTACAGCTTCAATAGATAACAAACTGTCCCGGTTCCTATTTGATTTTAGGACCACCCTTCATGCAACTACAGGGAAGGTTCCAACAGAATTGCTGATTGGGAGAATACTCCTCACCAGGTTAAATCTGACCTTCACAGAATGTCAATGCTGAACACAAGAGTCCACTAAGCAAGATAATCAGTTTATTTCAGGGGATGAAGCTTGGTGTAGGAACCGCGGGAATGGTCCTTCATGCGTAAAAGGCATGGTCGATGCAAGGTCTGGTTCAGTGATGTGCAAAGTTTGGTTAGGTGTGACAGTCCTGAACAAGCACGTGGACCGTATGAAAGCTGCAAACTCAAAAACAGACGATGAGCAAAACATGCCCAGCTCCTTGGAACAGTTAGAAAGGCTGGTAGAACCCATAGATCCTCTCTCACTATCAAGCATTCAAGAGACCTTGGAAACTGAGATGGACACAGTGGAGTTGTCACCTTGATGCCTTTGGCACCTGAAGAGGAGAATGAATTTCTTCCGAGGCGTTCCAGGCAAAAGAAGTGAGCTACTGTGCATTCTACACCACCCGTATCAGAGGCAGTGTTAGAGGAATATGAGCCAGTGCTAAAACGCCCAGAAGAAGCTACAAAAGAAGAACAGGTCTATGTGCTTGGATTCAGCACAGGATGGATAAAGTGATTGAAATGAGGTCAGCCAGGTGGGCAGCACAGAACATGAGTTCCCTGAATGGGCCTATTACTCTGGTGCAATCAGGGAGACTTGGCTGACAGATTAGAACAGGAGTGTCGGGGTTCTGTTCACTCTGACAGCTGGCTCTGAGGGAGCTGGATCGGTGTCAAGAACGCTCCACATGGAATTAAAGGGCGACTAGTGATGGAATACCTGCCTCTGGGCAGTTATTTCACCTCTGGTCTGTCCCTGTGAGCTGTTAGCAGCCATTTTAGTGCGCGTGTCATTTTTTGTGGCAATGTGTTTTTATTTGCATGGGTGTGTGTATAAGGGCGTGTTTGCAGATGTGTACATGCATGTGTGTCTGGATGTGTGTGTGAGGGGTTTGTGGGCATGTGAAATGTGTGGGTGTGCAAGTGTATGGGTGTGTGCATCCACAAGTGCATTTGTCTACACTTCGGTGCAATGTCTTGCAAGTTATGTTAATGCTATGCTATGTTGTGTTGTGTTTTTCTATTGTATTCTGTTGGTGAATGTTGGGCTGCAATATATTGTATTGTTTGTAATGACCATCTCAATATAACTAAATGCAATAAATCAAGAGAACACTGCAAAATGCAATATAATGTAACAAAGTAAAATGCAGGGAAATATAACACAACACAAAAGGCAATTTAGCATCACCAATATTTTGCAACACAATATAACACAAAAGAACACAAATCTTACAAGGCAATGGTCTGTACAGTGTAGGATTTTGAGTTCGATGAAGTCTCAGTGTCTACCCTCATTATCTCTCTGCCAGTGACAGGAACTTCAGGATGAAGCACAAGTGCTGACATCCTAAATCTGTCACTCAATACTCTGCTACGTTCTGCATGCGCTCCTTTCTAGCTAACAGTCGCTGAAATCAGGGGCCTGTTAACCTTCCCACTGCCTTTTTGCTATTAGGGATTCCACAAACAGTTTGTTCAATCAACGGTAACTTGATAACGCGATTAATAAAATTTGTTGAACACAAGAATTGTCCCTTAAAAAAATACCCTTGTTGAGTGCTGTTAAAATGATTAACGAATGGACCTTCTAGATAAAATTTATTTGATGGAAAATTTTAAACGAGAAACAGTTTCTTTAAAGAATATTTCACTTCCTACCATCATCCCTAGTGTACTATAATCTTTGATTTGTTGAACGCAAAACTAGTGATTTTACTTGACAGCATTTTGTTTTCTGGTTCAATGTCTAAAAATCCTTGATCGGCTATTCTACAGTTTGATGATAACTCTCTAGGCTGGCGCCAGAGACAAAAGCTGCAATCAGTTGCAGTAATACTGAATGGTGAGCAAGGTGAAATCCTCACTAGAGGACTAATCAGGTTTTCAGTGATATGCGTTTGCTTCACTGCAGTTACAAAAGTCAAGCCTCTTCAACATAACACAACAGAATGGAGACAGCAAGAGCTGTAGATGCTGGAGTCAGAGACAACACAGTGTGGAACTGGAGGAACACAGCAGAATGGTCCCAACCTACTCTTCTGATGCCTCCTGGCTTGCTGTGGTTCCTCCAGCTCCACACTGCAATAACTCAGCACAATACTGCATTTGCACTGAGTTATATTGAATGTTGTGGTACGTCTGTACGGTGTGTAAAGTTTTGTGGTATGTTAAGTGTTGCGGTATACTGAGCATCAAGCTGTTGCTTGCAAGACTGTCACTGACCACATCTCCTTCTGAGATCTTCCTTCCATGGCTTCCCACCTCACATTTCCTCAACTCTGCACAGCCCGCTTCTCCCTTCTTCCCAAAATCCATAAACAGGAGCAGCCTTGCAGACTTGTTATTTCAGCCTGTACTTCCCCCACTGACCTTATTTCTTCGTATCTTGACTCTATTTTTTTACCCCACTGACAATTGGGATTCTTCTGACACTTTATGTTGGTCCCACAATTTCCAATTTTCTGGTCCTAGCCACCTTCTCTTAGAATAGAATAAAATAGAATAGAAATAGTTGTCATGTGTAAGTTGCTCCAACGTGGCACCTACATCAATGACAGAAGTCATGTGCAATAATAAAATAAAATAAAATAAAATTAAGACAAAGTTCATCACGGTTCAATTAACAGCTCCTGGGCTTGGGGAAAGCCAATTAAAGAACCACAGAATACCCTGAAGATGCAGCAGGAACAAGACCATCATGCGGGGCTGTTGGAATACTGGGCCAGCAACGTCTGCCAAAGAAAACTGCCATGCCAGGCCATGACCGCCTCCTGAGATGCTGGAATACCTGGAAACTTAAGACAAAGAAAACCTCCACACAAGAACAAGACCACCACTTCTCCTCCTTCAGACATCTGGGTCTAGCTGCGGAGCCGGAGCCTCGGCCTAGCCTGCAAGTCCAGGCTGAGGGAGTCAGCCTGGGACCTGTTTCTCACTTGCTGGGAGATCCTGGGTTAGATCGCCATGGATGTGCAATCCTCCTACACGGCCATCCCGCATGAGGATGGGGTCTGAATGCTCTCTGTTTCTTCCTTGAAAAGAGGCTTGAACAGTCCCAATCCAACATCACCCCCTTTACCTGGTTGAGTTTTGTCTCACAATGAATAACTTCTCCTTTAACTCATTTGACTTTCTTTAAGTCAAAGGTGTGGCTATGGGTCCCCACATGGGACCTAGTTATGCCTGTCTTTTTGTGTATACGTAGAACATTTCTAGTTCTAGTCTTACCAAGGGCCTTCACCTACATTCTTTCTCTTGTATATCGATGAGCTTATCTGTGCTGTTTCCTGCTCTTGTGTGGAATTGGAAAAATTAATCAATTTTACTTCCAGATTCCAATATTGATCTCTTTCTCTGTAGCTGTAACACTGTACTCTGCACTCTGTTCTGCTACCCTGACACGCTTTGTTTGGTACATTGTGCTGGGCATACATGCAAAACAACACTTTTCACTGTATCTCAGTACATGCAACAACAATAAATCAAAATATTCTCACCATCTTTGTTCCATCTTTGACTCCTCCCTTCCCTTTGACATGTCTGTTTCTGTTTTTGGGGATAGACCGACCTCCAATATCCAGAACAAAGTGTACAACTTCACCGTTTTCTATATTACATTTCATCTGCTGCGTATTCACGTTTGCTACCTTCCTGGGTCCCCTTGAAGTCCATGACTACCCCCCTCACATTTCACAACCCTTTTACGTCATCTGCAAATTTTAAAACTGTGCCCTGAACACTCACACTTAGCTAATTAATGTAGCTGAAGAAAAGCAGTGGCCCTCTCACTGTCTGTGGGCAGCCCTGGGTACAGCCTCCAGTCTAAAAACTTTGCCAGCATTGTACGTTTCTCTTGCTCAGTTGCCTTTGTATGCATGTTGCAGCTGCTGTCCCTCGTGTTTTGGGGGTTCAATGTTGGTCACAAGCCGATGATGTGTGGCTATTTATCAGTATCTTTTGGGAGCTCAGGTACACCATGTCAACCTCATTATCCTCATTCAATCAAGTTAAACATGATTGGCATTTAACACATCCATAGCTCACCTCCATAAATCCATGCGGTCTAGCTGATTGTTAACTTCGTCCCAGTTTCCATTTGCTGAAGACTTTTCCACCATCAACTGACTGTCCTGTTACTGTTGGGTTTATCCTCACAGCTTTTCTTGAACAAGTGGATAAATGTTTGGAATTCTGCAGCTTCTAGCACCAGTTCCTAAGGATGATTGGCAAGTTATGGTCATTGCTTTGATAATTTCCACTATCTAATTCGCACCATCTTGGGTTGCATCCAACAGAAGAAATTCAATCAGAATCTTTTGGCCCATCAAACCTTTTCCTGTCTGTATATAATCATTGTTGACCTTGGCTTCAGCCACTTTCCCCTCTGCTGCCTGTGCCCCTCAGCTCCCAGAAGGGACTGAAAATTTGTATATCCCAGCCTTAAGTGTATTCAACAATGGAATGTCCACAACTCCGAGAATTCCAAAAACTGACAAACATTTGAGTGAACAAATTTCTCCTCATCTCAGTTCTAAATATCCCCTCAAGTCTCCCCTATGAAACCTCTTCAGTATCATGCATGTTTCAATGAGCTCACCTTTCATTCTTCGAGACACCAAAGAATATAGACTCAATTTACTCAGGCTTGAATGGTTCTTCTGCTGTGCAATTAGTTCTGCCTGATTCCATAGAACTAGATCTTGATGACTTATCAATTCTATATACAAATAACATCTGCAGGACCTTCTTGATAACAAATTGAATTTTTGAATTGAATTCAAATGAATTATCTTTATTGTCACATACACTTAAATGCCCACTGTGAAAAGTTTATAAGTTGCGACTTATAGCGCCATCTCAGATACAAAGCTATCTAGGTACTGCTTCTTCAGTTACAAGATTAGTTACAGGGTAACAATGTCACCAACACAAGGTTCCATTTTCGGTACAGAGCACCTAGGTACAAATATGGTACATCCAATATCGTAATTAACTTCTCAGTGTCTATGAGTTAAGGAACATTTCCTTCCTCAGGGAATGTTATGAATGGGCTTTATTTGCGATTTCTGTTTTCCTTTGTCTATCCTTAAACCTTATGTTACAAGTTAGACTTAAACAAGGATGAACAAGAAACACTGCAAAACCCAGGAAGAATGAAATTACATTGGTCAGTGATCATCACAGAGACACAGCAATGAACCGAATTAAATATCCATTTTGTAAAGTGCTTTGGAGCATGAAACACACTGACACTAAATAAGAATTCTGTCTTTTATTAATGTGACTGAGTAAGTTTTTTGGCTACATTTTGTTGACCTTTAGAATATGAATTGTGAATCTATTCCCTTACTCAGCGCAGCGATAGAATTACATACATTGTGTATGTAAGCTATTAGCAAATGAAAAATGTAAAAATGATCTCATTACTATTCACTTACACTACCGGTCCTCATTTTAGGTCCCTTTTGGTTTCTTTGATCTTTTGTGTGCTGCCTGTGTATTGAAATTAGTGTTCAAAAGGAAAAGTGGTTTCGCTGATGTTGATGTATTTTCAAGTGTGAATTATATTTTATGTTAAGATTTCAACATAGTGTATGAATGGAGCTGTTGTTACGGATACCGAGAACATCTGCAAAGTTCTTTGAGTGAGGTTCTTTGGGGTAACAAAAGGCACTTACAAACATCACTGTAGGTCATCTGATGGCATCCCGACTGCCCAAAGGCCATTGAATCAAGTGGCTTTCATCAAAGTCGATCACAACTAGAAAGCTTTCTTTGATGGAATTTGCAAACTTCAAAACTCCCCATTAGTACCACACACCCTCCCCTCCACTATTCAATTTGTGCCACTCTGACTTTCAGTCCTCTGCTTGCTATACTGGCCCTATAAAACTCCACAAATTCTTGTTCTCTGTTTAATGTTGCTAACACCAGGTTTATTAATGAATTGAAGAACATTCCTAAGAGTAACTGAAACTCATAGCTAATAGCATTTACTGCTGCACTGGGACACTTTATAATTCTTTGGTGTGTATTTTGTTTTGCTAAACATCCTCAGTGACAGTGGATTTAATTCAAAACCAGAAATTCATCAGTTCAAATCCCAGTCCAGATCTTCAGTCAATAACAGGGATGAACTAACCAATATAATGCTGAGAGTGTGTATTTCTTCAATACAGCATCGGGGTCTAAGAGATCAAATAATTATTTCATTGTATCAGTGATAATGGGAACTGCAGATGCTGGAGAATCCAAGATAATAAAATGTGAGGCTGGATGAACACAGCAGGCCAAGCAGCATCTCAGGAGCACAAAAGCTGACGTTTCGGGCCTAGACCCTTCATCAGAGAGGGGGATGGGGTGAGGATTCTGGAATAAATAGGGAGAGAGGGGGAGGCGGACCGAAGATGGAGAGAAAAGAAGATAGGTGGGGAGGAGGGTATAGGTGGGGAGGTAGGGAGGGGATAGGTCAGTCCAGGGAAGACGGACAGGTCAAGGAGGTGGGATGAGGTTAGTAGGTAGGAGATGGAGGTGCGGCTTGGGGTGGGAGGAAGGGATGGGTGAGAGGAAGAATAGGTTAGGGAGGCAGAGACTGGTTGGACTGGTTTTGGGATGCAGTGGGTGGAGTGGAAGAGCTGGGCTGGTTGTGTGGTGCAGTCGGGGGAGGGGACGAACAGGGCTGGTTTTGGGATGCGGTGGGGGAAGGGGAGATTTTGAAGCTGGTGAAGTCCACATTGATACCATTGGGCTGCAGGGTTCCCAAGCGGAATATGAGTTGCTGTTCCTGCAACCCTCGGGTGGCATCATTGTGGCACTGCAGGAGGCCCATGATGGACATGTCATCTAAAGAATGGGAGGGGGAGTGGAAATGGTTTGCGACTGGGAGGTGCAGTTGTTTATTGCGAACCGAACGGAGGTGTTCTGCAAAGCCGTCCCCAAGCCTCCGCTTGGTTTCCCCAATGTAGAGGAAGCCACACTGAGTACAGTGGATGCAGTGGATGCGGTTGCAGGGGAAGGTGCCGGGTGTGGTGGGGTTGGTGGGCAGTGTGGAGCGAACAAGGGAGTCACGGAGAGAGTGGTCTGTCCGGAAAGCAGACAGGGGTGGGGATGGGAAAATGTCTTGGGTGGTGGTGTCGGATTGTAGATGGCGGAAGTGTCGGAGGATGATGCGTTGTATCTGGAGGTTGGTGGGGTGGTGTGTGAGAACGAGGGGGATCCTCTTTGGGCGGTTGTGGCGGGGGCAGAGTGTGAGGGATGTGTTGCGGGAAATACGGGAGACGCGGTCAAGAGCGTTCTCGACCACTGTGGGGGGAAAGTTGCGGTCCTTGAAGAACTTGGACATCTGGGATGTGCGGGAGTGGAATGTCTCATCGTGGGAGCAGATGCGGCGGAGGCGGAGGAATTGGGAATAGGGGATGGAATTTTTGCAGGAGGGTGGGTGGGAGGAGGTGTATTCTAGGTAGCTGTGGGAGTCGGTGGGCTTGAAATTGACATCAGTAACAAGCTGGTTGCCTGAGATGGAGACAGAGAGATCCAGGAAGGTGAGGGATGTGCTGGAGATGGCCCAGGTGAACTGAAGGTTGGGGTGGAAGGTGTTGGTGAAGTGGATGAACTGTTCGAGCTCCTCTGGATGACGTTACATCCGCCTCCGCCGACCACACCACTTCCGGGACCGCTGCTGCAGCCACTGCTTCCACTTCCATTCACAACACCTCACACACCACCCTCACCGCAGCTGCTGCCGCCGCCCGCCCCAACCCTCCAACCGCTGACGGAACCCCGCCCACGGCCGACGCCAACGTAACCCCGCCCACGGCCGACGCCGACGGAACACCGCCCACGGCTGACGCCGACGGAACACCGCCCACGGCCGATGACCTCATCGCTCCGCCCACAGCCAGCAACCCCAGAGGAGACAGCCACACTGAACCTTGCCGCATCTTCACCATCCCCCCCAGACCTCCCACTGACTGAGGACGAACGGTCAGTCCTTAGTAAGGGGCTCACCTTTGTCCCCCTACAACCACACATCAACGAATACCAGTCACGATTGGACATAGAACAGTTTTTCCGCCGCCTTCGCCTCCACGCCTACTTCTTCAATCGGGAGCCTAGCCCTCCCTCCACTGACCCCTTCACCCGCTTCCAACACAAGTCCTTCTCCTGGACACCACCCCCAGGCCTCCTACCCTCCCTCGACCTCTTCATCTCTAACTGCCGTCAAGACATTAACCACCTCAACCTCTCCACCCCTCTCACCCACTCCAACCTCTCCCCCGCAGAACGGCAGCCCTCCGCTCCATCCGCTCCAACCCCAACCTCACCATCACACCCGCAGACAAGGGTGGCGCAGTGGTAGTATGGCGCACTGACCTCTACATCGCCGAGGCCAGACGCCAACTCTCCAACACCACCTCCTACCGCCCCCTCGATCATGACCCCACACCCGAGCACCAAACTATCATCTCCAACACCATTCATGACTTCATCACCTCAGGGGACCTCCCACCCACGGCCTCCAACCTCATTGTTCCCCAACCCCGCACGGCCCGTTTCTATCTCCTTCCCAAAATCCACAAACCTGCCTGCCCTGGC
Organism: Stegostoma tigrinum; assembly: GCF_030684315.1. Classification (NCBI taxonomy): domain Eukaryota; kingdom Metazoa; phylum Chordata; class Chondrichthyes; order Orectolobiformes; family Stegostomatidae; genus Stegostoma; species Stegostoma tigrinum. The sequence continues at coordinate 50,941,962 of NC_081378.1, forward strand.
CGACTCATCGTCTCAGCCTGCTCCTGTCCCACCGAACTCATCTCCACCTATCTGGACTCCATTTTCTCCCCTTTGGTCCAGGAACTCCCTACCTACGTCTGTGACACCACCCACGCCCTCCACCTCCTCCAGGACTTCCAATTCCCTGGTCGCAAAACACCTCATTTTCACCATGGACGTCCAGTCCCTATACACCTGCATTCCGCATGCAAATGGCTTCAAGGCCCTCCGCTTCTTCCTGTCCCGCAGGCCCGACCAGTCCCCCTCCACCGACACCCTCATCCGCCTAGCCGAACTCGTCCTCACCCTCAACAACTTCTCTTTCTATTCCTCCTACTTCCTACAGACTAAGAGGGTGGCCATGGGCACCGGCATGGGCCCCAGCTATGCCTGCCTCTTTGTAGGTTACGTGGAACAGTCCCTCTTCCGCACCTACACAGGCCCCAAACCCCACCTCTTCCTCCGTTACATTGATGACTGTATCAGCGCCGCCTCTTGCTCCCCAGAGGAGCTCAAACAGTTCATCCACTTCACCAACACCTTCCACCCCAACCTTCAGTTCACCTGGGCCATCTCCAGCACATCCCTCACCTTCCTGGATCTCTCTGTCTCCATCTCAGGCAACCAGCTTGTTACTGATGTCAATTTCAAGCCCACCGACTCCCACAGCTACCTAGAATACACCTCCTCCCACCCACCCTCCTGCAAAAATTCCATCCCCTATTCCCAATTCCTCCGCCTCCGCCGCATCTGCTCCCACGATGAGACATTCCACTCCCGCACATCCCAGATGTCCAAGTTCTTCAAGGACCGCAACTTTCCCCCCACAGTGGTCGAGAACGCTCTTGACCGCGTCTCCCGTATTTCCCGCAACACATCCCTCACACTCTGCCCCCGCCACAACCGCCCAAAGAGGATCCCCCTCGTTCTCACACACCACCCCACCAACCTCCAGATACAACGCATCATCCTCCGACACTTCCGCCATCTACAATCCGACACCACCACCCCAAGACATTTTCCCATCCCCACCCCTGTCTGCTTTCCGGACAGACCACTCTCTCCGTGACTCCCTTGTTCGCTCCACACTGCCCACCAACCCCACCACACCCGGCACCTTCCCCTGCAACCGCATCCACTGCATCCACTGTACTCAGTGTGGCTTCCTCTACATTGGGGAAACCAAGCGGAGGCTTGGGGACCGCTTTGCAGAACACCTCCGTTCGGTTCGCAATAAACAACTGCACCTCCCAGTCGCAAACCATTTCCACTCCCCCTCCCATTCTTTAGATGACATGTCCATCATGGGCCTCCTGCAGTGCCACAATGATGCCACCCGAGGGTTGCAGGAACAGCAACTCATATTCCGCTTGGGAACCCTGCAGCCCAATGGTATCAATGTGGACTTCACCAGCTTCAAAATCTCCCCTTCCCCCACCGCATCCCAAAACCAGCCCTGTTCGTCCCCTCCCCCCACTGCACCACACAACCAGCCCAGCTCTTCCACTCCACCCACTGCATCCCAAAACCAGTCCAACCAGTCTCTGCCTCCCTAACCTATTCTTCCTCTCACCCATCCCTTCCTCCCACCCCAAGCCGCACCTCCATCTCCTACCTACTAACCTCATCCCACCTCCTTGACCTGTCCGTCTTCCCTGGACTGACCTATCCCCTCCCTACCTCCCCACCTATACCCTCCTCCCCACCTATCTTCTTTTCTCTCCATCTTCGGTCCGCCTCCCCCTCTCTCCCTATTTATTCCAGAACCCTCACCCCATCCCCCTCTCTGATGAAGGGTCTAGGCCCGAAACGTCAGCTTTTGTGCTCCTGAGATGCTGCTGGGCCTGCTGTGTTCATCCAGCCTCACATTTTATTACCCTAATTATTTCATTGTTCTGGCTACCATTTACTCCTCAAACAACATGAGGTACAAATAGGTTTGTTAGGGTTAGGGAATCAGAAATACAATTTAAAATACGCCTATGACACCAAATTGGAGGGTGCAGTAAATGCTGCAGAGAACTATGACAAAAAGCAAGAAGTCACGAAAAATGTGTAGGATGGATAGGTGAATGGCAAATTAACTGCAATACGGAGAAGTGCAAAGTGGTGGCACATTTTGGTGGGAAAATTAAGGAAGCTGCATAGACCCCGAAGAATGAGGAGGAGATATGAACTTTTTGATGGGAAGCCCAAACGTTTCAACGCTGTGTTCATCAGTGGCTTTTAAACCCAGGCACTACACATTGGATCTGCCTTGAGCATTGCCTGATCAATTATGTCAGCAGTTGTGATAATGAGATGCCATGCCAATTTCCAGTTACCACCAGAAATATTTCAAAATAACTCTGCCAGGGTGAAATGTAAATCTCTGATGCCTCCCTTGGGGGTGATGCTGCAGATTGTAGCAGGAGATGCATTTTCTTCTTTGCTGACATGAGGAAGAAGCTAGCCGACACAGACATAGAGGAGGGTGTGGTTTGATGCTGGACAATGCACTGAAAGAGGTTAAATAACACTGCCCAGGGCAGGAAAGGTGAGTGCTATAATGCATTCAAGCATATCCTGATGTGAACTGAACCTAAGCTCTTTTCCAAGTTCACTCCATACACAAACGTACCTCTCAGGAGCACCCATATCGCTTTCTGCCTATACATCTTCTCAAATTCCCATCTGATTGATACCACCAATACCATTCATTCCCATCTTAATAAATCACGACACCCATTCCTTGCAATGACCCATCACAAAGCTGGTTCATTCATTCACTCAACACACTCCATTACTGTCAATTTTAGGTCTTCTCTTTCCCTTCTCACTGCTGTAGGGAGTCTCAGAATTGGGAGAGTGTAAAAAAACTGGAGGGTTCTTTTCAGCCATCTCCATACCGGTCACTACAAAAGAGATTGTATTGCAATTGAATTCTACATGCCCGAACTATCAAAGATGGTGGATGGAGGTGACATCTGTCAGGAATTTATGTCATTTATCTGTATGATATTTGATTCCATTATTGTGTAACTGGGCAGCCAATGTCATCAGGCAGTGTGAATGGGCATAATGATGATTGAACAATTTCTTTGCTTTGCATTCTAAATCATGTCTTTCCTCTTTTGCAGAGCTGATCAACCATCCTGCAGGTGGTGTTGCAGGAGGTGGATGAAGATTTCTCAGAGGAGGTTGCTCCCTTTGAAGATGTGCCATTGGACAACTCATGCAGATCCTCGACAACACAGGCACACATGCTTCAGAGGAGCAAGGAAGGCAGTGTTGTATGATGACCCTGATGGGAAGATTGAGTTGGATATCAAAACCCACTTTTCAATGAATTGAAAATGACCAACAGAATCGATAGGATGGTGAACACAGACTGTGAGCAGTGTCTAAAACAAAATAAACTCACATCAGATTTCATCAATGAATTAGAAACAAAAACATAGCTATTACAACACACTTGTCTTCTATAATGTGGCAAAATGGATTATTAATTCATAATATGCAAACTTAAAATATACTCATTAATTCCAAACCATCTTACACACCTTTACAAATTGGGTAGACAGGATAGACTAGTGATTTTTTTGGAAAACAGGTGGATTTAAAATATATCAGCAAAAAGGAGACAAAGCCTGTAAATCAAGAGTCCAAACCGCAAGGGGAAATGAGCCAGGCAGTGCTCCCAGCAGGGTGCACTCTGTCACCAAGGCTAAACCGGAGCTTTGGTGAAATTCCCTTCAAATCTGCATGCACGTAAAGTTTCTCAGGCACTTCTACAATTTTCCAGGTGTCCTAACTAATAATTATCCTTTAACCAGCATCAATACAAACAGATTATCTGATCATTATCCCATTACTCTTGTTTTTATTTGTAGAAAAAGCCACAAAACACTCTGAAGCTCTCCTTCAAGTTAGATTGTGAAGACAGGACATTTTTCTGTGTATCTCCCTAGATATATGAGAGAAAACACGTTATTGTCAGTGATAATCGGGAGGAGCTTGTTAAAAATTCATACAAAATGGCAAAAACCCCTTCCATCAAGCTGCATCACTCTGAATTAACAGACTTGTTAATTATCAGGCAGAGAGGCAGTAGAGAAGGGGGGGGGGGTGGGAATTGAGAAACATTGCAGCATTTTCCACAGCTGCAGTAGGATCAGCTCCAAGCTTCACCAATGTCCAGAAAACACTGTAGCAGAGCTGGAGGCAAACTGAATTTCAGGATACCTCCAGTTGCTTGGCATATCTCTGAGCTATTGTGAGGAGACCAATTACACAAACAAAGAACAAGAGTAGGCCACTCGGCCCTTTTAGCCTGCTGTGCACTTCAATAAGATAGTGGGTTTTCTGATCTTGACCTCAACTCTATATCCCTGCTTATCCCCAACAATCTTTCATCCTTTCCGTCATCGAGAATCTATCCACCCCTGTCTTGAAAATATTGAAAAATTCTGCCATCCACTGCCTTTTCAGGAAGGGAATTCCAAAGCTTCACTACCCTCACAGAAAATATATTTTCTCACCACTGTTTTAAATGGGCGCCGTCTTATTTTTGAACAACGATTCTTAGTTCTAGATTCTCTCATGTGAGGAAACATTCTTTCAATACCCACCGGTCTAGTCTCCTCAGGATCTTATATTTTTCAATTAAGTCACCTCTGACTCTCTCACCTCCAGAGGATACAGGCCCAGCCTGTCTAGCCTTTCCACATAAGGGGCAGAACTGTTCTGAAGAAGGGTCATACCAGATTCAAAATATTAACTGTTTCTCTCTCTAGAGATGTAGCCGGTCCTGCTGAGTTTCTCCAGCATTCTGTGCTTGTTTCAGATTTTCAGCATCCATAGAACCTTGCTTATGTTAACACATATAAATGTTTGCATTTCTCAGGCACAGAAGTGTCTGTGCTAATTTGAAGCTGTTAAGTTTCTACAGTGGAGTATGCTTCCAGTCAGGTGTCATGCTTCAAGTGATCTGAGGTAAGATGAAACATGTGATCTTTGTACCTCAGATCACATAGAATCATAGAGTCATAGAATTATATAGAATGGAACCAGGCTGTTCAGTCCATCTTGTCCGTGCTAACCAGATATCTTAAATTAATCTAGTCCCATTTGCCAACATTTGGCCCATACCCCTCTAAACCTTTCCTATTCATGTACCTATTTAGATGCCTTTCAAATGTTGTAATTGTACCAGCCTCCATCACCTCCTCTGGCAGCTCATTTTATACACATAATACCCTGTGCGTGAAAAGGTTGCCCCGATGTCCCTTTTAAAACTTTCTCCTCTCACCTTAAACCTACGCTCTCTCATTTTGTACTTCCCTAACTTGAGGAAAAGATCTTGACTATTCAATGTATCCATACCTCTGATGATTTTATAAAATCTTATAAGGTCACCTATCAGCCTCTCCCTATAGCTCAAATCCTCCGACCCGGGCATCATCTTTGTAAATCTTTTCTGAGTCCTTTCAAGTTTCACAACATCCTTTCTACAGCAAGAAGACCAGAATTGAATGCAATATTTCACAACTGATCTAACCAATGTCCTGTACAGCCACAACATGACCTCCCAACTCCTATACTCAATACACTGAACAATAAAGGCAAGCGTACCAAACATTTTGTCCACTACCCTGCACACCTGCAACTCCACTTTCAAGGAATTATGAGCCTGCACCGCGAGGTCTCTTTATTCAGCAACACGATCCAGGACCTTACCATTAAATGTGTAAGTCCTGCCCTGATTTGCCTTTGCAAAATTTAGCACCTCACATTTATCTAGATTAAACACACTAAGGATATCATGAGCATGTCTCTTAAAGATACATTGGCAAACTGATCCATTACACAACTTCAATTTGACTTGGAGTTGGGGAGCCCATTTCTCCTGATCAGGATTGAGTAAAAATGCTCTGAAATCTTAATAGTGTTCAAAATAATGAAATAGCCCTTTGAGCCGGTATCAGAGTGATAATGGGCATTTGCCAATTAACATTATTTATCTCCAGTCAGTCACTGAGAATAGTTTGTAATTAGGTTTGGTTGGAAAAGAACCTGACATTATAACTGCACTTTTGGATTGAAAACTGTGCCAAAGTAGAAGAGCTCCTTAAGCAGTCCGTCCTTGTTTAGCAGGGTCATTAAGAATGATTGATCGTGAGAATATTTCAAGATCAAAACGCCTGCTCATTTTTCCAATACTGACTGTGCCATATGAAATTACCCTTCAAAAACTTTCTAAAGGTCTCACATGACCTTAGCCAATTATGACTGAATGAATTGTTTTAAACTGATGATTAGATCTATAAACAAGCTTCTACATGCAGTGAAGTTTAGTTGTTTTAAGAAATTCTTCATGCATGTATTGTCTAGAGTTACACGGCATACACAGATAAAGCTCAACTGTAATATAGTGCAGCCTGCCAGCGGGGGCTTGAAAATCACAAAGCATGGAGAATGAAGAAGAGACCTAAACCTAGCTGAAACAGGATAATCACAGGCGGCAGGATAATAGTCCAGAGAATAATTTCATCCTGGATTACACAAAACAGAGACAACAGTTCCAATTCTACAGCCTACCTGAATAACAAATTAAAAGGTTGTAAAACATTTTGCTGATTCGTTATCACTTGGTTTGTCTTGCTCTCCGTAAACATTTACAATCCATATAGAAACCTAGAGGAGATGTATCAAATCCACATCCGAATCAACAACCTAGAACAAATGCAAAGAGTATTTTTACAGCTCGTTACTGTAATAACGCGGACCAAAGCACTTGTCAGGATAAATAAATGAATGATGAATGAGTGATTTATTGTCACATATAACTAGGGAGATAGAGTGAAAAGTGTTCTGTCACCAAAACCTGGCGCCATTTTGAGGTGAGAAAGAATAAAAAGAAAGTACTTAAATAGAGATAACAAACTGTAGAGCTGGATGAACACAGCAGGCCAAGCAGCATCTTAGGAGTTGAAAAGGAGATGCTGCTTGGCCTGCTGTGTTCATCCACCTCTACAGTTTGTTACCTCGGATTCTCTAGCATCTGCAGTTTCTATTATCTCACGTATTTAAATGGAGTTCATTTTCATCAGCCAAGGTCCCAAACAGGGCTCCATGACTTTTGCAAGGTCCCTGCTCTGGGTCTACTGCAGCCAGGAGCCCCCACTCCAAGTACCGACATTACCACAGTCAGTTCTGGATGAGTTCTGGATAACAGAATTTATGCTCCAGGCCTAGTACAGCCAACATTCCAGGAGTGCACACGTTGCACCAACAAAGCCAGGAGTCACAACCAACACCACTCTGGCTCCCTGCAACATCAGGGAGACGAAGAAAAGAAAAAATATGTAAAGAGATAAATATGAGCAGAGAATTAAAGAATGTGGCCAGCCTGGAGTGGTCTGGCTGAGCCTGAACACTACCCTCCATGCCAGTGCTGTGAACCTTTAAAATACGACTTTGATGAATTAACTAAGGGGTAATAGGGCAGTTGACCTAAAGGAGATAGGTTTTAAATGGTCTCTTACAGTGGAAAGAACAGTGTGGAGGTTTAGGAATGAATACCAAAGCTTATGACTTGTATAATGATTATTAAAAATCATCATATGGAAACTTTCCTAGGACATACTTGCTTTATGTGTTATATAGTTCCTGGCAATTGGGTCTCATTGTAAATCCCACATGTACGATAGAAGTTGCCTTTGCAAATTCTTTGTCTCGTAAAACAAATGATTTACACTTTAGCAGTTAACTCTACATCCAGGTAAACTGCTCATTCTGTATTTACTCTCTCAGTATTACAATCTCATTTCTTACAGATTTCTTTAATGAACAATTTCCCCCACTGACAAACAGCACTATATCACTGCAAAGCTTTGTTATTGTACATACAGAATGTCATTCCAGGCAATATTTGTCTTAAGAATTTCTTAAAGAAACAAAATACCTCTGCAAGCAAAAGACTGTGTACTTGTTTACTGTTTACTAAGGGTGGATGACGGCTCAGTGGTTAGCACTGCTGACTCACAGCGCCAGGGGTCTGGGTTTGATTTCAGCCTTAGGCCACAGTCAATGTGGAGTTTGCACATTTTCCTTGTGTATGCATGGGTTTCCTACTGGTGCTCCAGATTCCTCCGCAGACCAAAGATGTGCAGGTTAGGTGGATTGGCCATGGTAAATTACTCATAGTGTCCAGAGAGATGCCGACTAGGTGGATTAGCCATGGGAAATGCAGGGTTATGGGACAGGATGGGTGGGATGGAGCTGGGTTTGGGTGGGATGCTCTTCAGAGTATCGTTCTGGACTTGATGGGCAGAATGGCCCACTTCCACACTGTAGGGATTCTAATCTGATCATTGGATTAAAACTAACAACTTATTGCAATAAATTAAGATAGAATGTATCACTTTAAAATGGGAACCTATCCTGCATTTTACCCTCACTATATTTTTTTTATTTTACTTTTCATGTAATATTATTTTTAAGTTGACCTTTTGATAAGTATAGCATGTTGACTGCTAATCAAACAACTAAACAGATTGTTATCAGTTCAAATGATTCTTAAAGGAATGGTACTGATCTGTGTCATAACGCAGGAAGTCTGACTGGAAAAGAACATAATTTATTGTCGAATGCCAAAAGAGAGCCGCAACTCATGGCATGCAAAGGCTAGCCCCAACCCGAGACAGACAGTTTTTCATACCCATCCTTGAGTCCATTCTTTCTCTGCCTTCTATTTTCTTTTATATCCAGAAATGTTATCACACACAACGCAACATTTTTTTCTCATCAAATCGCCGTAGGTTTTTTTATCTATTAACCACCACCAGTAAATTACACGTATAGCCAATTGAATGTTGACACGTTAGGCTGTTAAGGGCTGTGTATGCTTTATATATTTTTGAATCAACTTTTTTTAAATTCAATCCACTTAAGGATGTTGTTACACACCTCTGGAGCAGATGGGACTTGAACCCAGGCCTCCTGGCTTAGAGGTAGCACTCAGGTGATGAGTTCTGGATAACCAAACCATTGCCTGTTATGAAGAGATCACAAAGTCAACAGATTCCACAAGGACAAAAATAGAAATTGCTGGAAAAGCTCAGCAGGTCTGGGGGCTGCATCTCTGGAGAGAAATTAGATTTAATGTCTAGGGTTGAGTGAGCCTTCCTCAGAATCTCCACAAGGAGATTGAATGGTGTTTCCCAATGGGCCTTAGAGGAGATATCTCAATCTGCTTCGCTCCTTAGCTCTTTTTTCAGCTCAAAGTTTTATGATACAACTTTAAGCATCATATGCTTATTTTAAACCTAGTCAAACAGCATTCAATTGTTAAGGTCAGTAATCAGCCTCAAATCATTGAAATAAACTCTACATACACGAAAACAGAAGATTGACAGAGAGTCTTTCACCCACTTCAGCCTGTCTTAAATCTTCAAAAGCAATGCATCACTGCAGGTATTTCTGCGAAAGTTACAAAGACTGATTGGGACAATGCACCCAGTTAAAAGTTCTGGTAGAGAGTTTCGCTTTGTTTTTGGGTATAACTAAGGGCATAGCTTGAGCTGCTTGCACCAGATTAACTGGAGGCCTTGCTAATGGAATGTTATCATCATTTTGCCCCACAATCCCCTGAAGAACTTCAAAATGAATATTTGCCTTTTTACCCTGGAATTTTTAAACTCTGGGATTCTCCCCCGAAATCTCCACACCACTCTCCACTTTGAGACACGATTTAAAACCTATCTTCCTCAGGTCACCTATCCTTTATCCCTGCGTTCAACTCATCTGTGAAATGCTTTGGGCCATGGGATTACAATAAGGAGCTGTAAAAATACCTACCAAATGCTGTTGTTCGTTTTCAACTTCTTAAAAGTTCCATCAGTTCAAAAACAATTCCCTTGTTTCTGTAGGGTAGAATGTACAATTTCGGTGGCTTCGTCATAGGTGCACTAATGAAGGAGCAGCTATTCAACAGTGTAAAGCTGCTTCTAAGTTTCTCAAGAAACTTGTATAATTCTTGGCTTCAAGCTTTCTTGTCCCGAAAAGCAGCATTATCTTCAGTGTTTTTCACCACATTAAATAATAGGTGTGGCTCAGCAGGTAGCAGTCATATCTCTGTGGAGAAATGGTTAGAGGTTTGAATGTCTAATCCAGCACGGACACTTAGCTCAGTCTGGTTAGGCAGTTACTGATAGACCAGGTGCAGGGTTTAATTTGCTGCTGTAGATAAAGTCACAAGCTGTTTTCTCACTGCCACCACAACACTCACCCCCACCATCCAGTCTCTCTTTCCTCTTCGTTATGATTCATTCACAGGATGGGGGAATCGCCAGCTAGGCCAGTGTTTATTATCCATCCCTAATTACCTAGAGGGGAGTTAAGAGTCAACAACATTGCTTTGGGCCTGGAGTCACATGTAGGCCAGACCAGGTACGCACTGCAGTTTCCTTCCCTAAAGGACATTAGTGAACTAAATGGGCTTTTCCAATAATCGGCTATGGATTCATGGTCAAAATTAGACTCTTAATTCCATTTCTTTTTATTGATTTCAATTTCAACCATCTGCCGTGGCAGGATTCAAACCCAGATCCCCGGAATATTAACAACAACTAGTGTTCTGAGGAAGGGTCACTTGATGCGAAACGTTAACTCTGATTTCTTTCCACAGATGCTGCTAGACCTGCTGAGCTTTTCCAGTAATTTCTGTTTTTATTTCTGATTTATAGCATCTGCAGTTATTTCCCAGAACATTAATCCAGTGATAATAACACCAGGCCATCTTCTCCCCTGTACTGCCGAGGGTTGTTCTTGGACTTTGCATTGCTTCTTAGTACTGCTCACACTATATCCACGATTAGAATCACAGTACTTTGATGAGGTTCAGTAAATAATAACAAGGACTTGCCCCAGGAAGACAACTTGTTGTTTTGGGATCTTGCTATTTACAAATTGCCTGTTACCTTTCTGACACTAGAACAGTCACTATGGGCGGGAGCTTCTGGTTCAGGCAAGGCAAGGTGGGGTGGTTGGCAGGTGATCTTATTGAGTAAGTGCCCAAAATCAACTGCTGTGCTTAGCTGCGTGCAACATTATCAAAAGCACAGCTTACTTGAATTAAGTGGGGGGTTCTTCCCAATAAACTTGTGTCCAATTGAGAAATTCTTCCTTCCAGATACTTGGCCTCATATAATGGTGCATGACTGGTGAGCTTCACAATTCACTGAACTTCCGGGAGGTATTTGCTGCTTTGTCCTGATAGTAATACAGCTTTAAAGGATTATTCCTTCGAGTTGTGCTATAAAGTATTTGAATACTGTCCAAATAGGTATGGGGAGGAGGGTGGCTGTACCCACGGTGCAGGTCACAGAAATGAATGTGGGGCTCAGAGACTGATGTGGCATCTTGGTTTATGGTTTGGAGGGCACTGGCGCTAGTACAAGGGAAAGTGGAATATGTGCTGATAGATGGTCTCCACTGAATTGTGCTAGGGCCAGGGTTTCCAACTAGGGAAATAGAGAGGATTTTAAACTAAATGGTAGAGGCATGGATTAAATTCGGGAACTGGGGTAAAACAAGGAATGAAGTCGAGGCCAAAGAGAAAGATATTAACATGGAAAATGATAAACAGACCATAACAGAAAGGTAGAGAAAGTATGAATCTAAGATTCAACCAACAAATAAAATGAGAATTTACAATAAGAGCAAAAGGGTAAAACAAAAGTCTCTGTATCTGTCAGCATTTGAAACAAAACAGATGAGCTGAGGGTGGAAATAGAAATGAATTAGTGCAATCTGATAGGAACATAGGAACATGAATAGGCCATTCAGCCCCTCAAGCTTGTCCTGCTATTTAATCAGATCAGATTAATCTGCAGACTAACTGTATATATTTGGCTTTGGCCCATATCCCTTAAAACCTTTGTTTAAGAAAAAACTTACCTCAGATTTAAAACTAACAACTGATCTAGCATCAACTGCCATTAGTGGAAGAGAGTCCCAAACCTCTCCCACCGTTTGTGCATAGAAATGCTTCCTAACATCTCTCCGGAACAGTCTGACCGTAATTCTCAGACTATATTCCCTAGTTCTAGGATCTCTAATCAGTGGAAATAGTTTACCTTTATCATAGAAGATCATCATAGAATCCCTACAGGATAGAAACAGGCCCTTTGGCCTAACAAGTCCACACCGACCCTTGGAGCATCCTATCCAGACCCATCCCCCTATAACCCACCTAAGCTACACATCCCTGAACACTATGGGCAATTTAGCATGGCCAATCCACCTAGCATGTACATCTTTGGGCTGTGGTAGGAAACCGGAGCGCCTGGAGGAAACCCATGCAGAAACGGAGAGAATGTGCAAACTCCACACAGACAGTCAACTGAGGGTGAAATCAAACCCAGGTCCCTGGCGCTGTGAGGCAGGTTTCCTGTTTAATATCTTGAAGACTTCAATCAGATCACCATTTAACCTTCTAAATTTTAGGGAAGCCAGGCCTATTTTGTATAATCTCTCCTCATGCCTTAATCCCTGAAGTACAGTTATTATCCTTATACACTTACATTGTACTCTTTCCAAGGCCAACATATTCCTTCCGAGGTCTGATGTGCAGATCTGCTCAGTTGGGGTCTAACCAGGCTTTTGTATATCTGTGGCATAACGTCTGCGTCCTGTACTCCACTCTTCCAGAGATTTAGGCCAGCATTCCGTTAGCCTTCCTGATTATTTTTTGCATCTTTCATGGCATTTTTAAGATGTATGCACCTGAGCCGCCAAGTCTGTAATTAATTTCATACTATATAGAAAGTACTCTGACCTATCCTTTTCTCATCCAAAATGGATAACGTTACATTTGTTTACATTGAACTCCATCTGCCACAATTTTTGCCCATTCATTTAGTGTATCAATCCCTTTGTAAGATGGAGCTATTACCTTAACTGTCTACAAGCTGTCCAATGTTGTGTCATCAACAAATTTGCATCCATGTCCTTCTATGCCATTATTCAGAGATATTACTGCAGGTTGACATGAATAAGGACTTTATTCTTGAAGGGTATGGGATATTTAGGAAGGCTAGGAAATAACAAACAGTGGAGGAGTGGCTCTCTTAGTTAATGATGGTATTGACACAGAGAAGGATGACCTAAGTTCAACACACCGAGATGTGAAAACAGTTTAAAAAGAGATGTGGTAATGGTGTACAGGTCCCGAACGAAGTGGAGCAAAAATAATCAGAACTTGTCAGAATACACACGGCAGTAATCAGAGGAAATTTCAATCTATGAATGAACTTTAAAGGGCAAAGGCAACCCAGATGAGAAGTTCATAGAGTATTGTCATGAAAACTCTTCAATCAGCACATTCTGGAGCCAATCAGAGAGCAGATAAACGAGACCAGAGAAATGAGGAGTATTAATTAAAGAACTCTTAGTGAAGGTACCCCTTGGTGGCAGTGACCATAATGTAACTGAATTTTATATTCAATTTCAGCAAGTGATGGAGCATCTGAGGCTATGATTTTAAAAAATTAAATAAGGGGAATTATAAGGGCATGAAAGCAGAGCTGGCTAAAACAAATTGGCAAATTAGATTAAAGAAAAGATCCATACAGATGCAGTGGCAAAGAGTAAAGGAGGTATTACAGAATGCACAGAAGATAAACATTCCAACTAGTAAGAAAAATACCATGGGCTAGCCACCATCTGTGGCGAACTAGAAATGGCAAAGATAGTATCAAACTAAAAGAAAATACACCAAAATGAAACAAAAAACTGTAGATGCTGGAGATCTGAAACAAAAACAGAAAATGCTAGAGAAACACAATAGGCCTGGCAGCATCTGTGGTGTGATGAAAAACAGAGATAGTATTTTGAGTCCAGTGACCATTTCCATTACCTCCAACAGGATGCAACCACCAGACAAAAATTCAGAGATATTATTGCAGGTTGACATGAATAAGGACTTTATTCTTTGCTCCCTTGTCAGTGGTCCACTGGGATCATTTGATCTGGGAAATTCTGGTCCACACAGAATGTGCAATGCTTGCCCATTTACCTCCTCACAATCCAAGTTGCCAGGTAGACCTTTCAGGTGAAGGATCAACCTATAACCCGGAATGCTGTTCGAAATCTTCATTCTTTTTTAACAGTGAATTGATAGGCCTGTTTCGTCATTCAGTTCCACTGTTGGGTTGAGGCTATCTTGATGAGCCTGTAAGACGTACAAATCTACAATGTGTGGCCTATTACCTGATCTGGGAATGCCATGCATTGCAAATATTTTCAAAGCTCTAACAATTGTTTCTGTAGTTATGGCATACAACTGTTTAGCTTCAATTCATCATGAAAACTATTTGATAACAATCAGTATAACTTACTATTGAAGATAAATAAATCTTACCCCAAACATTCCCACAGTCTGGTTGGACATTTGGTTGACGTCTGTGGTTCTGGTATGTGTACTACACATATCAGGCAGTGTTAATGGCCTTTGAAATTCCTGGCCACAAATTCCTGGAATTCATGGATGATTGAGCCTGGGCTCTAGATTTTGTGATACCCATGTGGCTTTGATGTTGCTTCTTCAAGAGTATTGCCGGCAAGGAAACTGGGAAGAGTATCCTCTTGTCACAGGCTAATATATCACCCAGAGATAAAGGGAACTGCAGATGCTGGAGAATTCCAAGATAATAAAATGTGAGGCTGGATGAACACAGCAGGCCAAGCAGCATCTCAGGAGCACAAAAGCTGACGTTTCGGGCCTAGACCCTTCATCAGAGAGGGGGATGGGAAGAGGGAACTGGAATAAATAGGGAGAGAGGGGGAGGCGGACCGAAGATGGAGAGTAAAGAAGATAGGTGGAGAGAGTGTAGGTGGGGAGGTAGGGAGGGGATAGGTCAGTCCAGGGAAGACGGACAGGTCAAGGAGGTGGGATGAGGTTAGTAGGTAGCTGGGGGTGCGGCTTGGGGTGGGAGGAAGGGATGGGTGAGAGGAAGAACCGGTTAGGGAGGCAGAGACAGGTTGGACTGGTTTTGGGATGCAGTGGGTGGGGGGGAAGAGCTGGGCTGGTTGTGTGGTGCAGTGGGGGGAGGGGACGAACTGGGCTGGTTTAGGGATGCAGTAGGAGAAGGGGAGATTTTGAAACTGGTGAAGTCCACATTGATACCATATGGCTGCAGGGTTCCCAGGCGGAATATGAGTCCCTGAAATGGGGAATTTCAAGACTAGGGGGCACATTTTTGAGGTGACAAGGGAGAGATTTAAAAAAGACATGAGAGGCAATTTTTTTTACCCAGTGGATGGTTCGCGTGTGAAATGCAATTCCTCAGGAAGTGATGGGTGCAGGTACAATTACAATGTTTAAATGAAATTTGTTTTGATACATAAATAGGAAACGCTTGGAGGGACATAGGCCAGGAGCAGGCAGGTGGGGCTAGTTTAGTCTGAGATTATGTTCGGCATGGTTAGACCAAATGGTCTTGTTTCCACGCTGTATGACTCCATATCTGTCCACATTTGAGACTGCATGACTCAGGTTGCTCATCTTACCAAGTCAGTCATTTGTTTGTCTTCTGATTGAAGTTGTTGCACTTCATTCAATACTGCAGGTGTGAAGACATTTTCTTCAGGACTTTAAAACCATAAGTGTTTGACCTTTCTTTGAAAGAGCCCAATTTTCTTGCAATGAAAGCATTCTGCTTTGTTTTCAGGATGCTGTTCATGCTTGTGAGGTTTTTTTGGTGCCATAGCACTGGCAAGGTTTCATGGCATCTTGTACTTTCCCACCTCGTTGTGTCTTCTGTCTCTGGATTTCTTCCACTATCTTGCGTTTAACAAACTGTACAGACACTAGAGATCATCTGTACAAAGTCTGTTCCCCTTTGATTCCCAACATCTGCTTCTGTCACCAACTGTATGGCTTTCTCTAGGGCAACATCTTCATTAGACTGCAATAAATCTGATATGGATTTATCAGCAATGTATGGAAAAATAACACTGTCCAATTAACTCTGTCTTCAAATCTTGATATTCACATCCCTTAACTATCCTGCAAAGAACATTTATAAAATCATTTTGCTATGATCCCAGCTGATGTTATTACCAGACAAATCAGATCCCAGACAGGAACCTGGCTTGATAATTTCTATGGTAGAATTGACAAGTTTGGGAGGTGATTTTGAAGGAACTTTGGCAGCGCACCTTGTAGATGGTACACACTGCTGCCACTGTGCATCACGTGCATGTGATGTCTTGAAAAGAGTCCAAATTACAGAAGAGGATGGGCTGGAGGTCTTAAAACACATAAAGATAGATAAATCCCTGGGATCTGATCAAGTGTATCACAAGATTCCAAGGAGGAAATTGCAGGGCATACCGCGGAGATAACTGTATCACTGACAGCCACAGGTGAGGTGCTAGAAGACTGGAGGGTGGCTAATGTGGTGCCATTATTTCCAAAAGGCTGCAAGGAAAAGCCAGGGCACTATAGACCAATGAACCCAACATCAGTGATGGATAAGTTTTTGGAGGGGATTCTGAGAGACAGGATCTACATGCATTTGGAAAGGCACAGACCGATTAGGGATAGTCAATATGGCTTTGTGCATAGGGAATCGTAACTCATAAATCTGATTGAGCTTTGGGAAGAGTAACCAAGTAGATAGATGAAGGCGGAGAAGTAGACATTATCTACATGGGCTTTAGCAAGGCCTTCAAGAACGTTCCACATGGTAGACTGGTTAGTAAGGTTAGAGCTTATGAGATCCAGGGAGAGCTGGCCAATTGGATCCAAAATTGGCTTGATGGTAGGAGACAGAGGGTGGTGGTAGAGGACTGTTGTTCAGACTGGAGGCGTGTGACCAATGGTGTGCCGCAAGATTGGTGCTGGGTCCACTGTTCATTATTTATATCAATAATTTTGGTGAGAATAAAGGAGGCATAGTTAGCAAGTTTGTGGATGTCACTAAAATTGGTGGTTTAGTGGACAGAGAAACAGGTTAGCCAAGAGTACAGTGGGATCTTTGTCAACTGCACCTAGGGGGCGAAGAATGGCAGATGGAGTTTAATTTAGATTAATGTGAGGTGTTGCATTTTGGTAAGACAAACCAAGACAGAACTTACACAGTTAACAATAGGGCCTTGGGGAGTGTTGTCAAACAGAGAGACTTAGGGGTTAGAGCTGTATAAGACTTTGGTAAGGCTATATTTGTAGCACTACAATTAGTACAACTACTAGTACAATTCTGGTTGCCCTACTATGGGAAAAATGTTATTAAACTGGAAAGGATGCAGAACATATTTACAAGGATGCAACTGAGACTGGAAGGTTTGAGTTCTAAGGAGACGCTGGATAGATTGGGACTTTTTTTAGCTGGAGTGTAAGAGGCGGAGAGTCACATTATTGAGGTTTGCTAAAATCATGAGGGGCACAAATAAGGAATAGCTGAATAGCTTTTCTCCAGGGTAGGGGAGAACAAACCTAGAGAGCATGGGAAAAATTTAAAAGGGACCTGAGGGGTTATGTTTTCACATAGAGGGTGGTGCATATATGGAATGGGCTGCCAGAGGAAGTGGTCTAGGTGGGTACAATTACAGCATTTAAAAGACATTTGGACAGGCACAAGGATAGGAATGGTTTGGAGGGATATGGGCCAAATGCAGACAAATGAGACTCGTTCAGTTTAGAAACCCTGGTCGCCATGGAGGAGTTAGGCCAAAGTGCCTGTTTCCACACTGTATGATTGTATGAATCTAATGCTGTCAAAGGAAAGGATTTGGCCTGGCTCCTGTTTCCCCTTATGAGGAAAACGAGAGTAATAAATCGTAGTTTTAGGATAAGGCTGCCAGATTTCAAACAGATAAGAGGAGGAATTATTTCTCTCAAAAGGCTGTGAATCTGTGGAATTCACTAACCCAGACTGTGGTCCATGCTGGGACACTGAATATGTTTAAAGAGGAGATTGGCTGATTGTTAATTAGTAAGAAGCTAGAGGGCATGAAAGTGGAATTGAAGCCAAGATGAGATCAGCCAAGATCATATTGAATGGCAGGGCAGGCTCAAAGGGCTGAATGGCCTGCCCCTACTCCTATTTCTTATGTTTTTATATTCTCCAGTCATGTTGGGTTTCTTCTCAGCAACACTCTGTCACACCAAAGTGCCCTCATCAAGGTGCCCCTCATTGATGTTATTGGTCACTAAACCTCATGTTCCCATAAAAGTCAACAGAATTGATATTGCTTTCTTCGTCCAACCAAATTATAAGAACTATATTTCTTTCTATAATTTCATGAAGACATTTCCCTTTTGGACTTGGTTTCCCTTTCAAAAGATGCAAATTAGATTAGATTACCTACAGTGTGGAAACAGGCCCTTTGGCCCAACAAGTCCACACCACCCCTTGAAGCATCCCAAACATCCCTGAACACTACGGGCAATTTAGCATGGCCAATCCACCTAACCTGCACATCTTTGGACTGTGGGAGGAAACCGGAGCACCCGGAGGAAACCCACGCAGACACAGGGAGAATGTGCAAACTCCACACAGACAGTCGCCCAAGGCTGGAATCAAACCCGGGTCCCTGGTGCTGTGAGGCTGCAGTGCTAACCACTGAGCCACCGTGCTGCCCTTGAAGAGCGCAAAGTATTAAGATTTCAAGTGAAGATAATATCAGCTTTACATCAAAATGAAATGAAGCCAATTTGGGTTACTTTAGTTACATCATCATTCTGTGAACCACTCCTAGCTAAAAGGAGTCTAATTTACCAATCACAATCTCAATTCTCTCTGGCTGTGTATAAATGCTGGCTGGATGTTGGCCTGCTGGCATTTTACCAGAGATTCTATCTCCACACTTGAGACTTGATGAAAGTTATACAACATGAAGAAGAGATTTCAGTCAGGTGGATTGAGTGGAGTGAGATCATTATCTGGGAAGAGAAATGGTCAGAATTGGTCTAAGAAAAGCTTGGCATTTATGTGAATGCTTTCATCAACTTCAGAATGTCTTAGTGCGCTGTAGGAATGCTCTACTTCCATTGCTGCTGACCCTGGAGATGGAAAGATATTTAATCAGGTTGGCTTGTGGCGCGTGCTGTTCCTGATCCTTGCTGTGTACCTGCCTCCTCCAGAATAAAGAACTGGACAAGAAGGTCAATGGATCAACCTTCCTGTCCAGCTACTAATTGAGGCCCTTAGGTAGGGCTACTTCAACGTCACTTCCCATCATCACTGGGACTAACCCAACTGCAAGTGAGGCCTTGCAGCCTGCACAACAGATCAAACTGAGTAGGCCGCTTGTCATCTCTTCTGCAAAGGCTATTGAGAGACAGGAGAATAGGAGTGAGAGTGGTGTTAAGGATTGCTCCTTGCTAGTTGTAACTAAAGTAACCCAAATTGGCTTCATTTCATTTTGATGTAAAGCTGATATTATCTTCACTTGAAATCTTAATACTTTGTGCTCTTCAAGGGCAGCACGGTGGCTCAGTGGTTAGCACTGCAGCCTCACAGCATCAGGGACCCGGGGTTGATTCCAGCCTTGGGCGACTGTCTGTGTGGAGTTTGCACATTCTCCCCGTGTCTGCGTGGGTTTCCTCCCACAGTCCAAAGATGTGCAGGTTAGGTGGATTGGCCATGTTAAATTGCCTGTAGTGTTCAGGGATGTGTGGGATGCTTCAAGGGGTGGTGTGGACTTGTTGGGCCGAAGGGCCTGTTTCCACACTGTAGGTAATCTAATCTAATCTAATTTGCATCTTTTGAAAGGGAAACCGAGACAAAAGGGAAATGTCTTCATGAAATTATAGAAAGAAATATAGTTCTTATAATTTGGTTGGACGAAGAAAGCAATATCAATTCTGTTGACTTTTATGGGAACATGAGGTTTAGTGACTAATCACATCAGTGAGGGGCACCTTGATGAGGGCACTTTGGTCCTGACCCCAATGTGCTTTCCCCTCCCAGAATCCCCATGTTGCAAAACCCCTTTTTCCAAAGCTGTGGTGTGGGTCCTTGGACTCTGGTGATTGAGGTTGGGTGGGGAAAGCTCTCTGTCCATCAGCAACACTCCCTTGCCTCCCCTTCACCCCCAGTGGTGTCATTCAACACAGCTTCTGATTGGCCAGCAGTTCTCACTTGCTGAGATTTCTGCTCCCAGGGTCTTGACTGCCATCTTACGCCTGATTGGTTATGGTTGGGGGAGGAGAGACCACCAGAGTCTCTGACCATCTCAACAGTCAGCAGACAAGACACCATAACTAGATCCTACCCTTTGCAACAACTGCCCATTTACACATAGCAGAATCCCTAAAACAGAAAAATAAACAATCAACCAGTTGGGGTTTGGTTGCAGGATTTATACATTGGGCAGGACACTAGGGAGGTTGTCCTGGCTCCTCTTCAAATAACGCAATGGAATCTTTAATATACAGCTGATTGGACAGAATTGGTTTAATATTCCATCTGAAAGATGGCATCTCTGACAGTGGGAATTCTGTCAACATTGGCACTAGCTGTGTCACACTGGGTTTTGGGCTCAAGTCTCTCATGTATGAGACTCACAGCCTTCTGATGGAGAGGAAGTGTGTGCTGCTGTCTGATTATCAATGGACTCTTCATGTTATGGTCATGTTCTGAGTTTAAATGAGATATCATTAGCTGAGGGTTTAACAGTTTAGCTTCTATCAGCAACAATGAGTATTCTGATTTTACACATTGGCTCTTGGAGATCTGTGTAAGACGTAAACTATTACAGCTGTCAGTCTTGGCAAGATCACATTGCAGCTTTAGTCACAGAGTAAATTAAAGAGGCACATACAATGGAAAGATTGTGTGAGATAATTTCCCAGAGTGACTGAAGGTGAATAGCAGGTGCTAACTAATCCAACTGTGCCTCAAACTATTCATCAGAACACTCCCACTGACTCACAGCATTATTAGCAAAATAATCCAGGAAATTTAACAGTGAGCCAAGTAATACAGGAGAGTTTGGAATTAATGAATAAACAGGATAGATTACAAGTCTGAACAACTATTTTGTATATGAATCTAATTGGCAGACAGGTTTATAAAATCAAAGGATGCAAGAGTTTTGGACAGCTGCCCCAGGCAACTTAATCGAATGACATGTACCCATTTTCCTCTTGTTTACGAGGACACCACTCTCTGGCTCACACTGACCTGTCCCAAACTCTCTAGCTGCCTGGCCTCTACTGGCAACATTCCATAGTCATTCAAAACAAAACTGCCACATCTCACTTTGCACAAGGTCGAAATCTTATATCACTCCCTGTTCTCCCGCATCACCCTCTGTGTTCACCCATCACCCCTCTGCTTACCCGTCACTCCCTGAGTTCACGCACCACCCTGTGTTCACTCACTGTCCTCACCTATCACTTTCTGTTTTCACCCATCACTCCCTGAATTCACCCATCACTCCCTGTGTTCATTTCCAGTTGTCACCCATCACTCAGTGTTCTCACCCATCTACTGCTGATCTCACGTGTCACTACCTATGTTTGTTCACAGGATTTGGGTGTCACTGGCACAGCTAGCATTTATTATCTACACCACATTGCAGTTAGTTGTTGAAGAAGCTTTGGTGAATTTCTGCAGGGCATCTTGCAGATAGTACACACAGTGGACAGGCTTTATGGAAGTAAATCATTTGCTACGAAATACCATGCCTTTGTCCTGCTCTGGTAGTTACAGTATTTACACGAATGGTGTAATTCAATTTCTGGTCAGTGGTAACACCTGAGATGTTGATAGCCATGAAATGACCTCGATATTTTTCTGCGCTGGTGGTTGTCATTAGGGTGGGATGCTAGAATTGGAGCCACAGTCTTATAGTAAGGAGCAAGCTATTTAGGACTCAAATTGTCTAGCCCAGCGAGCTATGGAGGCTTAATTATGAATCTATTTGAAACAGAGATTGATAGATTTTTAGATATTAAAGATACAGGGATATGGGGATAGCATGATAATGGCCTGTTGGGAAGTCAGTGGGTCAGTGATTTTAAAACTTTAAAAGCTTACCTCGAGCGTCGGAGCCTTCCATTTCTGGTTTTTTTTTCATCCCTCAGCTATATAAGTGATCGTTGGCTAAACCCGAGACCCTACCCTTGTAGGGCCTCCCACCCATCCACCTCCTCTAACCTTATAAACCAGGGACAAATCAGGTAAGCTTCTCTTTTTTTTAACTTTCTGATTAGGGGATTAGCAGGGATGGCAGTGCAGGGAGAGGAATGTTCCTCCTGCATGATGTTTGAGGTGAGGGACGCCATTAGTGTCCCATCCAAATACATCTGCAGCAAGTGCACCCAACTCTTGCTCCTCCAAGACCGCGTTAGGGAACTGGAACGGGAGCTGAATGAACTTCGGATCATTCGGGAGGCAGAGACAGTGATAGACATGAGTTACAGGGAAGTAGTTACTCCAAAGCATGAAAAAAGCTGGGTAACTGTTAGAAGGGGGAAAAAGCAGTCAGTGCAGGGATCCCCTGTGGTTGTTCCCCTGAAAAACAAGTATACTGTTTTTGACACTGTTGGGGGGAACAACTCACCAGGAGAATGCACCAGGAGTCTGTCCCTCTTGCACAGAAGGGAAGGGGGGATAGGAAGAGAGTGTTAGTCATTTGGGACTCAATAGTTAGAGGGACTGATAGAAGGTTTGCCGGGAATGAAAGAGATTCACGATTGGTGTGTTGCCTCCCAGGTGCCAGGGTCTGTGATGTCTAGGATCGTGTCTTTGGGGCCCTGAAGGGAGAGTTTGGCCAGCCCCAAGTTGTGGTCCACGTAGGCACCAACAACATAGGTAGAAAGAGGAATAGGGATGTCAGGCAGGATTTCAGGGAGCTAGGGTGGAAGCTGAGAGCTGGCACAAACAGAATGGTTATCTCTGGTTTGTTACCTGTGCCACGTGATACCGAGGCAAAGAACACGGAGAGATTTCAGCTGAACAAGTGGCTGCAGGGATGGTGCAGGAGGGAGGGCTTCAGATACATGGACAATGGGAGCTCATTCTGGGGAAGGTGGGACCTCTACAAACAGGGCAGTCTCCGCTTGAACCAGAGGGGCACTAATATCCTGGGTGGGAAATTTGCTAGTGCTATTCAGGTGGATTTAAACTAGCTCAGAAGGGGGATGGGAAACTGAGGTGTAGTTCTAGTACACAGGAGGACGAACGTATGGAGGACATGGACAGGACCTCACTGTCACAGGAGTGTGCTGGCAGACAGCAAGCTGGGTTGAAGTGTGTCTACTTCAGCACCAGGAGTATCCGGAATAAGGTTGGTGAGCTTGCAGAATAGATAGGTACCCGGGACTTTGATGTTGTGGCCATTTCGGAGACGTGGATAGAGCAGGGTCAGGAATGGATGTTGCAGGTTCCAGGGTTCAGATCTTTCATTAAGGTCAGAGAAGGTGGTAAAAGAGGGGGAGTTGTGACTTTGTTGGTCAAGAACAGTGTAACAGTGGCTGAAAGAACTTTTGATGAGGACTCGTCTATTGAGGTGGTATGGGCTGAGGTCAGAAACAGGAGAGGAGAGGTAACACTGCTGGGAGTATTTTAATAAACCTCTGCAAAGTTCCAGGGATGTGGAGGAGAGGATCGGCAAAACTATTCTGGGCAGGAGTGCAAGGAACAGGGGGTCATTATGGGAGACTTTAACTTCCCTAACATTGACTGGAAATGCTATAACTCTAGTATGTCAGATGGATCAGTTTTTGTCCAATGTGTGCAGGTAGGTTTCCTGACACAGTATATCAAAGGGCCGACAACAAGGGAGGCCAAACTTGATCTGGTACTTGATAATGAACCAGGCCAGGTGTTTGATTTAGTGGTAGGTGAGCACTTTGGAGAGATTGACCATAATTCGGTTATGTTTACTTTAGCAATGGAAAGGGATAGGAACATGCCACAGGGCAAGAGTTATAGATGGAGGAAGGGCAATTATAATGCGATTAGGCAAGACTTAGGAAGAATAGAATGGGTTAGCAAAATGCAGGGGATGGGGACAATCGAAATGTGGAGCTGATTTAAGGAACAGATATTGCATGTCCTTGATAGGTATGTCCCTGTCAGGCAGGGAGGAAGCGATAAGGTAAGGGAACAGTGGTTTACTGAAGAAATTGTATTTCTTGTTAAGCGGAAGAGGGAGGCTTATGTGATGATGAGACGAGATGGTTTAAATGAGGCGATGGAGAGTTACAGATTAGCTAGAAAGGATTTAAAGAGAGAGTTAAGAAGAGCAAGGAGGGGACATGAGCAGACATTAGCAGGTAGAATAAAGGAGAACCCTAAAGCTTTCTATAGGTATGTGAGGAATAAGAGGATGACTAGGGTAGGAATAGGGCTAGTCAAAGACAGAAGTGAGAAGTTGTGTGTGGGCCCTGTGGAGATTGGAGGGGTGCTAAATGATTATTTCTCATCTGTTTTCACTGAGGAACAGGAGAAAATTGTAGAGGAGATGACTGAGTTACGGGCTACTAGAATTGAAAGGATTAAGGTTAGTAAGGAGGAGGTGTTATCAATTCTAGAAGGTGTGAAGGTAGATAAATTCCCTGGGTCAGACAGGATTTTTCCGAGGATTGTCTGGGAAGCTAGGGAGGAGGTGGCAGAGCCTTTGGCCTTGATCTTTGAGTCCTCATTGTCTACAGGTTTAGTACCAGAGGACTGGAGGATTGCAAACGTTGT
Source organism: Stegostoma tigrinum (assembly GCF_030684315.1). NCBI lineage: Eukaryota > Metazoa > Chordata > Chondrichthyes > Orectolobiformes > Stegostomatidae > Stegostoma > Stegostoma tigrinum. The sequence continues at coordinate 50,966,654 of NC_081378.1, forward strand.
GCCCTTGTTCAAGAAGGGCAGTAGGGATGACCCAGGTAACTACAGACCTGCGAGCCTTACATCTGTTGTAGGAAAAGTTTTGGAAAGGATTATAAGAGAGGATTTATGGTCATCTAGCAAGCAACAGTTTGATTGGAGATAGTTAGCATGGATTCGTCAAGGGCAGGTCATGTCTCACAAACCTCATTGAGTTTTTTGAGAAGGTGACCAAGCATGTATATGAGGGAAGGGCAGTTGACATGGTGTACATGGACTTCAGTAAAGCCTTTGATGAGGTTCCACATAGTAGGCTATTGGAGAAAATACAGAGGCACGGGACTGAGGGAGATTTAGCAGTTTGGATTAGAAACTGGCTTTCTGTAAGAAGGCAACGAGTGGTGGTTGATGGAAAATATTCAGCCTAAAGTCAGGTCACTAGTGGTGTGCCTCAAGGATCTGTTTTGAGACCACTGCTGATGGTCATTTTTATAAAAGACTTGGACGTAGGCATAGGTGGATGGATTAGTAAGTTTGCAGATGACACTAAAGTCGGTGGAGTGGTGGACAGTGTGTAAGAATGTTGCAGATTACAGGGAGACTTGGATAAACTGCAGAATTGTGCTGAAAAGTGGCAAATGGAGTTTAATGTGGATAAATGTGAGGTGCTTCACTTTGGAAGGAATAATAGGAAGGCAGAATACTGGGTCAATGGAAAGATTCTTGGTAGTGTGGATGTGCAGAGGGATCTTGGTGTCCATGTACATAGATCCCTGAAAGTTGCCACCCAGGTTGACAGTGCCGTTAAGAAGGCTTACGGTGTGTTAGGTTTTATTGGTAGAGGGATTGAGTTCCGGAGCCGTGATGTCATGCTGCAACTGTACAAAACACTAGTGCGGCCTCATTTGGAATATTGCATGCAGTTCTGGTTGCTCCATTATAGGAAGGATGTGGAAGCATTGGAAAAGATGCAGAGGATATTTACCAGGATGTTGCTTGGTCTGGAGTGAAGGCCTTATGAAGAAAGGTTGAGGGACTTGGGTCTGTTCTCATTGGAGAGAAGGAGGCTAAGTGGGGATTTAATAGAGACATACAAGATGATCAGAGGATTAGATAGGTTGGACAGTGAGAATCTTTTTCCGAGGATGGTACTTCAGCTTGTACGAGGGGGCATAGCTACAAATTGAGGGGAGATAGATTTAAGACAGATGTCAGAGGCAGTTTCTTTACTCAGAGAGTGGTGAGGGCGTGGAACGCCCTGCCTGCCAATGTAGTTAACTCAGCCACATTAGGAGCATTTAAACAGTCCTTGGGTAAGCATATGGATGATGACGGGATAGTGTAGAGGGACAGGCTTGGATTAGTTCACAGGTTGGCGCAACATCAAGGGCCGAAGGGCCTGTTCCGCGCTGTATTGTTCTATGTTCTATGTTTGAGGTGGACAATCAGCAGTGGTCTAGTTGAATTGTGGAGTAGTTTGAGGGGCTGAATGGCCTGCTCCAGCTCCTATTTTATAGGTTTTATGCATTTGTCAAGTTCGTGACTGTCCAGGTCTTGCTGTTTCTGAGCATGGTCTGTTTCATTATCTGAGCAATTGTGAATGCAACTGAACTCTGTGTAATCATTAGAGAACAGCCTCATTTATGTAAATACTATGTGCGATTTTAAGCATCCTTTCAACTGAGTTAAACATTAGAAGCATTCTGCATGGATATTCTACTCCTAACGTCCCTCTCTACATTTGACTGTAAAACCCTGGAGAACCGAGGTCAACAATGCAGTTTTGTTTTGCTATTTCCTGGAACTCCCTCCCTAAAGGCATTATGGATCTACATACAGCAGTTCAAGATAGCAACTCACCATCACCTTCTATAGGGCAACTACGGATAAGGGCAATAAATGCTGGCCCAGCATTCCACAAGTGAATTCAGCATCCAATCTGAAGTCTCAATTTCTCCATCTGACTGTAGACCTGATCTTACCAAGGAGATGGGAAGATCTAATAGATATTGACGTGGTACAGTGACTCAGTGGTTTGTATTGCCGCTTCACAGCACCAGGGACCTAGCTTTGATTCCACCCATGAGCAGCTGTGTGGAATTTGCACATTATCCCCACATCTGCATGGGTTTTCTCCAGGTGGTCTAGTTTCCTCCCACAGTACAAAGACATGCAGGTTAGGTGGCTTGGCCAAGCTAAATTGCCCATAATGTCCAGGGACTGCAGGTTAGGTGATTAGCCACGAGAACTGCAGGGTTAGAAGTTAGGAGGGTGGGTCTGGGTGAGATGCTGTTTGTAGAGCTGCTTTGTACTTGATGGATCAAATGGCTTGCTTCCGCGCTGTAGAGATTCTATGGTTCTAAGTTTTTAAAATTATAAAAGGTTTTGGTAGAGTAGATACATAGTGAGTGCATTTCCTCTTGTGGGGAAGAGGACAGCAATATAATTTGTTCATGGAGGAATCCATTTGGGACTGCAAAGGAAACTTAATTCCAAAGTTAGCAGTAACGTATATTCATGTGGTGCCTTTAACACAATTAAATATCCCAAGGTGCTTCACAGGAGCATTATAAACTACGTTTAGTGATTGTTACGCGATCAGCCAGGTGGACATCATAGAATATGAGTTCCCTAATTGGAGCTGTTAATCTGATCCAATCAGGGAGCCCTGGCTGACAGATAGGCGTATCAGAGATTCTGTTAACTCTGAGAGCTGGCTCTGAGGGAGCTGGATCAGTGTCAAGGACTTGCTGCGTGTAAATAAAGTATGTTTGATACAAACCGTGTATGGAGATATTAAATCAGATAAATACCAGCTTGGCCAAAGAGATAGGTTTTGAGAAGAATCTTAAAGAAGGGAAGTGAAGTAGACAGGTGATGGAGTATAGGGAAGACATTCCAGGGGAGCCTAGACAACTGAAGATGCAAACACCAACTGTGGAGTGATTAAATTCAAGGATGCTCAAGAGGCCAGAATTAGAGGAATGCAGGGATCTCAGAGCGTTCCTGCAGGGAGGTTTCAGAAATGGGAATGGATCAGTTAAATGACGGGAAATTAGAACAATGATGAGGATTTTAAAATCAAGATGTTGTGGGCCTGGCCGTCAATGCTGTCCAGCAGGAACAGGGTCCCATGAAAGGGGGATACACCAGGATTTGGGACCAGGGTGCTCGGGGCTGGGGACACTCTGTTCTGGTCTGCTGGTGGGACTTCTGACCTTATATTGGGAATGCATCAGGGTCCATGATTTCTGCCCTTGTCCCTGGATAAAGGAAAGGGCTTGGTGTGAGCTGAGACATGGGCAGCATAGTTTTAGATGATGTCACGTTTACAGAGGTAGAACGTGGGAACGCAGCCAACCAGTGGATGAGTTGGAATAGTGGAGTTTGAAGGTAACAAAAGCATGAACAAGGGTTTCAGCTGTAGATAGTGTCATAGACTTGTACAGCACAGAAACAGACCCTTCAGTCCAACCAGTTATCCTAAATTAATTTAGTCCCATTTGTCAGCGTTTGGGCCATATGCCTCTAAACCCTTCCTACTCATGTATGCATCCAGATGCCTTTTAACCATTATAATTGTACCCACCTTCATTATTTCCTCAGGCAGCTTATTTCATACATGCACCACTCTATGTGTGAATAAATTGTCCCTTAGTTCCCTTTTAAATCTTTCCCCTCTCACCTTAAACCTATACCTTCTAGTTTTGTCCTCTCCCACCAGAAAGAAAAGACCTTAACTATTCACCCTATCTATGCCCTTCATGATTTTATATACCTCTATAAAGCCATCCCTCAACCTCCAGTGCAATTCAGTTTCTCTCTATAGCTCAAACCCTCCAAACCCATCAATATCCTTGTAATTCTTTTCTGCACCCTTTCAAGTTTAACAACACTTTTCCTATGGCAGGGAGACCAAAATTGAACACAGTATTCCCAAATTGGCCTAATGAGATAGGGTTAACTCAGGTGACATTTCACTGCTGGAAAATTGCTGGGAAATACGTAGTTGGAAGCACATCTCAGGGTCAAGTACAAAACCAAGGTTGTTGACAGACTGATGCCAGGGAGAGAGATGGACTGGGTAGTTACGGCATAGCATTTGGATTGGGCACCAAAAACAATAGTTTCAGTCTTTCCAATATTTAACCAATAGACATTTAAGCTCATTCAGCACTGGAGATCAGATAGACTGTATGATAATTCAGCAACAATGAAGGAATAAAGAGTAGAGTATCAAAGAACAGTGAATTAGAGAAAATCAGCGAGTACTGAGAATGTGGAGCTCTCTACCACAGGGAGTGGTTGAAGCAAGTTGTACTTATGTATTTAACCTTCTTCAGGAATTGTCTCTCCCTTATTGGCATCAAAAACCACACATTAACCTGGTATAGCTTCCTAAGTAATGGATGGGCATCATCATTATAGACCTCAGTTTCTTTGTGTAATGAGTGGGTGAGATTCAATAATAAATGTAAGTAATATCACTTTTCCTTTAGAAAATGTAATCATAGCTTTCCTGTACTTTCCTTGCCGAAGCATTTGCGGTCTTTGTTGTAGCACAATCTCCCAAAACATTGTCTGTACACACAGCTGCTTCTGTTAGTTTTGCTGCTGGCTTTCTTTGCTGTTTACAATAATGTTCCTTGTATGAGGACTCACCCTGCCCTCCAAAGAGCCAGGAACAAAGTGCTGATTGTAAACTGGTAAGAATTCTCCATTACAGGACCCTGCCTTTCTAAGACAAACACTTCAGAAACAAAAGCAGAAATTGCTGGAGAACCTCAGCACATCTGGCCACGTTTGTGGAGAGAAAAAAGAGTTAATGAATTGGACCCAATGTACCTTCTTCAGAACTGATTACAGTTAGGAAAATGTTGGTATATGTGCTGAAGATGGGGTCAGAGAAGCCCAGAAAAAGAGAAAAACAGCTAGGCGAGGGAATGGGTAATGGTCAGCCTGGGAGAATGAACAGTTGCAAATGGGGACCAACAGTAGCTGACAATGTGTCGTTTGTAGAAGTAGCCCCATGTGATGGCAAGAGCTGGTGTGTGGGGATTGAGGTAAGAATATGAGACAACATGCTCAGGCCCTAAAATTATTGAACTGGAAAGTTGCAGAGTTCCCACGTGGAAAATAAGGTGCCGTTTTTCCAGCTGGTGCAGATTAGGCTCAAAAATGGTGAAATTGCTCACAGTAGAGCAGACGCTTTGTGACTGACATTGGTGATGTGGATTTGGAGCTCCAATTTCTGCTTGGGACCCTGCAACCTTCTGGACTCTATATGGAGTTCAATAGCTTTTGGGCTTGAGCTCTCCTATGTCCTTACCCCAATACCCACAATCCAAGCCTTGTTATCATAAAGAGCTGCTATTACATGCGTTACATTGTTAGCCATTAATAGTTCCCACCACCAGCTATTTACCCTCCTAGCCAGACATTTACCCTTTCTTTACCTGTCCAACTGTTTTTCTCCTTCTTTGGTCTCTATCCACACCTATTGTTTATTCTTTAGCCCCTTCCCCCACCCCACCTTCTGTATATAAAATAAATTTTCCTAGCTGCAATCAGTTCTGTGGAAAGGTCACTCCACCCGAAATGTTAACTCTGACTTCTTTCCACGGATGCTGCCAGATCTGCTTAGCTTTTTCAGCAATTTCTATTTTTGTCTCTGACTAAAGAAGGAAAGTGAGGTAGACAGATGGTGGAGTATAGGGAAGACATTCCAGAGGGCCCTAGGCAACTGAAGATGCAGACACCAATTGTGGAGTGATTAAAATCAAGGATGCTCAAGTGGCCAGAATTAGCATCCAGAGGTCTTTTGGTTTTTAGCTAGCTTTCTGTGTTTCGTGCACAAGTACCTTCAGTCCTTTTGGGTTGCAACTTTCTACATTTTTCTCCATTGAAATAATATTCTGTTCTTTTGTTCTCCCTTCCTGATGTTGGAGTAGACATCAAGATGTTATCTCAGAGTACACCGGGACCTTGACCAGATGGGCTAATGGGCTGAGGAATGGCAACTGGCAGTTTAATTTAGATAAATGTGAGGTGTTGTACTTCGATAAGGCAAATTAGGGCAGGAACTATACAGTTAATGGTGGCACTTGTGCTGGAAAAAAGACCTGGCATGCAGGTTCACTGTTCCTTGAAAGTGGAGTTGCAGGTGGACAGGGTGGTGAAGAAGACGTTTGGCATGCTTGCCTTCATTGGTCAGTGCACTGTGTATAGGAATTGAGATGTCTTGTTGCAGCTGTACAGGGCATTGGTGAGGCCACTTTTAGAATACTGCTTTCAATTCTGTCTCCCTGCTATAGGATAGATGTTGTTAAACTTGAAAGGATTTACCTTCACCACTGTAAGTCCTTGTTGGACCTCACCAATGCAGACGCATTCACACAAACTCAAACACACACATCTTCATGTACTCACACTTTTCCAACAGATAACACAGGTTATTGATTCAGGGATTGAATCATTTGTTTATTCCTTCAACAATGTAGTTCCATGTAATTATAGCACTAGCTCAAGGGAGCAGCAGCCCCTCTGAGTGCCAGTGGTTGGCACGTGTGTGCTGTATGACAGTTATTACACTCTGAGCAGTCGATGCCTGAGGATATTTTCCAAACTGTCAGAGGACATCCTTTCTCTTCTAACCCAATAGTAGCTCTTGAAAGGTTAAAGGACATCAGTCAGCAATAGTCAAGTTGTACTAAACCGCAAAATATCACAGGCAAAAAAAAAATCATTTGATGTAAAGCTAGAAGGGAAGTGCAGCTTTGAGGGGGAAACATTGCAGATAATGAGGAATACATGGGATTGCCTATCTGTCACAAATGTAATGGTGTCAGGGCAAAGCTTGGGCCAAGCCTGCTTTCTAAAGAAGTGGTAATATATCAGTTCTTCTCAGCAGCGACTGAAGTGTTTCCCAAGTAGACATCTAGAGGGAATAAAGGGGGAGGTGGTAAATTGGCAACATTAATCCTTTGCCTTTTACAATATTTTTAAACACAACCATCATCAAACAAAACATGTTATTAAAATGTATAAATTTTTTTTATCGACTGGCTTGGAGGGAAATCTTTATCTTTCTGTGAAAGGTAGTATCCTGCTTTGATTAATCTTTGAATTTCAATAACTTCATTTCATGAACTCCATCCTCCATTTTAGTTTCTTTTTCCTCTCAGTTACTGAATATGTTTGATCTTTTTGCTGATAGTCACAGCTGACCTTTATTATGCTATTAACACCAACTCTGAAGAAATGTTCTGAATTCAGTTTTTTACAACCATTACCACTCCATTTCCTTTATGTTCTTTGACACCTCTGAATTCTCATTCCTCTCCCTCCCTGACCTTCCCTGTTGTTTGACTTGCTCCTCCCCAGTTAACTGTCGCTGTGTTTTCTCTCCCGATGCTGCCAGACCTGCTGCATTTCTCCAGCAGTTTCTATTTTTATTTCAGATTTCCAGCATCGGCAACATTTTGCTTTTATTTAATTACTAGGGTTATTAGAGTTTAATCTTTGGACACCTGTCCAAGCTGTAACATGTTGAACCCTTTGGGTGATGGATAGTCTCCAGTATTGTACCCAACCAAAAGGAATTTGAATATACATAATATATAGTAATAATCACATCCTTCTTATAGTCACAGGGTAGTTACCAACAATGAACGCAAGAGGGGAAGATAATGAGAGAGTGAAATAGTTACACAGAAAGAGAGTGGCAAAATAAGAGGTAGAAAGAAAGAAACACATGACAAAGAAAAACAGACACAGTGACAGAAAGAGAAAGATATTGTCACTCGTTAGCATCTGCTGGATGGAGAGGGTGAGAAAGTGATAGGCAGATAGACCATTCCTTTTCTCAAACATAAAAAAGTATTGATTTCTTGAAAGATAAAAGAAAAGTTCAGGGCTAATCCATCTCTGTTCACACAGCATTGGGTGGAATTAAAGATTGGGCTGGATGCAGGGTCAAAAGTAAGGTGAGTGATGGCAGGACAAGTAAGAACAAGAAGGGCTTAGGAACTGAGTTGACTTAGAGCAGAAAAAGTATGTTTCAAAAACAAACATTTTTATCTGGCCTCATCTACATGGGGTATATCAGGAAAACGGACCCCAAGCAAAGGAGCAAACTATAGGTGAGAGAGAGAGAGACAAAATTTGGTCAAAAATTTAGTTCAAAGGATGGTTATGAAGGATAAGTCACAGGTGGAGATGCAGACAAGTTCAGGGAGGGAGTTGCAGAGAATGGCGCAGGGGCCTATGGAGGGATGAAAAGGTGTATGGCACGAGTGGGGAAACGGTGCTGTTTAATACAGCCAGATAGCAGAGACAAAGGACTGAAGAGTATGAGAAGGATTGAGACCATATTATGTGGGAAATGGTGGGGCCACAAAGGGACTGAACCAATGAGGATAATTTAAAATGGTGGTGTTAGAAATCTGGAAACAATGCAGATCAGCAAGGATGTTGGATGAATGGGAACTTAGTATGAGCTTAGATCTGGTCAGTAGAGTTTTAGATGAATTAAAGCTTATGGAGCATGGAATATGGGAGGTTGGCTGGACAGCAAGGGAGGAAAAAGGAGTGAGGGAAGGTTTTGGATTAGGGATTTGATCATAACAAATTGGAGGTGAATCATTGATGATTGAAGAGGGACTGCAGGGAAAACAAGAAACATATTACCCTGAAAATTTCACACAGAATGCAGCCTATAGGCTTTAATCTCTCCATATTCCAACATAATGTCCCATGTCAGACAAAAGGACGGAGGAGAAAGAAGTATCAAATCTAGAGAAACCAGCAGGAGAGAAACAGACAGTAGTGGCGGGACAGACAGAGTGAGAAACGGTTACACCAGTATATACAGGTTAGACATGATCATTTCATTCATACATTGTGTAGAGAATAGGTAAGCAATACCTGTAATATCAATGGGGTACTTTCTGATGTTCATTCTGGAAAATATGGAGGTTAACATGCAGAGTACATCTCTCTGTATCTCTTTAAGTTGCTCCTTAAACTCAAACACTTTGGGCACCTCTTTAACACCTCCTGTGATTTGGTATGCAGTATTCACAGAATCTCTACAGTATGGAAGCAAGCCCATTGAGTCCACACCAATCCCTCTGAATAGCATCTCACCAAGATCCATTCCCCCTATCCTATCCCTGTAACCCCACATTTCTCAAGGCTAATTCACCTAGCCTGCACATCTTTGTGGCTGTGAGAAGAAACCAAAGCACCCAGTGGAAACCCACGCAGAGACATGTGAAAACTCCACACAGGCAGTTGCCCGAGGTTAGAATCAAACCTGGGTCCTTGGTGCAGTGAGGCAACAGTGCTAACCACTGAGTCACTGTGCCACATTGTTTGGTAATGTTCCTAAAGAGACAGACTCTTTAAGACTGTTGAGGTGCTACATAAATGCAAAGTGTTGTGATAAAGCTGCAAAATTCTACAGGTCGTGCTTATGCAGCATAGTTGAAATAACATTCCTCCAACATTTTGGTTTCTAATTTCCCCCAGGCCTGATTTACAAGTGTATTGTACCATTCGAGGCACTAGTTATGTGAGAAATGTGCTTGAGCAGCCTCTTAAGGCAAAGATGGGCTTTAATCAGTCTGTAGTTTAAAGCTCTTAATCTTCTAGAGTCTGTGGGATAAGCCCATGAGTAGTTACTGAGTCCCCTTCTTACACATTGCTGCAAAGTTGAATGGGAAAGTGTTCACCTGCTGACAGGCACTGACGATTGATGTGGAAAGCTTGCCAGGAACCACTGAGGCTAGGCTTCAGAATTGAGAACAAAATGACAAAAGGGGCTCATTTCTTTCACACAATGTGGTTTTTGTTGATTGGTTTTGTCACAATTTGAATGGTGTGAAATCTTTGACTTTATTCATCAGCACATTGCTCTCAGGTCAATTAAAACAATCCATCAGTAGTCATTAATTTAGAGCCTAAGGAACAGCTCAAGGTTTAGTTTTTTTTAATTGCGTGGTTTGACGATTCCATCTTGTAGGTTATTTGCATAAAGGCTGCTATTTCTGGCCTAAAGGTCTGCTTATATTCCTTTCTCGACAAGGGTACAAAGTTCGGTGGGCTGAGCTATCAAAGGTAAAATGATTAGTGTAGATGAACGAAGTGGGGAACCACAATAAAAAATTATGAAGCCCATGGCTGCAGTGAGTGAGAATACATGGTGGACATTTTCCAATCAACCTGTTCAGAGATGTTATTACAAATCTCTGAGCAGCTGGGACTTGAGCCTGAGCCTCATGGCTTGCAGGTACAGAAAGAGTTGGCTAAAGTGGACTAAAAAAGTAAGTTAAACGCTAAGATATTAGACAGATAGCAAGATGTATCCAGTTTTTAAAAAAGATGTTCAATCCTGCAAAGATTAGTGATAGCTCAGAAGGTTGGGAACAATTTAGTAATCAGCAAAGAATGACTGAAAAAAAGGAAGAAATTGGTATGGGCAAGTTAACCAGAAATATGAAAACAGGCAATGAAGCTTCCATAAAAGGAAAAAGAGAGCTAAAATAAGTGCTCATCCCTTACAGAACGAGATTGAGAAATTAATTCTGGGAGAAAAGGAATCTTTGAACAAGTATTTTGTATTTGTCCTCAAAGTGGGAAATGCATCCCAAGAGTCATAGGAAATCAAGGTCAGAAGTCACATGACACCAGGTTGTGGTCCAACAGGTTTATTTGAAATCACAAGCCTTCATCAGTTGAAGTGAAGAAGAAGCATGCAGGCACAGAATTTATAATCAGAGAGATCAAAAGAACATACAAATGGTGTGAGCGGAGTGTCGACAGGCCAAATAATAGCTCTCTGCAGGTGATCAAGAATGTCAGACGGTGTGAGTAAAGTGTTAACAGCTGAATAACAAGTGAAGGGATGACCTATAATCCAATTAAATGAGGCAGACAGATAATTATAAAAAATTAAAAATAAGGTAGTGCTGGAGACAACGAAATGCCTGGAATAACATGAGAGATATAAAAGCCACGTGCCAAGAGTCTGACCAAAATAAACTGTAACTAATGGATTGCCACAGGGACCACAGTTATGATTCAGGAGCAGCAGTAGGTCATTCAGCCCCTCAACCCTGCTCAGTCATTTGATACTAACATGGCTAATGTGACTGTGATCCTAACTTCACCGATTTGCCATTATTTAATTGAATGGAGGAGTTAGCTCAAAGGGCTTATCCTGCTCCGTATTCATATGGTCATACACTATCTGAACTGTCAACTCACTGCGCAGACTGTCGATTCACAATCAGCCCTGCTGACTTGCTATAAAATAAAATGCCAGTGACCCCTTTAATAAGGAAACCCATGATAGAACACAAATAAAATTCCTCCCACCTTCCCTACTTGTCTGGGAAGTTTGGATGATAGTTAGTTTGCTTTGGTAAAGAGTAACTGGCAGACATGTTGTTCAGTGAATCAAATCCCAAAATTTGAAAATGATCCTGCCAATGAAACAGGGACTGACATCAGACAATTCTGCCTTATACCTCTGTAAAACTAAGGGTTTCACATACTTTCTGAACACTCTTATCAATCTGTTCTGCCACCTTTAAAAATATGTGTGTACCCTTAAGTCTCTCTGTTTCTGCATCGACCTTTAAACTGTAACATTTAGTTTATATTGCTCTTCCATATTCTTATCACATTACTTGGTAGTAAACATCATCTGCCGTGTGTCTGCCCATAATGTAAGTGTTTGGTATTGCAGCTTATGTTGTGTACATGGAGCTTGAATACTGGTCCTGTCTTTGCCAAATACATTTCGCTGGTTTAATTTATGCTCATTCTCCATTGAGTGAGAAGCTCAAGTTTTAACACCTGTCAACAGACTTGTATGAATTGATCCCAAAGCTCCTTGCAATTTGAAACACTTTTGGGATACTATGGCAGTGAAATATGACTAAAGACAAAAATCCTGTCATATTGTGATAAAAACCCAATAGTTGATAAGGTAATGTATTGGCATGGATAGAGGATTGGTGGACCAGTAGAAAGCAAAATGGGTGTTTTTCTGGTTGGCGGTCAGTGGCTAGTGGTGTGCCTCAGGGATCAGTGTTGGGACCGCAATTGTTTGACCGCAATTTACATAGATAATTTGGAGTTGGGGACTAAGTGTGGTGTGTCAAAATTTGCAGATGATACTAAGGTGAGCGGTAGAGCAAAGTGTGCAGAAGACACGAAAGTCTGCAGAGGGATACAGATAGTCTAAGTGAGTGGGCAAAGGTCTAGCAGATGGAGTACAATGTTGATAAGTGTGAGGTCATCCATTTTGGTAGGTATAACAGCAAAATTGACTATGCTTTAAATGGTAAAAAATTGCACAATACTGCTGTGCAGAGGGACTTGGGTGTCCTTGTGCATGAATCGCTAAAAGTAGGATTGCAGGTGCAGCAGGTACTTAAAAAGGCAAATGGAATTTTGTCTGCCATTGCTCGAGGGATGGAGTTTAAAAACAGGGACGCTATGCTGCAGCTGGATAGGGTCCTGGTGAGGCCACACCTGTAGTACTGTGTGCAGTTTTGGTCTCCTTACTTGAGAAGAGATATACTAGCACTGGAGGGGGTACAGAGGAGATGCACTCAGTTGATTCCAGAGTTGAGAGGGTTGGATTATAAAGAGAGACTGAGTAGACTGAGATTATACTCATTGGCATTCAGAAGAATGAGGGGAGATCTTATAGAAACATATAAGATTATAAAGGGAATAGAAAAGGTGGAGGCAGGGAGGTTGTTTCTGCTAACAGGTAAAACTAGGACGAGAGGGCATTGCCTCAAAATAAAGGGAAGCAGATGTAGGACTGAGGTCAGGAGGAACTTCTTCATCCAAAGGGTTGTGAATCTGTGGAATTCCCTGCCCAGTGAAGTGGTTGAAGCTACCTCACCGAATGTTTTTAAGTCAAGGCTAAATATATTTTTGACCAGTAAAGGAATGAAGGGTTATGGTGAGTGGGCGGGTAAGTGGAGCTGAGTCTCAAAGATCAGCCATGATCTTATTAAATGGCGGGGCAGGCTTGAGGACCAGATGACCTACTCTTGCTCCTAGTTCTTACGTTTACTAATACCTGAACTGCATACCCAGCTTGGTCAATATGTGACTCAGTTACCTGGGATGAACCATTTTTTATGATCGTGTAGATCAGGCAGTGATCACACCAGCAGTCTAGTTAGGCAGTCAGCAGTCCAGATAGTGAGTAAGCAGTCCAAATAATGAGTCAGCAGTCCAGATAGTGAGTAAGCAGTCTGATACTGAGTAGGCTGTCCAGTTGATGAGTAAGCAGTCAAGTAAAGAGTCAGCAGTCCAGATAGTGAGCAAACAATTCAGATAGTACATAGTACAGATAGTGAGTTAGCAGCCCACACAGTCAGTAACAATCCTCATAGTGAGTCAGCAGTCCAGATGATGAGTCAGCAGACCAGATAGTGAGTCAGCGGTCCAACAGTGAGTAAACAATCTGATAGTGAGTCAGCAGCCTGAAGATCAGTAAGCAGTCCGGATAGTGACTCAGCAGGCTAGATAGTGAGTCAGCAATCTGACACTGAATAAGTAGTTTGATACTGAGTAAGCGGTCCAGTTGATGAGTGAGCAGTCAAGAAGTGAATCAGCAGAGTGAATAGTGAATCAGCAGTCCAGATAGTGAGTAAGCAATCTAAATAGGAAGTAGTCCAGATAGTGACTAAGCAATCCCAATAGTGAGTAAGCAGTCCTCAAAGTGAGTCAGCAGTCCAGTAAGTAAGCAGCCTGATACTAAGTAAGCAGACTTATTGGTGAATAAGCAGTCAAGTAGTGAGTCACTAGTCTAGATAGTGAGTCAGCAGTCCAGGCAGTGAGTCAGCAGTCCAGATAATGAGTAAGCAGCCCAGATACTGAGTCAGCGGTCCATATAGAGAGGCAGCGATCTGGATAGTGAGACAGCAATCCAGATAGGGAATCAGCTGTTTGGATAATGACTCAGCTGTTTGGATAGTGGGTCAGCAGTTCGGATAGTGAGACATAAATCCAGATAGTGAGTCAGTAATCCTCATAGCAAGTCAGGCATCTAGATGGAGAGTAAGTAGTCCGGGTAGTGAGTAAGCAATCCGGAGACTGAGTAAACAATTTAGATAGTGAGTAAACTGTCCAGGGAGTCGGTCAGCAGTCTGATAGTGAGTAATCTGCCCGGATAATGAGTCAGCAGTCTGGATAATGAATAATCTATCTGGATAGTGAATAATCTGCCTGGAGAGTGAGTCAGCAGTCTGGATAGTGATTCTGCAGTCCAGATAGCAAGTCAGCAGATTGGATAATAAATTGATTGCATGGATAGTGAGTCAGCAGACTGGATAGTGAGTTAGCAAACTGGGTAGTGAGTTAGCAGCCTGGATAGCGAGGCAGCAGTATGAGTCATGAGCCTGTGGTCCTGATAGTGGGCTAGGAGACTGAATAATGAGCTGGCTGTCTGTATAGTGAGTCAGCAATCTAGATAGCGAGTCTGTGGTCTGAATAATGAGTCAGAAATCTGAAAATTGAGTCAGCAGTCTGGATGGAGGGTCAGCAGTTTGAATAGAGGGTCAGCAATCTGGATAAAGGGTCAGGAGTCTAAATAGCAAGTCAATGGTCCGCAGAGTGAGTCAGCAGTCCAATAATGAGTCAGCAGTCTATATAGTGAGTTGGTAATCCAGATAGCAAGTCCGCAGTCTGGATAGCATTCAGGAGACTGGATAGTGAATTGACAATCTAGACTGAGTCAGCAGTCTGGGTAGTAAGCCAGCAGTCCAAGCAATAAATTGGCAGTCAGGATACTGAGTCCACTCTCTGTACAGTGAATCAGCAATCTGGATAGCAAGTCAGTAGTCTGTATTGTGAGGTGTGCCCGGCTCTCTGATGAAGGGTCTAGGCCCGAAACGTCAGCTTTTGTGCTCCTGAGATGCTGCTTGTCCTGCTGTGTTCATCCAGCTCTACACTTTGTAGTCTATATTGTGAGTTGGAAGTCAATATAGTGAGTCAGCAGTCTGTATAATGAGTCAGCAATCTGGATAGTGACACACTAGCGCAGATAGTCTGTCAGCCGTTCTGATAGTGAATAAGCTGTCTGGTTTACATCTCTTAGATTTTATGTCCTTTCACATCACAGGAAAATCATATCCAATAAACTATTAAACATCATTGAATTCAACCCTATGTGACCTTAAGCTATGCTCAACTGTATATCCAGACCATGATAAAGTCCACCTACTTCCATCTGCTTAACATCACCCATTTCTGCTTCTGCCTCAATGTATTTGCCAATGTATTTCATCCATGCCTTTATTATTTCCAAACTCATCAACACCAAGGGACCCTCAATAAGGTTCAGCTTATCAAAACTCTGCTGTCTCATCATTCCTGCTCTTGCTGAGTTAAATTGTTATATTGCTCTAATCCTGAGCCCTTAAATTTAAGATCCTCATCTTCATGTTTAAATTGCTCCATGGCTTCTGTAAAGCTCTTAAACCCTACAACCCCTCTATCTCTGGTCTCTTGTACATTTGAACCTCCAGTGAACAGGAGGTTGAGTAGTGAGGTCATGATTAAGGCTTCAAGGTTGCAGGAGTGTACTGGCAGGCAGGAAGGTGGTTTGAAGTGTGTCTACTTCAACGCCAGGACCATCTGGAATAAGGTGGGTGAACTTGCAGCATGGGTTGGTATCTGGGACTTCGATGTTGTGGCCATTTTGGAGACATGGATAGAACAGTGTCAGGAATAGTTGTTGCAGGTTCCAGGGTTCAGATGTTTTAGTAAGATCAGGGAAGGTGGTAAAAGAGGGGGAGGTGGGGCATTGTTAGTCAAGGACAGTATTACGGTGGCAGAAAGGACATTTGATGAGGACTTATCTACTGAGATGGTTTGGGCTGAGGTTAGAAACAGGAAAGGAGCGGTCACCCTGTTGGGAGCTGTCTACAGGCCTCTGAAAAGTTCCAGAGATGTAGAGGAAAGGATTGCAAAGATGATTCTGGACAGGAGCGAAAGAAACAGGGTAGTTTTTATGGGGGTCTTTAACTTTCAAAATATTGACTCGAAACGCTACAGTTCGAGTACTTTAGATGGGTCGGTTTTTGTCCAATGTGTGCAGGAGGGTTTCCTAACACAGTATGTAGATATGCCAACAAGAGGTGAGGCCACATTCAATTCGGTACTGGGTAATGAACCAGGCCAGGTGTTAGATTTGGATGTAGGTCAGTACTTTGGTAATAGTTACCACAGTTCACTTATGTTTACTTTAGCAATGGAAAGGGATAGGTATATACCACAGGGCAAGAGTTATAGCTGTGGGAAAGGCAATTATGAGGCGATTAGGCAAGATTTAGGATGCATAGGATGGGGAAGGAAACTGCAGGGGCTGGGCACAATTGAAATATGGAACTTGTTCAAGGAACAGCTACTGCGTGTCCTTGATAAGTATGCACCTGTAAGGCAGGGAGGAAGTGGTTGAACGAGAGAACTGTGGTTAACGATAGAAGTTGATTCTCTTGTCAAGAAGAAGAAGGAGGCTTATGTAAAGATGAGGCTTGAAGCCTCAGTTAGGGTGCTTGAGAGTTACAAGTCAGCCAGGAAGGACCTAAAGAGAGAGCTAAGAAGGGCCAAGAGGGGACATGAGAAGTCTTTGGCAGGTAGGATCAAGGAAAACCCTAAAGCTTTCTATAGGTATGTCAGGAACAAAAGAATTACTAGAGTAAGATTAGGGCCAGTCAAAGACAGTAGCGGGAAATTGTGCGTGGAGTCCGAAGAGTTAGGAGAGGCGCTAAATGGATATTTTTCATCAGTATTCACGCAGGAAAAAGACAATGTTGTCGAGGAGAATGCTGAGATACAGGCTATTAGATTAGATGGGATTGAGGTTCATAAGGAGGAGGTGTTAGCAATTCTGGAAAATGTGAAAATAGATAAGGCCCCAGGGCTGGATGGGATTTATCCTAGGATTCTCTGGGAAGCTAGGCAGGAGATTGCAGAGCCTTTGGCTTGGATCTTTATGTCGTCATTGTCTACAGGAATAGTGCCAGAAGACTGGAGGATAGCAAATGTTGTCCCCTTGTTCAAGAAGGGGAGTAGAGACAACCCTGGTAATTATAGACCAGTGAGCCTTACTTCAGTTATGGGTAAAGTATTGGAGAGGATTATAACAGAAAGGATTTATAATCATCTAGAAAGGAATAATTTGATTAGGGATCGTCAACATGGTTTTGTGAAGGGTAGGTTGTGCCTCAACAACCTTATTGAGTCCTTTCAGAAGGTGGCCAAACAGGTGGGTGAGGGTAAAGCGGCTGATATGGTGTATATGGATTTCAGTAAAGCATTTGATAAGGTTCCCCATGAAAGGCTATTGCAAAAAATACAAAGGCATGGGATTGAAGGTGATTTAGCAGTTTAGATCAGAAACTGGCTAGCTGTAAGAAGGCAGAGGGTGGTGGTTGATGGGAAATGTTTATCCTGGAGTTTAATTGCTAGTGGTGTACTGCAAGGATCTGTTTTGGGGCCACTGCTGCTTGTCATTTTTATAAATGACCTGGATGAGGGCGTAGAAGGATGGCTTAGTAAATTTGCGGATGACACTAAAGTCGGTGGAGTTGTGGATAGTGCGGAAGAATGTTGCAGGTTACAGAGGGACATAGATAAGCTGCAGAGCTGGGCTTAGAGGTGGCAAATGGAGTACTGGGCTAATGGTAATGGTAATACTAATGGATGAGCAGAGAGATCTTGGTGTCCATGTGATCCTTGAAAGTTGCCACCCAGGTTGATAGGGTTGTTAAGAAAGCATACGGTGTGTTAGGTTTTATTGTTAGACGGATTCAGGTTCGGAGCCATGAGGTCATGTTGCAACTGTACAAAACTCTGGTGCGGCCGTACTTGGAGTATTGCGTACAGTTCTGGTCACCGCATTATAGGAAGGATGTGGAAGCATTGGAAAGGGTGCAGAAGAGATTTACCAGGATGTTGCCTGGTATGGAGGGAAGGTCTTATGAGGAAAGGCTGAGGGACTTGAGGCTGTTTTTGTTAGAGAGAAGTTTAAGAGGCGATTTAATACAGACATACAAAATGATCAGAGGATTAGATAGGGTGGACAGTGAGAGCCTTATTCCTCAGATGGTAATGGCTCGTACGAGGGGACATAGCTTTAAATTGAGGGGTGATAGTTATAGGACGGATGTCAGAGGTGGGTTCTTTACTCAGAGAATAGTAAGGGCGTGGAATTCCCTGCCTGCAACAACAGTAGACTTGCCAACTTTAAGGGCATTTAAATGGTCATTGGATAAACATATGGATGATAATGGAATAGTGCAGGTTAGATGGGTTTCAGATTGGTTTCACAGGTCAGCGCAACATTGAGGGCCAAAGGGCCTGTACTGCGCTGTAATGTTCTATGTCGTTCTCCCTTCATCCTGGCATTGTTGGTCATATCTTCAGCTGTTCAGGTCTGACACTTATGAATTCGCTCCCAACTTTACGACCTGCTTTAAAATTCATCTCTTTGTCATAATTTTTTGTTGCCCCTCCTTTTGCTCGCCTCCTTCATAGCACCTTAAAACATCTTTATAGGTTAAAGTAAATGCACAATATCATTTCAAATATTCCCTTGTGTGCACCCTTCAGCAATCCAGTGTGGCAGCTGAACGCAAAGCTGAGCATTGTAAATATGCAGTGGTTTACATAAATGTTTGCCCAAATATCTTTTAATTGCCCAGTATGTGCCATAAATTCTGAGATCTGTTGAATTCACAACATACTTTTGGTTGATCTTGATTTCAAGCTCTATGGGGACATATTTTCATACGGTCTGTATAAAACAAACAATAATTTCTCAACATTCTAATGTGCCATCCTGTGTATCATTAGTGTATCAATCATTGTGATCTTGGAGAAACACAGCAATTAGGAATACTTTCTCTCCAGTAGAAGTGTGAGAAAACCTGTGTGGCTTTTTAAATAACCTTTCATACAATGTCAGTGTGCTGCTAACGAACAGATTCAGAGGTAACAACAAGTAAGTGATGAGAGTTTTTATTTTAACCTTGGCTCAGCAGTTAGCACTTTCACTCCTGAGTCAGCAACTGCCACATTAGTGGTCCCATTCCATGGACTTAGGACACACAAGCTTGATTGGCACAACAGAAGGAGTACTGCTTTGCTGGACGGACGATTTTTTGGATGAGATGTTAAGCTGCACTCAATAAATTATAGAAATGCAAGCCTTTATTTATCATGTTACCCACTTTGTTTTGTAGGTAGCATGAAGTTGGAGGTTGACCCCACTGATCTGCAGATCTATGCAGGTCAGCCTTTGGATCCATTAGTACTAGTTACCAGGCAACAATTAGACCAGAGCTTTGAGCTCATTTTCCAGTCCTGTACATTCTCTGTGATATGTGACTAAAGTGAGCGTTCACACAATGTGTCTAATAGGTGTTTGCAAAACTGCCTACAGTTGGATTGGATAAGAAGATCACACAGTGAGGTCAGAGGGCAAACCTATCCAATTTCTGGACTCTCTCTTCAATTTGTATCATCTGGTTGTCTCCAAATTGAACAGCATTCACTGGAGTTGGCAAACCATCTGCAAGGTAGAATATCAGGAACTCCTGTCTGGATGATACAGTAAAGAATATGCAGAATAGTTCAGAAGATGGAGCAATTGGGCTGTGAGAAGCTATTGTATAAATTGGACATGTTCTTACTCTAGATGGCTGGCAGATGATAATGATTGCTGTTTCTGGGACTCTGGAGGTACTGGATACACTATGACAAGTTGTCTCAACTTGTCCTAACCAGTAGAAGAGAGGTAAATGCACTTTGAAAGGTAAATTCAAAACTAATCAGTGAGAACGCATAGAGGTGCTTCAGGAATTTTCATTCATAGATGTGCATGGGTTTGAAAGTGGTTGGAAGGTTTAAGACTGTGAAATTAACACTGCATTGAGATAACAGTTCCAACCACCAATTTCTACAATTCAGCCCAGCAACCTGAGTGCAGTTCATTCAAGAGTTTCCCTATTAATATATGACTATCATTCAACGGGAGTGCTATTGAATCTGATTTTCACTTGAACATGTATGCATGAGCAGCAGAGTGATGTTTGATCATAGAGTCTTATAATCACATAATCCCCAGTGTGGAACGGGCCCGATGGTGCAACAAATTCACACTGAACAGCATCCCACCCAGACTCATCCTCTACCCCCTATACCTTCCCTGTAACCCTGCATTTCTCATGGCTAACAGACCTAATCTACAGATCCATGGACACTATGGGCAATTTAGTATGGCCAATCCATCTAACATGCACATCTTTGGACTGTGGGAGGAAACCAGAGTACCCGGTAGAAACCCATGCAGTCAGTCACCCGAGGGTGGAATTGAACCTGGGTCCCTGGTGCTGTGGGGCAGCAGTGCTAACCACTGAGCCACCGTTTGCAAGGTGTCATATCCACCATACAGGGTGTACGGGCAGATAAGCAGCATTCTCAATACATTAAGACGCTTAATTCCGTGGACACTCGCGTGATCATGTCAGAAGATGTCTGAGACAGACAGACAGCTTGACCAGCAAGCCATATATTACTAAGATAGTAGGAACTGCCGATGCTGGAGAATCTGAGATAACACAGTGTGAGGCTGGATGCACACAGCAGGCCAAGCAGCATCAGTGGAGCGGGAAAGTTTGACGTTTCAGGTCCGGACCCTTCTTCAGAAATGGGGGAGGGGAAGGGGATACTGAACTAAACAGGGAGACAGGAGGAGGTGGATAGAAGATGGATAAAGGAGAAGATAGGGTGAGAGGAGACAGACAGGTCAAAAAGGCGAGGTTAGGGCCAGTGGAAGGTGAATGAGGGTGGGGAGTTAGGTGGGGATAGGTCAGTCCAGGGAGGATGGACAGATCAGGCGGGCAAGATGAAGTTAGTGGGTAGGGGATGGGGGTGGGGCTTGAGGTGGGACGAATGGTTAGGGAGGCAGGGACTAGCTGGGCTGGTTTTGGCATGTGGTCGCGGGAGGAGAGATTTTGAAGCTTGTGAAGTCCACATTGATACCCTTGGGCTGCAGGGTTCCCATGCAAAATATGAGATGCTGTTCCTGCATCTTTCGGGTGGTGTCATTGTGGCACTGCAGGAGGCCCAGGATGGAAATGTCGACCAAGGAGTGGGGTGGGGGGAATTGAAATGGTTTGTGATTGGGAGGTGTAGTTGTTTGTTGCGAATAGAGCATAGGTGTTCCACAAAGTATAGGGGCAGGTGTAGCACTTGCTTCGGTTGCAGGGAAAAGTGCCAGGGGTGGTGGGGGCTGGAGGGGAGTGTGGAGCAGACAAGAGAGTCACGGAGAGAGAGGCCACTCCAGAAAGCACATAAGGGTGGGGAGGGAAAAATGTCTTTGGTGGTGGGGTCGGATTGCAGATTGCAGAAATGTCAGAGGATGGAGCGTTGGATTTGGAGCTTGGTGAGATGGTACATAAGGATGAGGGGGATTCTGCTTTGGTTATTATTGCTGATAGGGAGTGTGAGGGATCAGCTGCGGGAAACGTGGGAGACATGGTTGAGGGCATTTTTGATCACTGTGGAGGGGAAGTTGCGGTTTTTGAAAAAAGAGGACTTCTGGGATGTTCGCGAGTGGAATGCCTCATCTCGGGAGCAGACGCGGCGGAGACGAAGGAATTGGGAATAGGGGATGGTATTTTTACAGAAAGGTGGGTGAAAGGAGGAATATTCTAGGTAGTTGTGGGAGTCGGTAGGCTTAAAATGGATATTGGTTTCCAGGTGGATGCCAGAGGTGGAGACAGAGAGGTCCAGGAAGGAGAGAGAGGTGTCAGAGATGGTCCAGGTAAATTTAAGGTTGGACTGGAAGTTGTTTGTGAAGTGGACGAACGGTTCGAGCTCCTCGTGGGAACACGAGGCAGCGCCGAAACAGTCATCAATGTAACGGAGGTAGAGATGGGGGATAGGGCCAGTGTAGGTACAGAAGAGGGATTGTTCCACGTACCCTACAAAGAGGCAGGCATAGCTTGGGCCCACGGCCACCGCCTTTGCCTGTAGGAAGTGGGAGGAACTAAAGGAGAAGTTGTTGAAGATGAGGGCGAGTTCGGATCAGCAGATGAGGGTGTCAGTGGAGGAGGACCAGTTGGGACTGCAGTACAGGAAGAAGCGGAGGGCTTTTAGGCCATCAGCATGGGGAATGCAGGTGTATAGGGACTGGATGTCCGGTGTGAAAATGAGATGTTGGGGACTGGGGAATTGGAAGTTCTGGAGCAGGTGGAGAGTGTGGGTGGTTATCTTGGACGTAGGTAGGGAGTTCCTGGACCGAGGGGGAGAAATGGAATCCAGATAGGTGGAGATGAGTTCGGTGGGGCAGGGCAGGCGGCTTTGTGGATTTTGGGAAGGAAATAGAAGCGGGCGGTGCAGGGTTGGGGAACAATGAGGTTAGAGGCTGTGGGTGGGAGGTCACCTGAGGTGATGAGGTTGTGGATGGTTTGGGAGATAATGGTTTAGTGCTTGGGGGTGGTGTCATGATCCAGGGGATGGTAGGAGGAGGTGTCGGAAAGTTGGCATCTGGCCTCAGTAATGTAAGATGTCAGTGCGCTATACTATTAGTACAAACCATTATCTCCCAAACCATCCACAACCTCATCACCTCAGGTGACCTCCCACCCACAGCCTCTAACCTCATGGTTCCCCAATCCCGCACTGCCCGCTTGGTCCAGGAACTGCCTACCTACGTCCGTGACACCACCCACGCTCTCCACCTGCTCCAGAACTTCCAATTCCCCAGTCCCCAACACCTCATTTTCACTCTGGACATCCAGTCCCTGTACACCTGCATTCCCCATGCCGATGGCCTAAAAGCCCTCTGCTTCCTCCTGACCCACAGACCCAATGGGTCCCCCTCCACTCTCACCCTCATCTGCTTATCTGAACTCGCCCTCACCTTCAACAACTTCTGCTTTAATTCCTCCCACTTCCTGCAGACAAAGGGGGTGGCCATGGGTACCCACATGGGCCCAAGCTATGCCTGCCTCTTTGTAGGGTACGTGGAACAATCCCTCTTCTGTACCTACACTGGCCCTATCCCCCATCTCTTCCTCCGTTACATTGATGACTGTTTCAGCGCTGCCTCATGTTCCCACAAGGAGCTCGAACAGTTCATCCACTTCACTAACAGCTTCCAGCCCAACCTTAAGTTTACCTGGACCATCTCTGATACCTCTCTCTCCTTCCTGGACACCTCTGTCTCCACCTCTGGCATCCATCTGGAAACCAATATCCATTTTAAGCCGACCGACTCCTACAACTACCTAGAATATTCCTCCTCTCACCCACCTTCCTCTGACATTTCTGCAATCTGCAATCCAAACCCACCAACAAAGACATTTTTCCCTCCCCACCCTTATGTGCTTTCTGGAGGGACCTCTCTCTCCGTGATTCCCTTGTCCGCTCCATACTCCCGTCCAGCCCTCACCACCCCTGGCACTTTTCCCTGCAACCGAAGCAAGTGCTACACCTGCCCCTATACCTCTCCCTCATCCTCATCCCAGGCCCGAGGAAGACTTTTCACATCAAACAGATGTTCAACTGCACACCTGTCAATGTGATATACTGTATCCGCTGTTCCTGTTGTGGCCATCTCTACATCGGCGAAACCGAACGGAGGCTTGGGGACCGCTTTGTGGAACACCTATGCTCTATTCGCAACAAACAACTACACCTCCCAATCACAAACCATTTCAATTCCCCCCACCCCACTCCTTGGTCGACATGTCCATCCTGGGCCTCCTGCAGTGCCACAATGACACCACCCGAAAGATGCAGGAACAGCATCTCATATTTTGCTTGGGAACCCTGCAGCCCAAGGGTATCAATGTGGACTTCACAAGCTTCAAAATCTCTCCTCCCGCGACCACATGCCAAAACCAGCCCAGCTAGTCCCTGCCTCCCTAACCATTCGTCCCACCTCAAACCCCACCCCCATCTCCTATCCACTAACGTCATCCCGTACCGCCCCTGACCTGTCCAGCCATATATTACTGTTGGCTTCGCCTGTGATGATGCAGTCAGAATCACTGAGTGCTCTGGTTTGTGTCTATGTCTGGCTTCCTTGAAATGCAGGGTGGCATTGACTATGCATGTATGGCAATCCAGACCCTCCAGTTCACCCAGGACTGTTGGTCAGCTACAAGGTCTCACATTCCATCAGTATGTTTAACAGCTAATAAATACATTTGTTAAATGTTCCAGGTGCTTTCATCCTGCAGCACGCCACCCTTCTTGATCTCTTCCCATCTGAACCAGGGACAATGGGTGGCTCCTAAGGGACACTTAAACACCCAGAATGGTACCCAGTAGTTTCACAACTAATGCCATTTTGCCACTAGATGTGAGTTTTTTTGGTCATTGGCATGTTGAGGATATGCCTCCAAGTGTCTGAACAGGTATTGAGGTACCACTTGGATGCCATCAGTGATCCAATATAGGGAAGCTATATTTTCAATTCCTCCACCAAAATGACTGACAGAGCACTTTTCAAAATGCATTCTCTACCATGTGGAAGGACAATGGCTGCAGATACAAGAGAACACCACCACTTGCAAGATCCCCTCCAAGCCAAACATCAACCTGACCTGGAAATATTATCACCGTTCCTTCACTGACACTGAGTCAAAATCCTGGAAATCTCTTCCTAACAGCACTCTGGCTATACCTACACTGCATTGATTGCAGCAGGTCAAGAAGGCTTCTTCTTCTCCAGGGCAATTAAGGATGGGCAACTAATGCTGGCCTAGCCAGCAACGCCTACATCTCATGAGTGATTAATGTAGAAAAACAGTGTTTCAGGATTCTTGGAACTGCAAATTAAAGCCAGGACAATAATCATTCATCCTCCTACAACAATTATATTATTATTATCTTGGCATTAGAAGGTCATGGGTTCAAATCCCATTCTAAGATTTGAGCATAAAATCAAGGCTAACACTCTGTTTATAATACTGAGGGAGAGCTGCACTGTCAGCTGTACTGTCTTTCAGATTAAATGTGAACTGTCCCTTCATCTCAGGTGAAGGTGAAAGGAAAGCCGACATTATTACTGGGCTTCATTTCCATAGAGTGAGTATTGAAAACCTGTGCAATCAAGTTAAGAAGGGCAAATTGGCTCTCCTCGTTCTAAACCCCTCAGTCAGTCGCTGCAAATGCTGTATTACTTTTTAGCACACAGATATATTGCATGTCAGTTAAAACACAGCTAAATAGATCAAAATAAAGGAGCCAATCACAAGATTTTGGCGTGAAAGAGTAGAATTTTATTACTTACTAATCCAAAAGAAATCGACATCAAACAAACACAGGATTAAAATTTGAAACAGAGTGTTTGGTTCAAAAAGAAGCTCAAGAATGTGCAGTTTGTGAAAGTCCTTAGAGCTCTCAGGGTTTTAGATTTTTAACCTGAGAACCTAATTGTTTGATGGATGTCTTTTATTCTCAGCAGTGGTGAAATCTGTAAATGCTCTTAAGTTCACAGTAAGTAGAAATTTATTTTCCAAGCTGTTTTCCAAGAGTTTAAGGGAAACAGGTAGGAAGAACGAGTCTTCCAGTTCTGTTGTTACAAATCCATTCTTCTTCTCTGCTTTTCCCAAAAGCTGGTTACCTGAAACATAGTTCATTGCACAGTCCCAAGTCTGGCATCATTGTTTTTTTCCCAAGGTGGATAACCTGCAAATGACTTTCAGCCCAATATGTGAAACCTCTAGAAAGCTACAATTCAAAAATAGGAGACAAGGATTTCTTTACAGCCACTGAGTTTTACAGCCATTGATAAAATGTTAATTTCAGCTCAAACTGTTTTTGCTTTTCATACTTTGGTTTCAAGAGCTTGGCTCAATCAGATCAGATGACTACTGTGACTATATCAAAAGAGTGTTCGCTACTTTTTAATTCATTACTGCTTTAGTTCATGGAAGGTCCCAGGTATTAAAATCAGACAATGGAAGTTAAAAATTAATAGTTTCACTTTTTATCACTATCATCTTTAAAATTAGAAAATTTCTAATTTTCTTAAGAAGGGTCTGGGTCCAAAATGTTAGCTTTCCTGCTCCTCTGTTGCTGCTTGGCCTGCTGTGTTCATCCAGCTCTACAGCTTGTTATCTCTGTGGCTTATCTTTCCCTTGATGATCCAGCACCAGTGGAAGGACACCAATTTAAACTACTCTGTCTTTCTAAGCAGGCTGTGTTCAGAAGTGCCCAGCAGAAATGCTGAGCTCTGTTATAATGTAAAAAACATAGAAGCATAGTGGCAAACTAACAGTGATTCCCATTGCTCAGAAGATTCAATTCATTGTAATTACTACCTGCCTGTGCTCCTCGGATCATAACACAAAGCATCTGCCTTTATCTGGCAATCAGAATTGGCGGTAACTCACACACATCACTAGGTTGCTTCTAAGTCCTGTGTTTGACTTATGTAGGAGACCCTATTATCTGACTAAGGAATCCAGACATGGGCTGTAGGATTCATACAGGGCATAAACATTCTAATTCTCTCTTTCTCAAAGGAATGTCTGTTTCTCAACAGCAAACAAGGACCATTAGCTGATATCTTTAGCTTAAACTTTAATCTGTTTTAGTTCCTTTCGCCACTTTTGTTGATCCAAATTTGTTGAAACAACAGGTGCCGTTGTGTATGAGTGAGATAAAGTCATGACACTCACTTGAAGCATTACCAGAATAAATTCAGTAACGTAATCTAGTTCACAGCCTTGTGTCTCCGGTTCAGTTGCCTCATACCATGTGCCACAGCTCTGGAATAATTGCCTTTCTGTGTCCCCTGGAATTACCAATTAAACTTGCTCAGTAAAAATCATATGAAATAAGAGGGGCAGGTTGAAATTGAATTTGAGAGCGGAAGGTTAATTTTAACACTATTCTCCTGACACAGATTAAATAAGGTAGTAGTTAATAACGGGCAACCTTTCCCTCAGCTGCCTGCAATTTTAAACTTCAAGATTTCTACAGGCCTGTGAGATGATCAGCCAAAGCAAGAATTTAGGAAATTTAGGGTTGGTTTAGACGGATCCCAATTGTATAAGAATGCAGGACATGAGTGGGAAAGTTTCTATAACTTCCCCACATGGTGACGGCAGATTGGCAAAGAAGATATTCCTTTTGCATTGTCTTCAGATTATCATCAAGGCCATGTAGACCCGAGTAACAGCATTCTCCGCGGGAGGCTTGTGAGACAATTCTGTGGACAGTGTCAGAAAGGTAATACAATTTTATTGATGGAACTCCTTAGCCCTCACATCCATAACAAGTAAAACTAAAACTTCACACTGTGTAACATGGATGCTTCCCCATGAGCAAAAATCATGCCTCAATAAGAAGCACTGAGGCACGTGACTGTATCTAATTGTATGACGGACAACAAAAGTGTTTGTGCTACACTGGCAGTAGATATCTGTCAGATGATAGCAACCCCCAATCCATGAAAGAAAAGACCCCTTTCACATCACAGCTCTGATCCTTGCATATTTAATTTCAGTGTGAGAATCTGGCAGCTATGAAGCATGGTCTTCTAGAATATTCTATGGAATATGGTTGATCAGACTGTTTTTAAACTTCTTGTTACATAACATTTATTAAGATGACATGACAAGGTGGCAATCAATGGGCACAATATAATGATTGCTTGAGGCCATTATTTGAAGTTTGCATACTTGGACTATTATTGATCTTCCAATGAAGGACAAATTGAAGGCAGTTAAGTGGCATTGCTTAACTGAGGGGTGAGGGGAGGTACAAAGGCATGATTACTGCAATTGATTTTAGGATGCACTCAAAACAAAGTTGCTAATTTCACCCCCAAAATACAGTCACTTACTCCATCCATTTTGCATACAGTTGCAGCCATTTGGTATAGTTATCAAGCAAATGACTTCCAATCCAACTTAGCGAATGTCCAACACTGTGTTACAGTGAGTTGTTGCAAGTTCTGTCTCTAATGCACCAAATTTCCCCCACCCTTCATGTTGCTGTCCCTATGGCCCCAATGGCCTTTCAGCCTCCTCCCAGTTTGTTTGAGACCAATCACATCACTGTTAATGTGCTCATTTTACCCCAAAGCCCATTGCTCTGGAGATTGCCATGCTCTTGTTACCTTCCCATAAAGAGTCTACCATGACCTTTTTGAGCACAAACTTCAACAGCTCCCATTCCCCTCACATTTACAACGCAGTCTTACTCTGTCACTTGCAATTGCTCCCTATCACTATGATCATTCCTTCAGAGACCAAGTACAATGAAACTCATCCCTAGACTCAAGTGATCTACTTGTCTCAGAACTCCTTGGAAATATCACCAATAAGCCCTCTGTCCACTACATACCAACACCCATAACTGACCATGGCCCCCTTCCCCTCTGACTGACTTGGGGAGACTGAGCACAGTCCAGCCCCCAGACTGTTGTCTCCATAGCACCCTGACCAATTTTACTGCTTGCACTTGACCTGCTCAACTGATCATGATCTAATTCCAGATGAAAGACAGGGATCTCCAGATTTGTTTAAGACCAACTCTCTGACAGCTTATAGACAATACCCTGGAATTCAGTGGAGCAACCATCTTGAATAACTGTAGTTGTACCCACCCCCCGACAGATTGTAGGTCTCTTCACCCCACCCTCTAAGCATTCTTCTCCTTTGACTTTCACAGAACACCATTTATTTGAAGCATGTGCAGTATGTTTGCTGCATGAGCTTCTAGCACATGCTGCAGCTGTGATATTGATGTAGCACCATGCTGTACATTAACAAGTCCATCCCCTGTTGAACAGATACACTTACTCTTCAGTGCTTCCCCTTGCCAGAAGCTGCCCACTGCTCCCCTTGTGTTGATAAGTGAAACTACAGAGGTAAGCTGCCTATAACTCATTGTTCAAGATCTTCTGCACTAAAAATGCAATGTTGCCTACACCTGCTTTGTTTTACCTGTGGAGTTTTTGTACAATCCACCTTCTCACAAGAGTACAGGAGAATTGGAATTGCAATGTTAATGTGGTGAGTTGGGGTTTTAATGAGATGAAACTACATGGAAATAAAGTATCACTGCTTGATGGTGAGATTCAGAATCCACCATTTAAAACTTGGAGACAAAGTTGGGCAACATCTTCTCTATGTTAAGAACCAGTTTTGTCTTATTCTCACTCTATTGAGTCACCTCACTCACCACTACTCTTGGTATACTGGAGAGGATAAAATTTCACCCACAAGAGATGGGAGCAGGAACAGATCTTACAACCCCTTGTTCCACTGCTCAATAGATTATGGCTGATCTGATTGTGGCCGCGACTCCACTTTCCTGCCTGTCCTCCATTACCTTCAACTCCCCTGTAAATCAAAAATGTGTTGAAATTAACTTTGAATCGATTCAAAAATCAATTCACAGCCTCCGGTCCTGTCCGAGGCAAGAAATTCCAAACTTTAAAGGCCTTGTGAGAAGAGAAATTCCTTCTCATCTCCATCTTAAGTATGAATCCCCTTTTCTGAAACAGTGCTCCCAAATCTTCTCAAAACTCGCTCCCTTATTCTAGACCACGCTACAAGGGACACCATTCAGCACCTGTCCTGTCAAGTCCTCTCAGGATCTTATAAGTTTCAATAGGATTATCTCTCATTCTTCTGAACTCAAACTGCTGAATCTTTCCTCATAAAATAAACCTCTCCTTTACAACAAACGGCTAAATGAACTTTTCACAAATTGTTTCCAATGCAAGGATATCCCTTCTTAAATAAAGAGATCAAAGGTACACATAAAACAAAGTAAGTCTGGGTGTAGTCTCATTCATGTCCTATACAGTTTAGCAAGACTTCTTTTATACACCATCTTCCTTGCAATAAAGACAAAGACTCGATTTGCTTTTCTTATTACTTCCTGTACCTGAATTCTAACATCTGATAATTCATGTATGCAGACACACGGATCTCTCTATATTGCAACATTCTGTGGTTTCTCACCATTTAAATAATGTTCTGCATTCCTGTTTAAGAATAGATGTCTTCAAAAGAAAAGTTATGGCCTCATTTGTTCTGAAGGAGAGTCACACTGGACTGAACTGTTAACTCTGTTTCTCTCTGCACAAACGTTGCCAGACCTGCTGAGTTTCTCAAGCCCTCTCATGTTTTTTTCAGATATCCAGCATCCGCAATATTTTGCTTTTAAATGGCCTCCTTTGACCAAAACTCCCCACTGCTTCATCTGTCGCCACCCCACTCACAAGGCCCTCACGAACACCTTTTTCCTCCACTTGTCTATGAGGTAGTTGATTGACAGCCTCTGATGGTACCCTTGATCATTCCTATTTTGGGCAGGATTGGATTGGTAGGTACTGTCTTGTAGTTATAGCCACCAGAAGCCACCTGCAGCTTTTAGCAATTGGGAAATTAACTTCCAAGATCAACAACTCAGTCTTACACAGCTGGTGGTATCGTCTTTCGAATGAGACATTAAACTGAGACACATTATGCTTTCAAAGTGGAGATCTCATGGCAGTATTGGGCAAAGAGCTGGAGAATTCTCCTTTTTTCCCTGGAGTTGTTATGGTTTTTCCTAATCAGACATGAAGGAACTTCTGTGGGATATGTATGATGATGTATTGACAGGCCATGGAGCTCTCAAACGAATGGGCAACATTGGAGCTCCCCCGTGTGTTCTAGTCAGGGAATACAAACTGCTACGTGTCTTCAATCAGCCTCAGCCTCAGTGCAAGGTCAAAGGATTTTGTATGAATAGTCCACGGTTAGCCACTCTGGACATTGGCTGGTTCTGGATGCCTTCAAATTCAGCATTTTAAACTTTAATATGCAGACCTAGCTAAATAGCCATCATAGGCCTGTTCTTTACTCCGCTGCAGCACTGACAAAGCAACAGGGATGGAAAAGTCTGTTTTGATTTTGATTTGTTTCGCACCCATTTCCCCATCTTTGTCTCTCCAAAAATGATGACTTCGCTTGTTATGAGGCTGTCTGATTCCAGTGGTCTCTGGCACTAGCCACAGTAGGGGAGGGTGTGAAGGTGTAGAAGAGGGCCACTGCTGGCCTGAGAAGGGGGAGTACTGGTTAGAATTCCCACCCAGTTATTTACCACATGATAATTGCTCAATGAAGTGTGTTTATGGACAGGTATTTCAGGGGCACTTAACACTTGGGCAGAAAATTAGACTAGGCCCTGGTAATAAAGGGTATCCAGATTTGAATCCTACCATGGCAGAAGGTAGAATTTGAATTCAACAACAATTTGGTATTAAGAGTCTAATGACGACTTTGAAACCATTGTCAATTGTTGGAGAAACCTATCAGGTTCACTAATATCCTTTAGGAAAGGAAATTGACATCCTTATCTGCTCTGGCCTGTATGTGACTCCAGAAAATGTCACACAGATATACAGCACTGAAACAGATCCTTTGATCCAACTCATCCATGTCGACCCGATATCCTAAATAAATCTAGTCCTATTTGCCAATATTTGGCCCATACCCTCTGAACGTTTCTTATTTGTATACCTTTTAAATGGTGTAATTGTACCAGCCTCTACGACTTCCTCAAGCAGCTCATTCCACACTGATATCATTGGGCTGCAGGGTTCCCAAGCAAAACCTTTGGGTGGCATCGTTGTGGCACTGCAGGAGGCCCAGGATGGACATGTCATCTAAGGAATGGGAGGGTTAGTTGAAAAGTTGAAATGAACCATTTCAACATCCCCTCCCATTCTTTAGATGACATGTCCATCCTGGGTCTCCTGCAGTACCCCAACGATGCCATCCGAGGGTTGCAGGAACAGCACCTCATATTTTGCTTGGGAACCCTGCAGCCCAAAGGTATCAATGTGGACTTCACAAGCTTCAAAATCTCCTCTCCCCTGGCCGCATCCCAAAACCAACCCAGGTTGTCCCCGCCTCCCTAACCTGTTCTTCCTCCCACCTCAAGCCCCAACACCATCTCCAACCTACCACCCTCATCCCGCCCCCTTGACCTGTCCATCCTCCCTGGACTGACCCATCCCCTCCCTAACTCCCCACCTACACTCACCTTTACTGGTTCCACCCCTGACTCTTTGACCTGTCTGTCTCCTCTCCACCTATCTTCTCCTTTATCCATCTTCTATTTGCCTCACCCTGTCTCCCTATTTATTTCAGAATCTCCTTTCCCTCCCCCATTTCTGAAGAAGGGTCTAGGCCTGAAACGGCAGCTTTCCTGCTCCTCTGATGCTGCTTGGTCTGCTGTGTTCATCCAGCTCTACACTTTGTTATCTCAAATTCTCCAGCATCTGCAGTTCCTATTATCTCATAGAAATACGAAAATGTGTTTTAAAGCCCTTTGTAAAAATGTTATAATTTTATCGGTTCACGTAGATTTTCCAAAAGCTCCCACTCAGTGTCAGAAGGTGAGTGAAGCAACTCTCCTCCCACTATCTGTTGGCCAATTGGAGTCACTTCCCCTCCCTGCACTGGACACCCACATAGGCATACACACAACTCTCTTCTCAATCTCTAACCCGACCAACTCACTTGATAGCCCCTCTTCCCAAACCATTGCACTCACTCAAGAGCCCTTCCTTTTTTTCATTCATTAATGGGGTGAGGGCTTCGGTGGTTAGGCCAGCATTTACTGCTCACCCAAGACAGTGATTAAGAGCCAACCACGTTACTCTGGGTCTGGAGTCATATGTAGGCCAGAACAGGCAAGAATGGCAGTTTCCTTCCTTAAAGGGTATTTGACAGAATTCATCCAGGGCTGTCCCATCAGAGCAGCTGCACTGAACACTCATCTCTCCATAATCACACTACTGTTCAGAGAAGCGACAGCTCACAACCCCAAATGTGACCAGTGAGATCCAACTGGGAATCATGACACAGAATTTGAGAAGCCCAGAACTACAAAGAGTGATCAGGACAGTACTGAGAGACATTTCTTGTGACTGAATGAGTTAGAAACAGAAATTTACAACAAGTTACAGAACAGAGGAGACCATTCAAACTGTTGAGTCAATGTCAGGTGAGAAAGAGTTTCCAATGCTCACCTCACCTTCCAGTTCTTGGTCTCTAGCTCTGTGACTTACAGAACCTCAAGTGGCTATCCACGAATCTATGAAACACAATCTGAGTTTCTCCCTTCAGCACATTTTCAGGCAGCACATTCCATACCCACTGGCCTCCAGTTGATGAAAACTACTCCTCAACTCTCCTGTATTCAATCAGTAGGTTTACATCAATGCCACCGATTACTGGCCTCTTTGCTTTCACAAATAGGCCATCCCTATTTACTCTATCCAGGCCTTTCATACTTAAACTGAAAATAACAAATGCTAGAGATCACAGTGGGTCAGGCAGCTTCCTAGAGGAGACAGCAAGCTAACATTTCGAGTCTAGATGACTGTTCATCACAGCTGGGCCGCCTGACCCATTGTGATCTCCAGCATTTGTTGTTTTCAGTACAGATTCCAGCATCCGCAGTAATTTGCTCCAATCTTTCATAACTAAACCTTGCCTCAGCCTCTGCTGTTTTAAAGAAAATAATTCTAGCCTTAGCTATCTTCCTCGATAGTTAAATTTCTCTACTATCAACATTCTTGTAAACCTCTGTAATCTATCAAGTGTGATCATATCCTTTCTGTAGTATGGAAACCAGAACTGTACACAGTACTCTAGCTGTGATCAAATTAACATTTTATACAGTTCTAGCATCAAGGGTTTGCATGAACTGCAGATTTTTCCATGATGCAGGATGCCCTTCACTGCACCCACAATGCTTTACATGTATCTCATGCCAACACTTCTAGTTTGCTGAACTGAAAGAGATTCCACTGCCTTGGTGAGCAAATGCTGTGTGAGTACAGATACCACTTCATTCTGGTGAGCACTGAATATCCTGGCAGGAGTTCTGAATTATTATTTCTAAAGGACCCAAATGGCCCACCATGGCACGTAAAAGATTGGTTATGCAGAGGTAGCACAGCAAATGTCAGAATCCATTCACTGGTGCACAGCAGTTCAATGAAAGCCATATTGCATGCACCTTCAGAGGTGTCAAGCAATACTTACTGTCTAAACTGGCATGGACAAGCATTTGAGTACTCAGTTGAAGAAGTCTCATGATTGTGGTCATTTGCTGCATGATGCGTAACCTGATTAATAGTAAGGAACAGCCATTCCAACATCCATCATACAAGAAGCCTACAAAAGGAGGACAAAGTAGAAGAGGAGAAAATGGAGAAAGCAAAAATGGACAAGAAGCTACTGTGCATGTACTGACATTATCTCCATGCATTGCCATGTATTAGTGTCCTCTTGCAGTGGCCACTGTAGTGGCAGCAGTCTGGGATGCTGAGTGGCAATGCAGGGGCATTGGCAGAGGTAAGAAGGCAAATGTAGTCCTTGTCCACAGTGATCTTCCATCGTTGAATCATTTACAGCCCGCTTTGAAAATACCCTCAGCAACTCCAACATGCATAGTATACTTCCCAATTAAGAGGTAGATGCTGCATAGTACACTTCCCCATGGAGAAGTACATGCTGCCTTTAAATAGCTGAAATATTGCTTGAACAAGGTGGAAGAAGTAGCTCTGCAAATATTCCCATCTTCAACAGCAGTGACCCAACACATCAGTGCACAACACATCTTCAGTCAGAAGTGCTGAGCAGATGATTATTCTCAGCTTTCTCCTAAGGTCCCCAACAGCACAGGTGCCAGTCTTCAGCCAATCCAATTCACTCCATGTGATATCAAGAAATGGGAGAAGGCATTAATATTACAAAGCTGTGGACCCTGACAACATTCTGATAATAAAACTGAAGGCTTGTGGTCCACGCTAGCTGTGCCCTAGCGAAGCTGTTCCAAACACTAGCTTCTACACAGCAATGCAGAAAATTGTCTAGGTACATCCTGCTAACAAAAAGCAAGACAATTCCAACCCAGTCAGTTACCATCCTTTCAGTTTACTCTTGATCATCAGCATATTGGAATGGGTCATTGATGGGGCTATCAGGTGATACTTAGGAATAACCTTCTCACTAATGTTTAAATTCAGGTTCTGGTAGGGCAATTTAGCTCTCGATCTCATTACAGCCCGGGTTCAAATATAGACAAGGGAGTTGAACTCCAGAGAGGAGAGATTGCCCTTGACATCAAGAATTTGGCTCTTTGGTCCATGCTTGGAACAGCGCCATACTGTAAAGAGGTTTGGAGCTGAATGGCCATGGAGGAACCCAAACTGAAAATCAGTAAGAAGGTTGATGCTTGATGGATGTGTAGTCTCTTCTACTCCTCATTGGTATGGTGGTGGTGGGAGAAATGGTGCAGGGGAGAGCCAAGATGACATGGTGAAGGGAGGAAGAATGGCAGAAGGTATGTATGGAGGGGTGATGACATGGGGAAGAGAGGCACAGGAATGGAGGGAGACAAAAAGAACCTCTCGAAACTTCTAGAGAACCAAGGGATTATAAGGAATTGAAAGAAATTAGGATCACTAAGAAAATAATAGTGGAGAAATTAGTGGTACAGAAAGGTGATAAAGTGTTGAAAGAGGTGGCTGTAGAGATAATGGGTGCATCAGTGGTCATCTTTCAAACATCTATCGATTCTGGAATGGTTCCTGCAGATTGGAAAATAACAAATGTAACCCTGCTAGTTATTACAGACCTGTTGGGCTGATATCAGTAATAAAGAAAATGTTAGAATCTATAATAAAGGATATGATGACTGGGCACAGAGAACATAATGATAGAATTTGATAGAGTCAGCATGGTTTTATGAAAAGTAAAACATATTTGGCAAACCTGTTGGTGTACTTTAGAGATGTAAACAACAGAATAAAAAAGGGGCAATTAGCAGATATGGTATATTTGCATTATCAAAAGGCATTCAATAAGGTTCCAACAAGACCTTAGTGAACAAAATAGATCACTATGGGTTGTGGATAACGCACTGACATGGATTGAGGATTGACTAAAGGACAAAAAACAAACTTTGGGAAGAACTGGATTGTTTTCAGGTTGGCAAGCTTGCTGTCTGTGGAGAACATACTTGTTCTTTGAAAAGCTTCCTTGATTCACCCCCCAACCTTGTAAAGCTTATTGCAGCAATAGATGGCCAAAACTAAGGAGAGGTTTATCCCTAAAATATAATTCTTGGTGAATGGGTACAGCTCACTTCCAGCAGCTCTTCTCTTTGTTCTACGTTTCAATAGACAATGCCTAGAAAATGTTGAAAATGGATCCAAAATGCTATTGTACTTGTCTGTGTTTATACCTTCAAGGTAAACATTGAAATGTTACAACAATTTGTATTCCAGTAAAACATTTAATCCAATGAAATATACGAAGGTGTTTCATGGAAGTACTACGAAACAAAATATGACACTAAAGTGCAAGGTATTAAGGCAAATGATCAAAAACCTCATCTAAGAGGGAGGTTTCAAGGAAGTTCTTAAAGGAAGTAAGTGAGGCAGAGAGATATAAGGAGAGATTTCCAAAGTTTGGGGCCAAGGCACCTGAAGGCACAGCCTTCCAAGGTGAAGTGTTAAACTCAGTGGTAACACAGTGAGTTGTAAATCTGATGACATTACAGAGATGTATTTGAAAAGAACAAGAATTGAAAATCAAAAGTCTTTAGTCAACCCGCAGCTGATGTAGACCAGAGATTACTGGAGTGATGAGTAAATGGGATTTTGTGCAAGTTAGGACATGGGCAGCAGTGATCAATGCAAATTATCAAAGGGAAGAATATCAGAGGCAAGCAATGAGTGCACTGGAATAGTCAGGTCTTGAGGTAATAAAGGCATGCATAGGGTTTCAGCAGCAGAAGAGCTGAAAGGGACAAAGTTGGTCATTGCTAAATGTAATAAATGGTCTTAGTGATGGTATAAATATGGGAAGGTCATTTTTGTATCAAGTATGACACCAAAGTTGAGAACAGATTAGCTTCATCTCAGCTTGTTGCCAGTAAGTCAAGGGCAGCTTCCGATACCAAGCCCTGGTATCGGAAGCTGCCCTTGACTTACTGTGCCAGGACCTCCTGAGCGAAGGCTAACCCATTTGACTTGACTGAGGACTGCTGACAACTACGTCAAGTTCCTGGGTTTGTTTTTTCACTAAATGGCATGGCAAGAAAGCAGTAATATAAGCCTCGTAGTGCTGGCTGAGAGGGCAAAGGACAAAAGTTTGATTTGAGTTCATGAGCTGAGTGTGTATCCCTGAGTGCACAGACACCTTACTGCAGCATTACTATGACAGTTGCCAGTGCAGCCCGAGGTTCACACAGGAAAGGATATTTTAGTTTTGCTGAAGCAGAATCCAATGCCCAGAGACAGGCTGAACACAAATGGTTCACCAAACTATCATCTTATAAGTGAGAAGGCTGACACTATACTGTTCTTTCCTAGTAAAAGATCTAGAATTCTTCAATCTCGCACACTATTCTTGATTCTACTGTCTGTCACTTGGCAATTTTGGTGACCACCTGTGTTTCTATTTGTATTCCTTCACTCCAATGTCTTCCCTGTGCTGTTCATGTGATGGCAAGACACTGCCCATTCCAGCATCCAACTAGGGTGGCCAAATATTCTAGTGTGGCAGGGAAATTGTGAGTTTAAACATTACCTGGTATCCTGATAATTTCCTAAAAATAGTTCAAATGTCCATGCTTTCACCAATTCCTTTTTTGTTAAACACAAACTGGGCCTGGCGGGAAGAAACCGTGAGTCAGATTTAGGCCTTCTTTTCTGAATGCACTCATCACGTGGCATTGCATGCATTGGACCTATATCTGATCCCTCCCGGTACCACTTCCCTCTTGGCATCTCCAAGACAGTTGTCATGAGCTTCTTGACACCAATGTCTCTTCTGCTGGTAATAGCCTATAAAATATCTAATGAAAGGTGTTGCAAACTGTTTGGATGTCCAAAGTGTCTGATACAGTGATGTCCCCACCCCTGGTCTAGAAGATCTGTATTCAAGTCCCACCTCAAGGTTTGAAGGTCATGGGGTTGTGTCACAACATAACGAAACAGCCTGCTTAAAACAAAACACAGCTCTGGTTGGAGATATTGGGGCGGGGGGGGGGGATGTCATCACATGTCCTCTCACTTTCAACACCAGGCACTGTTCACCCCCAACATGTTGATCATCACGGTGCCTGAATCTTGCATGACCTTCCAATGAGTTGATTGGAAGAAACTGTTCTGTAAAAGGTTTGAAACACACCAGTCACATACTAGACGTACTCATCTTTTTTACATCAACATGGAGAGATCAGTCTGTTCATTTCCAAGTATTATTGATTTCTTAATTTAACAGACTCTTCTCTCTGGGAGATTTGAAGTGCTTTGCAAAAGAGGCAAGTGTGATGTAAGAAATAAAAACTTTTCGCACAGCAAGTAGTTTGGTTCTGGAAATACACTATCAGCAAGTACGCGAGAGGCAGGTTCGACTGAGGCAATGAAAGAGGACATTATTAAAATCGAAAGAACGGGCAGGAGACAAGTCATGGTAACAAAGTGTGAAGCTGGATGAACACAGCAGGCCAAGCAGCATCTCAGGAGACAAGTCATGATGCTCAGGGAGCCAACGCAGGCATGATGGGCTGAATGGTCTCCCTCCACTGTTCTCTGATTCAACGATCCTTGGTTCACTCAGGCTTTTGAAAATCTGGCCACCCGACCCCCAAACCCACCCCTGACCGCTGCCCATTGGCTTCGTCTCGCCCCTGAACAGGGCTCACCCTTTCATCTCTGTCTGTGCCGTCCTCCTGGAGATTTTACTGCAAACACCAATACTGACTGTCAAGACGCACCAGAACCTGGCTCCCACCCCAGACCTGTTGTTGTTATTAATCGTGTCAAATGTCTCTGTGGTACCTGCTGTAAAAGATCCTTGGCCATTACTCCACGGGGCTCAGCTGCACAACTCTGAAGGTTCGCTTACGGCCTTTCGCCGCCGAGCTGTCGGTCTCCGTGGTAACCGCCACCCAATATGGCGGCGGGAGGGTGAGAGGTGAAGGGTTACGGTTCCCAGCAGGCCCTGCTCCCAGCCTTTGGCGCTCCTCCCCGCGTGTGTCGGTCTCTGACACAAAGTTCGTCCCGTTCCGGAGCAGCCGTCATTCCGTGTCCGTGTCCGAGCCGAGCCGTCCCGTTCAGACCATCCCACTTCCTTCCGACTGTCCCACAGGCGCCGGCATGGTGAGGGAACCTGCCGCGTACACGCACAGCCCGGGGTGGCGGAGGCTGGGAGCGCTTGCGGCCTGGTCCGTGAGGCTGCACCGGCACTGAAGTTAAACCCTCCCCCCGAGCCCGCATCGCGAAACCGTCCCGGGGGCCGGGGGGGGGGGGAGGGTGGTGCGTGGGTATTGATCTGTAACTTCCCTCCCTCATCGGAAAGGTGTGTTCGGGTGGGGGTGGGGGTGCGGTCTGTTTCCCCGACCTCCCCCCACCCCCACCCCCACCCCCACCCCCACCCCCACCCCCCCTCTTCCCCCACCCCCCCTCTTCCCCCACCCCCCCTCTTCCCCCACCCCCCCTCTTCCCCCACCCCCCCTCTTCCCCCACCCCCCCTCTTCCCCCACCCCCCCTCTTCCCCCTCCCCCCCTCTTCCCCCTCCCCCCCTCTTCCCCCTCCCCCCCTCTTCCCCTTCCCCCCCGACACCCCCCTCTTCCCCCCCCCTCTTCCCCCCCCCCCTTCCCCCCCCCTCTTCCCCCCCCCCTCTTCCCCCCCCCCCTCTTCCCCCCCCCCCTCTTCCCCCCCCCCTCTTCCCCCCCCCCCCTTCCCCCCCCCCCCTTCCCCCCCCCCTCTTCCCCCCCCCTTCCCCCCCCCTTCCCCCCCCCCCCTTCCCCCCCCCCCTTCCCCCCCCCTTCCCCCCCCCCTTCCCCCCCCTTCCCCCCCCCCCCTTCCCCCCCCCCTCTTCCCCCCCCTCTTCCCCCCCCCCCTCTTCCCCCCCCCTCTTCCCCCCCCCTCTTCCCCCCCCCTCTTCCCCCCCCCCTCTTCCCCCCCCCCTCTTCTTCCCCCCCCCCTCTTCTTCCCCCCCCCTCTTCTTCCCCCCCCCTCTTCTTCCCCCCCCCCTCTTCTTCCCCCCCCCTCTTCTTCCCCCCCCCCCTTCTTCCCCCCCCTCTTCTCCCCCCCCCCTCTTCTCCCCCCCCCCTCTTCTCCCCCCCCCCTCTTCTCCCCCCCCCCTCTTCTCCCCCCCCCCTCTTCTCCCCCCCCCCTCTTCTCCCCCCCCCTCTTCTCCCCCCCCCCTCTTCTCCCCCCCCCCTCTTCTCCCCCCCCCCTCTTCTCCCCCCCCCCTCTTCTCCCCCCCCCCTCTTCTTCCCCCCCCCCTCTTCTTCCCCCCCCCTCTTCTTCCCCCCCCCCTCTTCTTCCCCCCCCCTCTTCTTCCCCCCCCCCTCTTCTTCCCCCCCCCCTCTTCTTCCCCCCCCCTCTTCTTCCCCCCCCTCTTCTTCCCCCCCCTCTTCTTCCCCCCCCTCTTCTTCCCCCCCCTCTTCTTCCCCCCCCCTCTTCCCCCCCCCCCTCTTCCCCCCCCCCCTCTTCCCCCCCCCTCTTCCCCCCCCCCTTCCCCCCCCCTCTTCCCCCCCCCCTCTTTCCCCACCCCGACACCCCCCTCTTTCCCCACCCCGACACCCCCCTCTTTCCCCACCCCGACACCCCCCTCTTTCCCCCCCCCCGACACCCCCCTCTTTCCCCACCCCGACACCCCCCTCTTTCCCCACCCCGACACCCCCCTCTTTCCCCCCCCCGACACCCCCCTCTTTCCCCCCCCCGACACCCCCCTCTTTCCCCCCCCCGACACCCCCCTCTTTCCCCCCCCCCCGACACCCCCCTCTTTCCCCCCCCCCGACACCCCCCTCTTTCCCCCCCCCCGACACCCCCCTCTTTCCCCCCCCCGACACCCCCCTCTTTCCCCCCCCCCCGACACCCCCCTCTTTCCCCCCCCCCCGACACCCCCCTCTTTCCCCCCCCCCCGACACCCCCCTCTTTCCCCCACACCGACACCCCCCTCTTTCCCCCCCCCCGACACCCCCCTCTTTCCCCCCGACCACCCCTCTTTCCCCCCGACCACCCCTCTCCCCACCCCGACCACCCCTCTCCCCACCCCGACCACCCTTCTCCCCCCCCCCCACCCCGACCACCCCTCTTCTCCCCCCCCCCACCCCGACCACCCCTCTCCCCCCACCCCGACCTCCCCTCTCCCCCCCACCCCGACCTCCCCTCTCCCCCCACCCCGACCTCCCCTCTCCCCCCACCCCGACCACCCCTCTCCCCCCACCCCGACCACCCCTCTCCCCCCACCCCGACCACCCCTCTCCCCCCACCCCGACCACCCCTCTCCCCCCACCCCGACCTCCCCTCTCCCCCCACCCCGACCACCCCTCTCCCCACCCCGACCACCCCTCTCCCCACCCCGACCACCCCTCTCCCCACCCCGACCACCCCTCTCCCCACCCCGACCACCCCTCTCCCCACCCCGACCACCCCCCCCCCCACCCCGACCACCCCCCCCCCCCACCCCGACCACCCTTCTCCCCCCCCCCCCCCACCCCGACCACCCTTCTCCCCCCCCCCCCCCACCCCGACCACCCTTCTCCCCCCCCCCCACCCCGACCACCCTTCTCCCCCCCCCCACCCCGACCACCCTTCTCCCCCCCCCCCACCCCGACCACCCTTCTCCCCCCACCCCGACCACCCCTCTCCCCCCCCCCCGACCACCCCTCTCCCCCCCCCCGACCACCCCTCTCCCCCCCCCCACCCCGACCACCCCTCTCCCCCCCCCCACCCCGACCACCCCTCTCCCCCCCCCCACCCCGACCACCCCTCTCCCCCCCACCCCGACCACCCCTCTCCCCCCCCCCACCCCGACCACCCTTCTCCCCCCCCCACCCCGACCACCCTTCTCCCCCCACCCCGACCACCCCTCTCACCCTTCTCCCCCCACCCCGACCACCCCTCTCCCCCCCCCCACCCCGACCACCCCTCTCCCCCCCCCACCCCGACCACCCCTCTTTCCCCCCCCCCCACCCCGACCACCCCTCTTTCCCCCCCCCCCACCCCGACCACCCCTCTTTCCCCACCCCGACCACCCCTCTTTCCCCCCCCCCCCCACCCCGACCACCCCTCTTTCCCCCCCCCCCACCCCGACCACCCCTCTTCCCCCCCCCCCACCCCGACCACCCCTCTTCCCCCCCCCCACCCCGACCACCCCTCTTCCCCCCCCCCACCCCGACCACCCCTCTCCTCCCCCCACCCCGACCACCCCTCTCCTCCCCCCACCCCGACCACCCCTGTCTCCTCCTCTCCCCCCTCCCCCCACCACCCTCCCTCCCCCCACCACCCTCCCTCCCCCCCCCCACCCTCCCCCACCCTAACCCCGACCCCCTCCCCCCCCCCACCCTAACCACGACCCCCTCTCTCTCCCCACATCCTCTCTCTCCCGACACCCCGACCCTCTCTCTCCTCTTCTCTTCCCCCGCCCCCCCACCAATGAAGGTCGTTCTCCCTTGTGATGGCTGTTTTGTTTTTCTTCTGCCTTCCAGAGTTTACCATTGAATCCGAAACCTTTCCTCAATGGGTTGACTGGCAAACCGGTGATGGTGAAGTTAAAGTGGGGGATGGAGTACAAAGGTTACTTGGTGTCAGTTGATGGGTATATGAACATGCAGGTAAGGACTAATTTGGCACTTGCGCTTGTTGGTTATGGATGTTACAGGCTAGACATGGGCATGGCCATTGTCTTAAGTCTTAGGTACTTGCTTTTGATCTGCTAACCACAGTAGTTTACTGAAGTCAAAAAACCATACATAATCCCCTCTCAGGTCAGATTGTAAAATCTATTGGCCAAAATATAAGATGTGGATTTTGTATTCCAGCTAGCGAGCACCCAAAAGATGTGAATTTCTGAAGGAGGTCAGTGAAGCAAATGAAATCCTCAGCTTTATAAATCCAAGCCTTCACTAGTGAAGTAGTGAAAATGAATTTTTATAAAACTAAGCAACTATAGGGCACTGCACCGTGAGAAAGATCTGAAGGTATTGGATAGGGTAGATAAGATTTACAGTGTTTGTTTGCAGTTCTAGTATTTCTAGAAATAGGGGTTGTGGTGGCTTGTAGGAGAGAGGTAGATGGGGGTGCTGGTGGTGAAGGAGGAGTGTCTTGTGGGAGGATGGGAGTGAACGGGCTGGGGAAAGGAAAGGATACAGTGGAGGGAGAGGTAAGACACTTGGGGAACGATGGGGATGTGTGGTTTTAGCTGGAGGTTTGCATGAGAGTAGACAACAAATTGGAGGTTTGAGGCATGGACGGGTGAGTTGGGCATTTGGGCAGACTAATGACAAGCTGATGCACGGTTATCTGAAAAGGAAAATGGCAAGGACAGGCTCTTAAACAGAAACAATATTAACAGGATGACATAGCGATCATGAGAATGGTTTCACAAGATGAGGGGTTTTGTTTAGATAGTAGATTTGGAGTGTTTCAGAGATAGTAGGAACTGCAGATGCAGGAGAATCTGAGATAACAAGGTGTAGAGCTGGATGAACGCAGCAGGCCACCAGCAT
This sequence comes from Stegostoma tigrinum, assembly GCF_030684315.1. Taxonomy (NCBI): domain Eukaryota; kingdom Metazoa; phylum Chordata; class Chondrichthyes; order Orectolobiformes; family Stegostomatidae; genus Stegostoma; species Stegostoma tigrinum. The sequence goes on from NC_081378.1 coordinate 51,010,244, forward strand.
CAGAGGAGCAGGAAGGCTGACGTTTTTGAGGAATGAGAAGAAATTCTTCAGAATTTCTGAAGAAGGGTCTAGGCCCGAAACGTCAGCTTTCCTGCTCCTCTGATGCTGCTTGGTCTGCTGTGTTCATCCAGCTGTATATCTTGTTATCTCAGATTTGGTGTGTAGTTCTCTTTGGAGAAGATCAAAAGGTTTAATAGATGTGAGCTAGAGGATTTAAGATGATGCATAAAACCATTGCCGACATGAGGGAAGATATTAATGCAGTGAGTAGTTGGGATCTAGAATGCACTGCATGAAAAATGCTTAAAAGAGAACTGAGTAACAATTTGAAGTTGAAAGAAATTTTGCCATAGCATGGGGAAGGAGTGGGACCAATTGAATTGTTGAAGAGCGCTAACCCAGATTCGAGCAACCGAATAGCTGTGTCCTGTCATCTGACCATTCATGATTCTAATTATTTCCCTTTTAACTAAAACAAATTAGAATGCAGATCATTTTCCACCTAATAATCCTCCACTTAAATTTCATTTATTCTGGCATTAATCAGCTGTGGTTTTGTTGGACATGTAGTGTTGAAAACTTGATGCTCAATAAAACTGATTTGTTGTGCTGTGAATTCGAGTCTAGTTTCCACACATTTATGAAGCAGACACTCGGACTGATTTATCCTTTAATTCAAAGCAGTATTGTATTCTATGTTAAAAGACGTTGGTGTGGTAGACTAGAATGAGAAGAGGAAAACATTTAATTATTTTGCTTTTGTTTAAGCTTGCAAACACAGAAGAATATATTGATGGAGCGTTAGCAGGTCATCTTGGAGAAGTCTTAATCAGGTGAGAATTTCTTCCAGGAAAGAACGTTTACATTTACATAGCACCTCTCATGACCTCTGGTATCTGCCATTTTACAACCAGTTATGTTTATTCTTTGGATGTGTTCGTTGCTGCATAGAAAACATGGTTGCTAATATCTGTGTAGCAAGCTCCCACCAACAATGTGATGATGGTCCAGGTCACTTAAGAAAGGATGTTTTACTCAAGTCAGTCAGTTGCAGGCACGTTTTATCACTTATGTTGGAACCTTTGCAGTTTCCTGTGTTGGCTCCAACTTAAATCCAGTGATGAACAGAATGGGGAGGCCAAGTGGAGAGGAATTCCAGTGAGATCACACCCTGTTTTTATTCATATGAACATAACAAAATAGGAGCAGGAGTAGACCATTCAGCTTCTCGAGCCTGCTGTGTAATTCAGTAAGGTTGTGGCTGTTCTGTTTTTAATTTTGAATTCCACATTCATTTATCCTTGATAACCTTTGCTTTCTCTGTCAACAAGAATCTATCCACCTCTGCCTTGAAAATATTTACTGAACCTCCTCCACCAAATCACTAAAGTGTTACAGTGCAAAAAGGAGTCATTTGGTCAGTCGTGTCTACGTTAGTTCTTGAGTTGAGCACCATGACTTGGTGCTCTTCTCCTTTCTTTTCCTGATAGCTTTGCACATTGTTTCTCTTTTAAATAATCATCTGATGCCCTCTTGAGTGTCTCAGTTGAAGCCCCCTGCATCACACTTCTAGGCAGCGTATTCCAGGACCACTCGTTTGTGGAAAATTTTTGTTTTCTCATACCACGTATGTTTCTTTTGCAAATCACTTCAAATCTTTGTCGCAATCTTGATCCTTTTACAAGAAGCCTTGAGTTCCAAAGTTATACAACACTGAGAGAAAAAGACTCTCCTCATCAGAGCACTGGATGATTTTTCGGATAGTAACGGTATGCAGGGATATGGGGAACGATGTTAATAATAGAGCCAGTGCAGATGCAGTAGACCGAATGGCCTACTTCTACACTGTAATAATTTCGTGACTGGGTCGTGTGAGGGCAACCCAATTTTATGTTAATGCCCCCTGATTCTGGAATGTCCACAGAAAGATCTTTTCCATGTCCAAGATAACAAGGTGTAGAGCCTGATGAACACAGCAGGCCAAGCAGCATCAGAGGAGCAGGAAAGCTGACGTTTCAGGCCTAGACCCTTGTTCAGAAAAAAAAACTTTCTATGTCTACCTTGTCAAAGCATTCAGATTTTTATCTGGTTGATTCAAATTACTTCTGTTCTATGTAGAGTCCGGTGGAAACAAGCACAGCCTGTCCAATCCATTATCGATTTAGTAAACCTCCTTTGAACTGCCTCCCATGCATTAGCCTTCCTTAAGTAGTGAACCAAAACTACATCTCTAATTCACTGCATTTGAGACGTGGTCTGACCAATGTCCTGTATAAAATAGGCAGGGCATCCTTTTGTTTTAATTCCGTTTGTTATAAAGGATAACATCCCTTCTTGATTATATGCTCTATCTTTATAATAACTTAACATGACTTGGGCATTAAAGCACTTAACTCCATCTGCACTTTGGAATGTTGCAGTTTTCCATTGAAGTATCCGTCCACTTTTTAATTCTTTTACACTTCCCCACCCATGCCAGTTGTGACAGTTTATCCACTTAACCTACCTACATCTGACCGTAACCTCCGTGGTCTTCATAACACTGTTATCAATCTTGGTGTTGTCTGTGAATTTCTCAAACTTTGGCTACCAACCTTCGCTCACCTAATGTAAGTCATTGTTGTAATTCGTAAAATGTTGAGGCACCAGCGTAGTCCTCTGAGAGACTCCATTCTTGACACCCAGCCACTCAAACAAACGTATTTTTTTCTTATTTCTGCCATCCACCCAATCTCTTATGCACGCTGATGGGTTTTAGGAAAATCCAAGTTTTACTTTTCAGCAAAGCCTTTGCTGTGGTACCTTTTCCGAAGTCTGCTGGAAATCCAAGTACAGTATATCAGCAGACTTTTTTTTAAACAGCACAGGTTGTCCCTGTTTTAAAAAAAAAACTCCCAATATCTTGATATTCATAGAATCCCCACAGTGTAGAATGGGACCATTTGGCCCATTGAGTCCACACTGACCCTCTGAAGAGCATCTCACCCAGACCCAACCCCTACGCTATTCCCGTTATCCCACATTTATCATGGGTACCCACCAAGCCCATATAGCTCTGGACACTGGAGCAACTTCAACATGGCCAATCCACTAAGTTGCATGTTTTTGGACTGTGGGAGGAAACTGGAGCACTCAGCGGAAACCTACAGACACGGGAAGAATGTTCAATTACTGGAATCTTATTTTAATCCTTTAGAGTGGAGATTTGCTTATTGTCTATTGTTAACTTTCCATTCTGACTTTTTAGAGGATTAACATTCACTTATTTCTATGTTTTATGGCAGCCTCAGAGATTTTTAATCAATAAGGGATTTAAACATTATAGAAAAAGGGCACAAAAGTAGAATTGAGGATTTTCAGATCAGCCATGATCTCGGTGAATGGCAGGGCAGACTCAATAGGCCAAATGACCACCTTCTACTGTTCTGTTACAAGGTCTACTTACTCACATAACCATTACCGATTGCTGTAAAAAGCTCTCTGGTTCGCTGTTCATACAGAGATGGTAACCGATGCACTTACCTAGTCTGGCCTGCATGCAACTTCAGACCCACAACAATGTGCTTGATTCTTGAATGCCCTATGAAATGGTGCGGTAGTCCACTCAAGTTCAGGAGCAGATCAGGGTGGGCAATAAATGCTGGTGTTCCTAGCCATTCCCACATCCCATTTGTGAATTTAAATCAGTTGCTAAGAATGCACACAGTGATAGCTAGCTTGCTCATACTCAAATATCTTCCTCCTGCCACCATCTAACCATTCTTTATATTCTCACCATTCATCTGAGCTGCCACTCATCCTTGTGCAGCTATGCTTTTCCCTAACTCTCTTTTAACCACAGATTGTTGGGTCCATCTCCAGAAATTTTCCGATGACAAGTTGAAGATGTGCTTTTTAAGTTCGTTGACTTTCTTTAGACTGTCACCCCTAATGCTGTAAAACTTCCTCTTCCCGAAGAAAGATTATTCCCTCCCTCAGGGCAAACCTGGGCCAAACTTGCATAGTTAATGTTAGGATCTAGAAGTGCTGGCAAGGAAAGAGACCTAGGGGTGCAAGTGCATTGTTCCGTGTAAGTGGAGCTGCAGGTACACTAGAAGGTGAAGAAGGCATTTAGCATGCTCACCTTCATTGGTCATAACATTTGCATATAGGAGTTGCGACTGTACAGGATGTTGGTGAGGCCACTCTTACAATTTTACATAAAATTCCAGTCGCCCTTCTATAGGAAAATATTAACAAAATGAGAAGGTGCAGAAAAGATTTACAAGATGTTGCTGGGACTGGAGGGTTTGAGTTATGGGGGGGGGGTGTGGAGTGAATCGGCTGGAGCTATTTTCTCTGGAGTGTCAGAGGATGAGGTAAAGTTTATAAAACCATGAGGGGCTGGATTGCCTGAATAGCCAAGATCTTCTTGGAATTTTTTTCTCACACAGGGTGGTGCATATATGGAACAAGCTTCCAGAGGAAGTGGGGGAGTTGGGTATAGTTACAACATTTAAAAGGCATCTGGATGGGTATATGAATAGAAGGTTTAAGAGGGATATGGGCTAAATGCAGGCGAATGGCTAATCCACCAGGTCAGATTGGAAAGTCTGGCCATTGCAGACAAATTGGACCAAAGGGTCTATTTCCATGTATGACTGACTATAAATACTTGTGGTATGTGCTTCATCCCTAATATAATTGGTTGGTCCTAGCTGATGTTACCACTGGAAAAGCCAGACTTCGAAAAAATTTGGCTTTATAGATTTTTTTTTTTCTAATTTCTTACGGCAGCAGTTCTCTTAAAAATAAGTGCACCAGGCTGCAGACCTAACTTTAACAATGAAACAGAGGTTATTACTCAAAAGAAATGCAAATAAAATTAATTAAACCAAGCTATTAAAATATACAGCTTGAAAGATTTTAAAACATACAATAGAACAAAATCTCTTCTATATTCTCACACCATCACCACACAATCCTGAGAAATGTCCATCCCTGCCTAATCTATAGGTTTGAGTTAATTGCTTCAGTATGTGTTCTGAAAGCTGCAAAGCCTTTCAAAGAACAAAGAAAATTACAGCATAGGAGCAGGCCCTTCGGCCCTCCAAGCCTGCACCGATTGAGATCCTCTGTCTAAACATGTCATCTATTTTCTAACGGTCTGTGTCCATTTGCTCCCTGCCCATTCATGTACCTGTCCAGATATATCTTAAAAGACGCTAACGTGTCTGCGTCTACCGCCTCCGCTGGCAATGCGTTCCAGGCACCCACCACCCTCTGCATAAAGAACTTAACACACATATCTCCCTTAAACTTTCCTCCTCTCACTTTGAACTCATGACCCCTAGTAATTGAGTCCCCTACTCTGGGGGGGAAAAAGCTTCTTGCTATCCACCCTGTCTATACCCCTCATGATTTTGTAGACCTCAATCAGGTCCCCCCTCAATTTCTGTCTTTCTAATGAAAATAATCCTAATCTACTCAACTTCTCTTCATAGCTAGCACCGTCCATACCAGACAACATCCTGGTGAACCTCCTCTGCACCCTCTCCAAAGCATCCACATCCTTTTGGTAATGTGGCGACCAGAACTGTACGCAGTACTCCAAATGCGGCCAAACCCAAGTCTTATACAACTGTAACATGACCTGCCAACTCTTGTACTCAATACCCCGTCTGATGAAGGAAAGCATGCCTTCTTGACCACCCTATTGACCTGTGTTGCCACCTTCAGGGAACAGTGGACCTGAATACCCAGATCTCTCTGTTCATCAATTTTCCCTAGGACTTTTCCATTGACTGTATAGTTCGCCCTTGAATTAGATCTTCCAAAATGCATCATCTCGCATTTGCCTGGATTGAACTCCATCTGCCATTTATCTGCCCAACTCTCCAGTCTATCTATATTCTGCTGTAATTTCTGACAGTCCCCTTCACTATCTGCTACTCCACCGATCTTTATGTCATTGGCAAATTTGCTGATCAGACTACCTACACCTTCCTCCAAATCATTTACATATATCACAAACAACAGTGGTCCCAGCACAGATCCCTGTAGAACACCACTGGTTACAGGTCTCCAATTTGACAAACTCCCTTCTACTGCTACTCTCTGCCTCCTGTTGCCGAGCCAGTTTTTTTAGCCATCTAGTGAGCACACTCTGGACCCCATGTGACTTCACTTTCTCCATCAGCCTGCCACGGGGAACCTTATCAAACGCCTTACTGAAGTCCATGTATATGACATCTACAGCCTTTCCCTCAATCAACTTTGTCACGTCCTCAAAGAATTCTATTAGTTGGTAAAACATGATCTTCCCTGCACAAAACCATGTTGCCTATCACTGATAACCCATTTTCTTCCAAATGGGAATAGATCCTATCCCTCAGTATCTTCCCAACCACTGATGTCAGGTTCATCGGTTGATAATTACTTGGATTTCCCTTGAATATCTTCACAACTGTGATCTTAAGACTTTCAGATTTGAGTAATGCAGAGTTCTGACCAAACGCTCCTGGTCTGCAAGTTCTGCAAACTACACTGTTTCGCTGAAGAAACATATTTCCTTAACAGCCCTGAACAATCTCCTTTTTCTGAGGGAGACTATACTTGCCTCTGACCCCAGGTGTGTCTTCTCCAAACCACCCAAAAATCTTTGAACTGAATTTTAAAAAAAAATGCACATCCCAGACTTTACTAAGCCACTCACATGATGCCCTCTTTCTTCAGCCACAAACTGCCACACCATAAACAGACTCCATTTATACTTCAGGAGGCACATACTGGTTTAATGTCATAGTTTCAGAAAGACTGACCTAGTTAGTTCTTAAACCCTGTTGCATAAATAGACCAACCGTGCACTACTTTAAACTACAAACTCTCAAACAAAATGTAAACCATACACTTGCCGTCACATTGCTTAATGCTTGTAATAGGCAGCCTTCCCCCTACCCCCATACTGTGCTCTCCTTTGCCTTGGCTTTGTGCCTGAGCAGAATTTTGTGTTATTCTGCTGCAGTAGCAATGCATTTCCCCTTTCTCATCTTGGCTGTCCTATTGCTTTTAGCTCTAAAATTGGGAGCAGTTTTGATTGGTTCTTTGTTTCCAAGGTCACTTACCAGTATCATACGGAGGATGGTAAAATGTGAGGCTGGATGAACACAGCAGGCCAAGCAGCATCTCAGGAGCACAAAAGCTGACGTTTCGGGCCTAGACCCTTCATCAGAGAGATGAAGCTCTGGTCAGTGGGAATCACCATGCTATTGGTATTGTCATTGAATAGCATGGGGTGATTAGATTGTCACTTACTGGAGATAATTGTTGCCTGGCACAAATGTTACATAGCACTTACCTGCTTCAGTCTGAATTTGTTCAGGTCTTGCATATGGTCACAGGCTGCTTCAATATCTGAGTTGTTGTGAATAATGCTGACAATGTTGTCATCAGCGAACACTCCCACTTCTGATCTTACAATGGGGGAAGGTCATCGATGAAGTAGCTCGTGATGGTTGGACCCAGGGCACTGTCTCCTAAGGAGCTCCTGCTGTGATGATCTGGGGTTGAAATGATTAACCTTCAACAAGCACAACCACCATCTTTTGAGCTTCATGTGACTCAAATCACCCAACTGTATTCCCCTCACCTTGGTTTTGCTAGAGCTCCTTTAATGTCTCACACTTTCAAATGTGGTCTGTACACACACACACGCACGCACGCACGCACACACACCAATAGCTTTCCAGACATCACGTGGAGTAATTACATTGTCACAGCTGCCAGTCTTTAACCACTTGGGGCCTCTGGTGGAGGTTGAACTGAGGTTTTCTCTTGGCATTTCTGGCTCAAGGCTGTTGTACATGTTTCAGCCTTATCTTTTGCACTGATATGCTGGCCTCTCTCGTGATGGGGATATTGTGGAATCTCCTGTAGGCAGTTGTTTAATTAGCCACCACCAGTCGTGACTGGATGTGATGGTACTGCAGAGCTTTGATCTAATTAATTAGTTGTGGAATCACTTACCTCTGTCTGCAGTTAACTTTTGCTGTTTGGCATATCTTAGTCCTGTGTGGGTTCACTAAATTAAAACTTCATTTTTAAGTATAACTAGTTCTGTTCACAGCATGCCCTCCTACATTCTTCTTTGAACCATGTTTGATCCTGACTCGATGGTAATGATACAGTGGGGAAATATGGCACAGGCCATGTGGTTATGAATTGTGGTTGAATACTGTTCTGATGGCCCACAGTGCCTTGTGGATGCTCAGTTTTGAGCTGCTAGATTTGTTCAAAGTCTCTCTCATTTTAGCATTGTGCTCGTGCCACACAACACAGGGGCGAGTATCCTCAATGTGGCGATACTACATGGAAACAACTCCTGCTGACATTGTTATTGTTATGTCTCTTGGGATAGTGTGCTGGAAATATAGCTCTGCTATTCCCAGAGTTGTCAAAAAAGTTGAAGATTTTACAGAAATACTCATAATTGTACAATTTACCTGTCGTCTTAGACCCAGGTTGACAGACCAGGTTTCTATACTTAAGAAGAATGACTATTTATTCTAAATATACACTAACTGTAGGTTAACAGTTAGAACCATTGGCATATAACTCTGCTTGTTAACCAACCCCCTTATAAATGTCCATGTCTATGCATACGTACAGACAGAGAAAAGGGGGTAATTTAGGGGTGTGCTGGGTGGAGGATAAGGGAAAGCAATTCAGTGCTCACTGTCCACTCTGCTGAGATTTTTGTACCATCAGAATGCTGTTTCTTTAGTCTTTATCCTCCAGATACTTCCACTTGTTTGCAGGAGGCACAGAGAAACTGGTTCACACTTTTAAAGGTCTGACTTACCGATTTAAAAGGCATAGCAGCTGGAAAAGGGAAATACGCTATCTTCAGACTCTCTTCTTTCGCAGTTCCTTCTCCTGAGATACAATGGTTTCTCCCAAACGTTCATGCCCTCAAGCTGTTCAACTGTCTGGGAGCCAATCAAACAACTGTTGGCAGGCAGGAGGTGTTTGTCATCAATAACTAGTCACTAGTCCACAGACCAATCTTCTTACTGGCCATATTTTCAATTGTACACAGTCCCCTGGCTCAAAGTTTGTCTATATTCTGACTTTTGTTATTGCTTGAACACACTATTTAGAACATAGAACATAGAACAGTACAGCACAGAACAGGCCCTTCAGCCCACAATGTTGTGCCGACCATTGATCCCCATGTATGCACCCTCAAATTTCTGTGACCATATACATGTCCAGCAGTCTCTTAAATGACCCCAATGACCTTGCTTCCACAACTGCTGCTGGCAACGTATTCCATGCACTCACTATTTGCAGTGAGTGTCAGTCCACAATCAAAAATGCAAAAACTAAAAGACATGGTTTGTACATCATAGATTGGCACAGCCTAGGGCAGGTAGGTTGGTGAAGTTGAGGTTAAGTAGGTATTTTTGCTTTTGTGGGCTCCCTCACTATCTGCCACAGACCCAATCTAGCAGCTGGCCTTTAGGACCTGACTATGTTGGCCAATAATGGTGCAACCAACCTGTTCTTGGTGATTGACATTGAAGTCCAGCATCCAAAAAGCCCTTGCTGACCTCCGTGCTTCTTCAACTTGGTGCTCATCATGTAGGAGTTCTGATTCATCATGGAAGGAGGTTGGTCAGTGACAATCAGTATGAGGTTTCCTTGCCTGTGTTTCACCTGGTGCTGTGAAACTTTGTGAGATCCAAAGTCAGTGTATAGGTCTTCCAGAATTCCTTTCCAGCTGTGTACCCCTATCCTGCCAATGGGGCAGATGTATCCAGGGATGATGATGGTGTCAGGGACATTGTTTAAAAGGTATGTCTCTTCAGTGTGGCTGTCAGGCTATCGTTTGAATAGTCTGAAAGAAGCTCTCCCAATTTTGACTCAAGATCCCAGATGTTTCTAAGGATGACTTTGCAGATTTGATAGGCCTAGGTTTACCATTTTAATTTTGGTGTCTAGGTGAATGCCAATTAGTCCATTTGGATTCGTACTTTTGTTTAGATATCATTGTGGTTTATAGTAGCTTGCTAGGCTATTTCAAAGGGCAGTTAGGAATCAACTGCATTGTTGTGGGTCTGAAGTCACGTATAGGCCCGACTAGGTAACAATATCAAATTTCATTTTTGAAAGTATGTTAGTGAACCAGATCGACAAATGGTTTTGTGGTTGTCATTAGATCTTTTATTCCAGGCTTGCATGTATTGAATTCAAATTCAACACTCTGTGGTGGGATTAAAACCCTTGTCATAGAGTCATAGAGATCTAGGGCACAGAAGAAGGCCCTTTAGTCCATCATAGCCATGCTGGTCATTAGTAGCCACTGAACATCCAATTTACCAGCACTTGCCCCATAGCCTTGTGTACCATGGCATTCCGTAAATATAATGAGGGTTTCTGCCTCTACCATCCTTTACAGTTCCAAATCCTCACCGCCCTCTGGGTGAAGGCTCACTCAGATAGTAAGAACTGCCGATGCTGTTGTCTGAGATAAGTGTAGAGCTGGAGGAACACAGCAGGCCAGGCAGCATCAGAGGAGCAGGAAAGCTGATGTTTCTTTCTGACCATCTATTTCACTCATGTTCTGTCAGGAAGGGAGTCAACCTGTACTTGTCCATTTCTGAAGAAAGGTCTAGACCCGAAACGTCAGCTTTCCTGCTCCTCTGATGCTGCCTGGCCTGCTGTGTCCTTCCAGTTCCACACTCTGTTTCCCTCTGGGTGAAAATGTTTTTCCTCACATACCTTCTAAAACTTCTGCCCTACTTTAAATCTATGTCCCAGTGGTCATTGATCCCTCCATCAAGGGGAAAAATTCCTTCCTGTCTGTGCTGCTTCTCATCTTACACATATCAATCGTGTCCCCCCTCAGTCTCTGCTCTTAAAGAAAACCACCCCTGCCTGTCCAATCTCTATTCATAACTGAAACTCTCCAGCCCCAGGCAACATCCTGGTAAATCTCCTCCACCTTCTGTAGTGCTGTCTAATCCCAACAGAAGTGCAAACAATACTCTAGCTGTGGCATAACTAATGACATATACTGTTTGAACATAGCTTCCCTGCTCTTAATCTCTGTGTCTTGGCCCATAAAGGCAAGTAAACCATATGCTGCCTTAACCATTTTATCCACCTGTCCTGGTGCCTTAAGGGACAGCTGTACTTGCACACCAGGATCCTTCTGATCCTCACAAAAAACAGACGTTTCTGGAAAAGCTCAGCAGGTCTGGAAGCATTTGTGAAGAGAAATCGGAATTAATGTTTGGGTCCAGTGACCCTTCCTCTGAACTACTGCCAGACCTGCTGAGCTTTTCCAGCAACGTCTGATTTTGTTTCCAATTCATGGCATCAGCTGTTCTTTTTTTTTTCATCTCCTTCTGATCATCGGCACTTCTCAAAGTTGTACGACTCATCATGTATTCCTGTGTCTCGTTTGGCCTGGCCAAATGCATCACATCACATTTATCTAGATTGAATTCCATTTGCATCTGATCAGCGTATCCATATCCTTCTGTCATCTAAAGCTCTCTATTCAGCACCGCACCAGTTTTTCTATTGTCTGTAAACTTACTGATTAACGCTCCTACACTCAAGTCTAAATCGACTATATAAACCACACACAGCAAGAACACCAACACTGATCGCTGTGGGACCCTGCTGGGCACAGACTTTCAGTCCTTAACCACCCACCCACCCACCATCACCTTCTGCTTCCTGCCACTGGGGAGGTGATGACCTTGTGGTATTTTTGCTAGACTATTAATCCAGAGACCCTGATAATGTTCTGAGGACCTGGGTTCAAATTCTGCTATGGCAGATGGTGGAATTTGAATTCAATGAATTTCTGGGATTAAGAGTCCAGTGATAACCATTGTTAATTGTCAGGCCAAAACCCATCTGGTGCACAAATGTCCTTTAAGGAAGGAAGCTGCTGTCCTTACCTGGTCTGACCTACATGTGACTTCACACCCACAATGTAGTTGATGCAAAACTGCCTTCTGAACTCTAGGGATTGGGAATAAATACTGGCCTAGCCAGTGGCACCCACATCCCAGAAATCTCAGCCAGTTGTGAATCCAGTTGACCAAATTTCCTCAGATCCTATGGGCTGTTGCCTTTAATATCAATCTCCCATATGGGACCTAATCAAAAGCTGAACTCTAAGTAGACGACATCAAAAACATTGCCTGGTCACCTCTTCAAAAAATTCAATCAAGTTGAACTGACATGACATCCCTTAAACAAGACTACGCTGAATTTACCAAATGCAAATTAATTCTGTTTCTCAAAATTGCTTTCAATAGTTTTCCCACGACTGAGGTTGGACTGTCTGTAGTTTCCTGGTTTATCTCTTGCCCCCTTCTTCAATATGGTTTGCCTTGGACATAAGTGGTTACATAGTCACCATAAGGCTGGTTTTAATTCCAAATTTTTACTGAATTCAAATCATATCATCTGCCATGGCCGAGATTCAAAATGTCCTAAGTGTGTTAGCACAGGGTGCTAGGCTTCTAATCTAGTTTTTCAGAACCTGAAATAAACCAATTAGCTACTGGGTGCTGGAAATCTGAAACAAACAAAATGCTGGAAAAATTCAGATGTGAAGACAAAACAGTGTTAATGTTTCTAATCCAGTGACCTTATGGACTCAAAACATTGTTTTCTCTCAACAGGTGCTGCCAGACTTGCTGAGTTTCTCCAATTTTCAGTTTTGACCAGTCATATAAATGTTATAAATGACAGTGGAGGCTGGAAATTCTGCAAAAAGTGTCTCACCACTTGACCCCTTAAAATTTGCCGACTATCTCCATGGCATAAATCATAAGTGTGACATGATACTTCGCACTTGTTTGGATGTGTGCAATTCCAATAGCACTCAAGAGTCTCAACACTATCCAGGAAAAAGCAGCTCGCTTGATAGGCACCACCACCCTCAACAATTCACTCTGTCCACCAAAGAGACACAGTGGCAGCAGTGTGTATCATGTACAACATTGCTTCTTAAATGTTTTCCCAGCCTGGTCCCATTTTGAGGTTTGGAAATTGTCACAGCACAACAGTGCGAGGGGGTTCTGTTAGAGTCGGAGCCCTGCTGATACAACTCAGTCCATGGTATGGCCATTGCTGCTTAAAGCTCCTGGTCCCAAAATGTCACCTTGTGGCTCTGCGTGAAGTTCCAGTCCACACTTTGGGAACACCTGACCCACAAGATGAATTGTCATCTGGTTGGCGGGGGGGGGGGGGGGGGGGGGGCGCAAGGGCAGCAGATACATGGGAAAACCACCGCTTATAAGTTTCCCCTCCAAATCAGTTACCATCCTGACTTGAAAAAATATCACTGTTCCTTCAGTGTGGCTGGGTTGAGATCCTGGAACTCCCTCCCCAACAGGACTGTAGCAGTTCAAGACCAGCTCACCATTGCCTTCTCCGGGGCAACTCGAGATGGGTGATAATGCTGGTGCAGCCAGTGACATCCACATCTTACGGAATAATTGTTATTTTAAAAGCAAAGGATTAACTGGAGTGGATAAGAGAGAAAGCAGACCAACGGGAATTTTTGTCTATTTGCCCCATTATTTTCTTCATTGCATTTAAACCCATGAACCTCTTCCACTTGACTTTGGGTTTCCTCAAAGTGCAGATTTTTGTCATCTTCCAGCATTATATAAAAATATGCAAAGTATTCACACTAAAAGGTTGCCATTAATCCTTCATTACTAATAATGAAGTAGGTTAATCAATAGCTGGAACAATATAGTCAGAGGGAGGATTTTCAATTCCCAGGACAGAGGAAAACTGCAGAAGAATACAGTGTGCTACTCATCAAGGTTCGGGCCAATGCCACTGTGGAAGCTTAACTTGTGCTATTTCGTTTACTTCTGAGGGAGGTGCTTTTTTGGGGTGGTTATGGAGGGTCCTGTGTCAATATTAGTTATTATCAAGGACTCAGGCTAGTAATGTCAAGCTGCTATGTTGCCAGAGGCTGAAACACTGTCTGGGAATGTGAAGCAGGTCAGGGAGCATCTGTAAAAGAGAGGAACAGCTAATGTTTCAGACTGATAACTGCTCTTTCGACATAAAGTCATCAACTTGTTTCAGCTTCATTTATTCAACATCCATAATACTTTACTAATCCAGAAGCTTGGACTGGAGGAATGAGTTTAAACTCTGTTAATTAAACTAAAATCTGGAATTAAGAAACATGTACTATTTACAGTAACCATAAAACATCAAATTCTCATAATCCATCTATTTCACTTGTGTTCCATCAGAGAGGGAGTCAACCTGTGCTTGTCCATTTCTGAAGAAGGGTCTAGACCCAAAATGTCAGCCTTCCTGCTCCTCTGATGCTGCTTGTCCTGCTGTGTTCGTCCAGCTCTACACCTTGTTATATCACATTCCAGCATTGGCAGTTCCTACTATCTTTCGTCCATTCTGTTGTGTATGAGCTGCATGATCCACAGCAATGTGGCTGGCTCTGGACTGATTTCTGAAGTGGCCCAGCAAGTCATTCTTTTGTATTCCATTTGGGGCTCACCACCGTTTTTGAGAACAATTAGAAATGAGTAATGAATGCTGACCTTACCCAGCATTGACTACATGCCAGGAATGAATTCTAACAAAATTCAAAATGTGCAGAGGGCAGAGAGACAAATAACATCTTAAAAAATTAATTCACTTATTTAATGTGGCTAGCTAGTCCTGCATTTATTGCCTGGCCCTAGTTGCCCTGGAAAAGGTGGTAGTTGAAATGGTAATGGAAAAATAAGACTGGTGAACTGTATATCACCTTTCTACATGGGGTTATGACCATGACAATAACAGACACCTGAATCAAGCAAGGGAAGGGTAGAACGTTTAATGTCCCTGGTGAAATAGTACTCAGGAATGGTAGGGAAGGAAAAACATGGCTGTAGTATTATTGGTCAGAATTGGATCAAAGGCAGAATCTATTGATAAGAATTGAGGAACAGTAGGGAGACTTCCACTACTGCGTGTATACTAAATGATGGGGAGTATGTAAAGCTGCAGACTTTCAAGCAAATTACAGAAAGAAACTATAAACTTATAATACACTGATAACTGGGGGCTTCAGTTGTCTTGGACTAGGAAAAGAATAGCAAATGTCAAAGAGGAAATTCCTGAAATGTAAGTAAGAGAACTTTGATCAGTGTGCTTCTAGTGAGGAAGGAAACAATGTTTAGTCGAATTGGATAATTTAGTCAAATAGATGAATTGGAGCAGGCTTTGGTGGAAGAGCATTTAGGACAGAACTGGCACTATTTTTTTGACTTACACAAGTGATGAAAAAGTACACAACATTCAAAGGTGAAGACACTGAACTGGTATGTTCTAACTTCAGAGTTGAAAAGGAACCTGGCCAATGTGGATTAGAATCAAAACAGGAAAAATGAGCAGTGGGAGGCTGTTGAAGAGATTGTCTGTAGATTAAACATGTCCATGAAGTATCTCCAAACCTAGAGCTCCTTGGTTCAAATGAAACCACACAAGAGGTTTCTTATGAATGTTGGAATTGTACCACAACAGAATTATGTTCCAAGTGCTTACGGAAGCAGATGAAAATAACGGAAGTAGACAATCTTTCAATCCTGTTTTGACATTGCAATGTTATAGAATTGATAGAATACAAATGTTAGAGGTTGAGCAGTGACCTGATTGAGGTCTACAAAATCATGAGAGGTATAGACAGGGTGGATAGCAAGAAACTTCTTCCCCAGAGTGGGGGACTCAATTACTGGGGCGTCCCGATTTCAAGGTGAGAGGGGAAAGGTTTAAGGGAAATATGAGTGGAAAGTTCTTTACACAGAGGGGGGTGGTGCCTGGAACATGTTCCCAGTGGAGATGGTAGAGGCGGGCATGATAGCATCGTTTAAGATGTATTTAGACAGATACATGAATGGGCAGGGAGCTGAGGGATACAGATCCTTGGAAAATATGCAACAGGTTTAGATAGAGGATCTAGATCGGCACAGGCTTAAAGGGCCAAAAGCCCTGTTCCTGTGCTGTAATTTTCTTTGTTGTTGTTACACACAAACTTGCTCAAAAGGAGAGAGGGAAGAATAAAAGCATCAGCACTCCCACTCCAAGGGCATAGTCCCTTTAAAGATTTTAGCAGGCATCTTAAATTAGTGGAGCTGATTTGAGCATAGTCTTTGTGGGGTATCACATCTCCATGCGGCCTCACTGTTTGAAGGGAATGTTCCTCGTAATTACAGACCAGTCTGAATCATACTCAGTGAGGAAAACTGTGGATAATAATCTATTGTCACTTTGAGTATTTGTGTGAACCTCTTTATAACTTCTTAACTCACTTGTTGATCTGGTTATTCTGAGTGTACTAATGAAACACTTGTCTTTCAAAAGTCATGGGTATGCTTCATATTGTACCAAATGCATCATTAGATGCTTCCATGCATTTGCAAGTTTAGTACGATTTCTTCGTTAAATCTTGACTGGATACAATGAAAAAATTCTGCGGGTGACTTGCATCACACCAGAGTTCATGGCGTGATGGTAGTGGCTCAGGCATATGAATGTAGGAGCAGGTGTAGGCCATTCAGTCCTACAGACATGTTCCCAATCAGTCAGATCATGGCTGATCTTTAGCCCAAAAACATCACACATCTGTCTTTGGCCCATATCCCTTAATACTTATGTTTAACAAAAAATTATGTATGTCAGATTTAAAATTAACATCTGATCCAGCATCCATTGCCATTTAGATTCGATTCAATTCGATTCCTTACAGTGTGGAAACAGGCCCTTCGGCCCCACAAGTCCACACCGCCCCTTGAGACATCCCACCCAGACTCATTCCCCTATAACCCACACACCCCTGAACACTACGGGCAATTTAGCACGGCCGATCCACCTAACCTGCACATCTTTGGACTGAGGGAAGAAACCGGAGCACCCGGAGGAAACCCACGCAGACAAGGGGAGAATGTGCAAACTCCACACAGACAGTCGCCCAAGGCTGGAATCGAACCCAGGTCCCTGGTGCTGTGAGGCAGCAGTGCTAACCAGTG
This sequence comes from Stegostoma tigrinum, assembly GCF_030684315.1. Classification (NCBI taxonomy): domain Eukaryota; kingdom Metazoa; phylum Chordata; class Chondrichthyes; order Orectolobiformes; family Stegostomatidae; genus Stegostoma; species Stegostoma tigrinum. The sequence continues at coordinate 51,027,307 of NC_081378.1, forward strand.
AGCCACTGTGCCGCCATTTGTGGAAGTATTCCAAAGATTGACCATCCTTTATGTATGGAAATGCTTCTTAACATCACTCCTGAACAGTCTGCCATAATTTTGAGACAATGCCCCACCCCGGTTCTAGAATCTCTAATGACATGCACTGCGCAAAACAAATCTGTTTGGATACTGATGGCTTGTGTTCTATTCAACAGATGTAACAACGTTTTGTACATTAGAGGAGTTGAGGAGGAGGAAGAAGATGGAGAAATGAGAGAGTAACTTTCCTTTTTGTTTTGAAGAATAACCACGTGTTCAATTTTTTTTTAGTACTTTTTTAAAAAATATACAGTAAGGACTATGCTGTTTTCAGGAATGCACTGACCACGTCAGAGAGGTCTACTGTGCTGTAAAATGTACAAGAAAAACTAATTTAATTGTAGACACCAGTTTGATATGGCTCAATGTGAATTCAGATGTACCAATAAAAACTCTTTTACACTTTTGTGAGATGTAATGTGTACTAATTTTACAGACTTTGTATGTTGGAGTGAGCAAATCATTTCCCATGATTTGTCCGGTGCCTTTGATTGAAGGCTTGTAGCACTTCCTCTCGTTTACTATATTCATTCTCTAAGCAGATCTACACAGCACCTAGGTGTCTTTGCACTATGATAGGTCTAGATTTCACAGCATTGCACAACCTAACTCGATGATTGTTTAGGTAGATAGCTCAAATTGCACTGATGTTTGGCAAGAACTGAATTAGCACCTGCAGATAGGCACAGGAATAGGCTTTTGAACTCCTTAAGCCTGCTTCACCATTCACTGAGTTCAGGGTTGCTCTATAATAAAACGCAATATACCTCTATATCCATTTAAAACTCACTGAAGTTGTCATGTCCTTTAAGTGAAATTGATTGATCTCCCATTTAAAATTAGCAGTCGACCTAACCTCAATTGCTGTTTGTGGGAATTCTAAACTTGCATCCCCTTCCGTAAGATTTTTGTGACTTCGCTGTGTGAACAGGTTAGGATGGAAACCCCATCTGATTTGTCACAAAACCATCTGCAGCGGCTGCATTGATCCTACAAGAGGCTTTGTTTTGTGCAGTTTTTCTCAGCAGGTCATTCCATTATGAAGGAGACTGGAAATGTGAGCCATCCATTGCCATTCAAGGCTGGGAGATATAACAATGTGCTTCTCTGGAAAGCTGAAATAAAATTAACCTTTCCCTACCGGCTGTGGAATTATCACTGACTGTGCATAACGTTGTGTAAGCCAGGTCCAAGCACATTCCCTGCATATTGTGTTTAGCCTAAGTTGTGGACATTGAGGTGCAAAGTCTTAGCTTCAGTCGTGCAACATTTCAGGGATTCCTGATGTCTCAGACAATCTGCAGGTAAGGAGTCAGTTTTTTGAGAGAGAGGAGTGCTCCTGATCTGTGGCTTTGCAGAAAGTATGAGTCTAGATTGTCATATGAATGTACAAATACCTATTTTGGATGTGTCATTAAAATTGATTTTTTTCCTCCCATAGCACACTGAATTTCTAATAAAACAGAAGGGAAATGACAAACCGGAACAAGGCCAATGTGGTCCATAAGCTGATGTCAAAGATCTAACTGGCATTTGGTGTTTAAGAAAATAAATGTTTTCTTCTCAAAAAGAATGAAAGCCAATCTTCAAACGATGATGAGGAACAGGTATCCTCAAGTCACACAGTGTCTTGTGTCCATTGGCTGGAAGGATTTACGTAGTTGACTGACTGTGTGATCTACCAGTGCCTAGAAATAGAGACAAAAATCTCACAATGCCAGGTTATAGACCAACAAGTTTATTTGAAGACACAAGCTCTCAGAGTCTCACTCTTTCTTCAATTGTCAGTGAGGGAGGTAGCACCAGACACAGAATTTGAGTAAAAGATCAAAGTGTTTGATGCCATCTCTCTCACTGATACTTGAAGAAGGAGCGAGACTCTGAAAGATTGTCTTCAAATAAACCTGTTGGATTCTAACCTGGTGTGTAATGGCACCTCCACATAAAAGAAATAGGGATTTCAGCAAGGACTCAGTGGATATTTTGTCCTTGTCTGGTGGCATGCTTGGTATGCAGCTGTCTTCTCCAGGTAGAAGATGAAGAAGACCCAGAATAGTTACCTCGCACTTCAGCTAAACAGCAGGATGCTGCCTTCACAACTTTAATGAGAACAACACACTCTGCACCAAGACCTTATTTGTCCTCTAGTGCCACTGACCCATACCCAATTGTTAAAGCTGTTCACTGTAGTTAATTAGTGTATCATCTCCACACTGCTGTTACTTAAAAAAACTTAATTAACTATTAATTTGGGCAGTAAACTATCTGAAAACACCTTATGAAGTGACTGTAGCGCTGAACACCCAAAGTCTGATGATTTTACAAAAAGCCTTTATCACCAACAAATTGACTGAGGAGTTCATGTCTGCATCACTTTCATGACCTTGAGACATTGAAAGCACTTTAAAGCCAGTGAATTAACTTGGGAGTGTAGGAACACAGAAGATACCAAGTTTGAATTTGGAGTCTAAAGAAATGGTTTTTTGTTTGCTGGGTGTAAAGGGTTAAATACAAGGTGTCTAATGCTGGGGCCCCTGGTTAAGGTGTTATGGTTTAGAAAAATGAACAGACATAATTTTTATCATTCAAAGATGATTAGATTTGTAAGGTATATCTTTAAGAAAAAGAAATGTAGACCATTATTTTTAAACCATTTTAATTCAAATCCCTTGAAAGTAACAACCTATTTCCTAAACACTAGGATATAAACATTACACTACCATTTACAATTTGTATTGTAATATTCTACAAATCATACATTCAGCAAAATAGATCAACAAACAAAGAACAATAACAAATTTGTATTTCTACAGCAGATTTTAGAGAAACAGTTTATTTAACAATAATTGGAAGTGAAGGGACACAGCAGAGGAAGATTTGCATTTGGACCCTGAGAAGATGTGTTTTCCTGTTCTCTGCTGTGAAGGACATAGCCTAGCATCAAGGACCATAGTTATCAGAAAATCAGCAAAGTTCTAGTAGATTAATGTTTGTGAAGGCTGTTCTAGCTCACTTTTTTGGAAGAGCAGGAGTTGGAACTTTTTAAAAGGCCATTCTGTACCTACCTGTGAGCAATCAATGCTGATATTGGAAAATTCCCCCATGAGTGAGTGAAACATTTAGGAAAGTTAAGCCATTAGTCACTCAGGACAAGGAAAAAATAGGATGCTGAAATCGAAACTAGAAAGAAGAGATGCCAGAGAGGATATCACTGGAACAGCTTTACCAGGTGTACCCAAGTGTCAGTGTCACTTCATATTATCACTACCACCATTTCCTCAACAAATGCCAATTTATTAGAATAACCATCTTAGTAAATGGAAAAGAATCAATTCATTCCAGGTTTTAAAACACGGAAGAGCCCTGCAACTTGTACTAATGTTTTAAAGAAATTCCCATGATCTCTTTTAAGATATGCACATGTCAGTAAAGGACACCCACTGCTTTAATCCAGTGTTATTGAGTAGTTAATCAGCTAGCTACATGTAGTAAGGGTAATTTGTAGTAATTTTCATGGATATACCTGGTGTGTACAGACATACACACACAATCTAGCTATTTTATGTGTATTTAGTCCAACATCTACAGTTTCAGTCAATATCCTAGACAGGAAAGGCACTCAGCACGATAAATAAAACCTGCAATCTCGGCTTTTCCTTTGGAAATAACAATGTTGCCATAATTCTCCTGACTTGTTTTCAGAAATGTATTGCAGGAGGCCTCAGGGCAATCTTGACTTAAAGCATTTACAATGATCAAGACAACACTCAAATAGTATTGAGACTGGCTTCCCAGTAACAGTGCCCTACTGTCAATTTTGTTTAAATAGTTGTTATGGCTAGACTGCCAGTAAGTAGCACGTGGCTAGTATATTGGACAATCCTAGCTTAAAAGATTTTAGTTCTCACTCCAATAAAAATGGGCAGTAGTATATACAACCACACAATGTGGTATAGAAAAAAAAGTCAGGTGTCCTGCAACATGTGTCCTCACAAGATCTTGTGCCTTTCGACCTCAAGTGGAACTGTGTATAAGAACAGTAGATGTGGAACAGCAATACAGCGACTTTCCAGCAATATCTATGCTATCAACATTAACAATGAATAGTTGAATATCAATAAATAATTTACAGGACACAAAAAGCAGTCTGATGGCTCTGTAATGAGGTTTGACCCTTGACCCTAATTGAAAAAGGACCCTTCTTCATTGACCTCCTCAATTTCATAATTTGCTGCATTTTTCCCTTTCGCTTTGTCTTTGACGGGCTCTGAGCGATACACCAGCTTTCGACCCAACTGTTGAAAATAAATAGTTTAAAAGTTCATTTGGATATCAACAAGCTCCATCCCACCATCAGACTTACCATGGACTACTCTTTGGTATCAGTCTCATTCATAGACACATGCATCTCCATAAGGGACAGGCACCTAAATACCTCATTACCGCAAGCCCACGGATAACCTCATGATGCTGCAGTCCTCTAGCTTCCACCCTAAACATGTTAAAAGAGCCATCCCCTACAGACAAGCCCTATGCATACACAGGATCTGTTCGGATGAGGAGGAATGCAACAGACACCTTAAGGTGTTGAAGGACGCCGTCATAGGAGCAGGATACAGTGCTCAACTCATTGATCACCAGTTCCGACGGGTCACAGTGAAAAACTGTAATGACCTCCTCAGAAGACAAACATGGGATATGTCTGATAGGTCCCCTTCATCATCCAATACTTCCCAGGAGCGGAAAAACTATGCTGTGTTCTATACAGCCTTCAACACGTTATCAATAACAATGAACATCTCACCAAGATCTTCCTGACAGCTCCACTTCTTGCCTTCAAACAACCACCAAGCTTAAACAGACCACTGTTTTCAGGAAACAACCCGGCCTTTAGGACAACATCAATCACAACACTATACATCTTCAAGACAGACAGTACCATCACACGTGGGAACACCACCCACCACGTGCACAGCAGATACTCATGTGACTCGGCCAACGTTATCTATCTCATGCACTGCAAGCAAGGATGCCCCTGAAGCATGGTGTGTTGGTGAAACCATGCTGATTTTACAAAAACGGATGAACATACACTGTGCAACAATCGCCAAACAGGGATGTTCCCTCCCAGTGGGAGAACACTTCAACGGTCAAGGACATTCAGCCTCGGATCTTCAGGTAAACGTTCTCCAAGGTAGACTTTGGGAAACACAACAATGCAGAGTCGCTGAGCAGGTCCTCGTTGCCAAGTTTGGTACTCACGAGGTCGGCCTCAACTGGGACCTTGGGTTCATGTTGCACCACACTGCACTATACACTCACAAAAACACATACACATATACACACACACATTCTCTCTCCCACACACATACACACTCTCTCTCCCCACCAGCCCCGACACACACAGTCTCCCAAACACATACTCTTTCTCAGTCTCTCTCATCAACATATTCTCGCACACATACACACACTTACATGCGCACATATACACACACACTGTCTCCCACACACATGCACACTCTGACCCCAACACACACTCTTTCGCCTTTTCTCTCTCTCCCCCAACACACACTCTCAGCCCCTATCCCTTTCTCTGTCACACACACAGACACACTCTTTCTCTCCGTCTCTCTCTCTCTCTCTCTCTCTCTCTCTCTCTCTCTCTCTCACTCATTTTCTGAAGAAGGGTCCCAAACTGAAACATCAGCTTTCCTGTTCCTCTGATGCTGACTGGCCTGCTGTGTTCCTCCAGCTCCACACTTTTGTTACCTCAGACTCCAACATCTGCGGTTCTCACACACACATTCTCACTCCTTCTCTCACCCCTCCCCCCCCCCACACACTCATGTCTCTCTCCCCTCTCAAACACATGCACACACACTCTCACGCCCTCTCCCCCCTCACTCACCCACCCACCCACACATAGACATACACTCTCACTCCCTCTACCCCCTCCCCACACACGCTCACTCTCTTCCCCCTCATATGCATACTCACTCTCACTTCCCCTCCTCACATATACACACATACTCTCACTCTCCCCCTCACACACATTCTCAACACACACTCACACACTCTCTCTCTCACACACACACTCTCTCACACACACACACTCTCACACACACACTCACATTCTCCCTTACACACACACACTCTCTCTCTCATACACACACAAACACACACGCCCTCACAAATACACACTCTCCCTCACACACATTCTCTACCTCACATACACAAACTCACACACACACTCTCTCACACACACACACACTCTCTCACACACACACACACACTCTCTCACACACACACACACACTCTCTCACACACACACACTCACATGTAAATCTATGGGGTGAATTCATATTTGCAGATACATTCTATTTTGTTCAAAAAGCACACAATTTATAGACAGTCAGGCAATGTGGCATTTCATAAATTCCTACTTTAGAAATAAAACCAGTCAGACTCCAAACCAAAACACAGATTCTAAACAAGGCCTCACACCTAACATACATTGTCTTACCTAACATGTCACCTCTTCTTAATACTTTAGTTCTCTCAGGACAGTGACTTTCATAGAATTCCTACAGTGTGGAAACAGGCTCTTCGGCCCGACAAGTCCACACCAACCCTCAGAACATCCCACCCAGACCCATCACCCTATACCCCACTTAATCTATTCATCTCTGAACACTAAGGGCAATTTTAGAATGGTCAATCCACGTAGCCTACACCTCTTTGGACTGTTGGAGGAAACCCATGCAGATACAGGAAGAATATGCATACTCCACACAGACAGTTGCCTGAGGGTGGAATCAAGCCTGGGTCCCTGGCGCTGTGAGGCTGCAGTGCTAACCACTGAGCCACCGTGCTGCCCTATAGAATTCAGGGATTTACATAGACATATTAATCAATTAAAACCTTCTAACTGATTAAAGATATAACAGCATCTTAGGTTTGTTTAATACATCCTCATCAGTGGTGTGACCCTTTGATCTTTTACTTATAAATTCTGTGTCTGACACCACCTCACTGACACCCAAAGAAGGTGCAAGGCTCCTAAGGACTATAACCTGGTGTCATGTGATTTCTGAGCTTGCCCACCCTCTACACTACATCTTAGGTAGGTGTGAAGGTACAGACAAAGCTTACAAGAATGTTTCTGGGGCTAAGAGACATCAGTTACCTGGACTGGGGATATTCCCTCTAGAGAAGAGGGTGCAGGGAAGTTTTGATCGAGGTGCTCAGAATTGTGATGGGCCTGAGCAGAGTGGAGAGGAGGAGACTGACCCCACTGGCAGAGGGGCGACATGAATGTAAAGGATAAGACCTTTTTTCTCAGCAAATGGTTTCAATCTGGAGCACTGCATCAGGGTACGGTGGAGGCAGGTTCAAGCACGACTTTCAAAGGAAATTGAATAAAAGCCTGAAAAAAATTGCCAGGATTTCGGGTGCAGGGCAGGGATAAGGACCATCTTGAGTGCTTCTGCAGAGAGCCAGCACCAACCAGATTGACCAAATAGCCTCCTTGGTGTTGTAGCCATGCCGTGATTCTGTGTGAAACTTTAGTTAAACAGATTAGATAAGCTGCAATTGTAGTCCATTGAGCTGGAAAGGCTGTGGGAAGTTTTAATAGATTCACAGAATAGTGACACAGTACAGGAGAAGGGGACCATACAGCTCAACCTGTCCGTGCCAGCTCGCGGACAGGAAACCAGCTTCTACAGCACACTTATCCCTTCTCTGCAGTCCTTTACATCCTGTCCTTTCCTTTTCAAAATCATGGATGAGTATGGGCAAATAACAAGAAACCATCTTCAGTGGAAGTAGAATCAGTGACCACAGAGCACAGATTGCAGGGAATTGAAAAGAACCAGAAGGACTGAGGAGAAGAAATTTCTTTTAACCTAGCAAGCTAAGTTCTGGGATACTCTACCTGAAAAGGTAGCGGAAGCAGATTCAATGGTAACTTTGAAAAATAAATTAAATAAAACTTGAAAAGGAAAGATGTGCAGAAAAATTGATATGACTCTGAGATAGCAAGGACTGCAGATGGTGGAGTCAGAGTCGACACAGTATGGAGCTGGAGGAACACAACAGGTCAGGCAGCATCAGAGAAGCAGGAAAGCTGACATTTTGGCTCGGGACCCTTCTTCAGAAATGGGAGGGGCAAGGTGGCTCAGAAATAGATAGAGGTGGGGTGGGGCTGAGGAATGGTAGGTGGGATGGTAATAGATGAGTGCAACTCGGTAGTGGTGGGCATTGGTCAGTGGGATGGGTGGGACAGATAGAGAAACAACACCACATATTCCACTTCAGGAGACTACAGCCTGATGACTTTAACATGGATTTCAGCAGTTTTAAAATCTCCCCACCCCCAGCTTCATCCCATGTCCAAAGCTTTCTCTCATCCCCATCTCCCTGATCTGTTATTACCTGTCCATCTTCTTCCCCACCTATCCACCCTACCCTTCCCACTGACCAATGTCCACTAACCCCTCCCTGCATCCACCCATCACCATCCCACCTAACCTTCCCCAGCCCCAGCCGTCCTCCCTCTATTTTTCTCATAGCTCCCTTCCCCTCCCTAGTTCTGAAGAAGTGTCCTGACCCGAAACGGCAACTGTCCTACTTCTCTGATGCTGCCTGACCTGATTCCATTGAACTTTTTATATGAGACGTCACTTCTTCCTACAATGTAAGATAAAGAATAAAACAGGTATTTTAGCACACTCCAGCTCCACACTGTGTTTTCTCTGATATGACTCTTCTTTGGAACTGAAGAGAGGTAGAGGTGTCAAACCAAACTTGAAATTATCACTCTGTTTCTCTTTCCTGCTCAGCTTCTACAGCATTCTCTGTTTGTTTCATATTTCAAATGTCAACACTATTTTGCTTTTATTTCAACAAATAAGGAAAGTCATGTTGATTCAGAGAATTGCCTTTTTCATCGGGATGTAAGATAAAAACATCAGTGACAACTCAGAGTCTCATCAACAAGTAATCCTAGTGATCTGCTCAGTTTTTTTTATTTTTTCACAGGGATGTGGGTGTCCCTGGCCAGGTCAGTATTTGTCACCCATTCCTAACTGCCCTTGAATTGAAGTGGGCTGCTGGGCCATTTCAGGGGACAATTAACAGTCATCCACATTGCTGTGGGACTGGAGTCAGAAGTTGGCCAGATCATGTAAGAACAGCAGTTTCCTTCCCGAAAGGACATTAGTTTGGAGATGAAAGCACTTCACATGATGCAGAACGATTTGCATCTGAAAAATATTTACCCGTTTCTGTGTATCTTTTAGTGCTGCCTCCCGTCGATGTTTAATCCTTTCTTCCATTGAGCTTTTTATATGAGACATCATTTCTTCCTGCAACCTAAGATAAAGAATAGAGCTTGCATTTTAGTACACTCCAGACTGGGGAGTGAAAGCTGAACTAGTTATCAGGTGATTATTCAAGAATGCAGTGGATAAAAATAAATAAATCTTGTGAATGAGCACAGAACACGATTTAAAACTATCAATGAACTGACAAGTCTGTTGTTCAGTTTTCTCAGTTCCTGCTCTAGAAATGGTGCCAGAGTGCTTTTTTTTATATATTCATTAATGGGAGGAGGACTACAGAAATGCAATTTTTTGGCTTGTTAGAGGAATTGTCCAATTTTTAAAGCCAGCTGCTGGTTGAATTTATTTTCGATCATCTCATTTTGGAGTGCAGTGCCACAACGAGAGCACCTCTACAGCTCCTAGGGTGTACTGTCAAGTTATTTCATTCAGAAAGCAAGAATTCAGTGACACTTATTAAGTAACATCCAGCCCAAAAGGTGCTGTACAGATTCTCACCTCTCTGTATACAGTAGTGGGGAGGCCTTAGAAATGGATCTTTTCCTACTGAGCCTCAGCAGTGGATGCTCAAAGCTTTACTATAGCCCTCAGGATGTAGTCCTGGACCTTGGAATGTGCCAGTCTGGAGCAGGCCATCTATAGCTCTTTGCACTGGAAAGCAGAGCAATTTTCACCAAGTCCATGGAACTCCTATTGCTGCTGGCGTTTGACTAGGTGAATATCCCTGGGAACAGCCCATAAAATAAGTTGTTCAGGATGAACCTCTGATGGGTAATTTGTCAGAAGGGATTCTAAGGGACAGGATTTACATGTATTTGGGAAGGCAAGGAATGATTAAGGATGGTCAACAAGGCTTTGTGCATGGCAAACCATGTCATATTAAATTGATTAAGTTTTTGAAAAAATGACAAAGACTGATGAAGCAAAGCAGTGGATGTTGGCGAAATGGACTTCAGTAAAGCGTTAAAACAAGGTTCCACATGGTTAGATCACATGGAATCCAGGGAGAGCTGGCCATTTGGATACAAAATTAGTTTGAAGGTAAGAGACAAAAGGTGAGGGCGGAGGGTTGTTTTTTGGACTGGCGACCTGTGACCAGCAGTGTGCCGTAAGGATAGGTGCTCTGTCCACTGATTTTTGTCACTTATATAAGTGATTGGGATGTGAATCTAGGAAGAATGGTTAGTAAGTTTGCAGGTAACATCAAAATTGGTGGTGTGATGTACAGTGAGGAAGGTTACCTTAGAGTACAACGGGACCTTGGTCAAATGGACTGATGGGCCGAGAAGTGGCAGATGAAGTTTAATTTAGATAAACGTGAGGTGTAGCATTTTGGTAAGCTGGGGCAGACTTATACACTTAATGGTAGGGTCCTGGGGAGCATTGTCAAGCAGAGAGACCTTGGGGTGATACTTCACATTTCCTTGAAGGTGGAGTCAGAGGTAGACTGGACAGTGAAGAAGACATTTGGTACGCTTGCCTTTATTGACTGGTGCATAGACTATAGGAGTTGGGATGTCTTGTTGCGACTGTATAGGACATTGGTTAGGCCACTTTCGGAATGCTGCATCCAATTCTGGTCTCCCTGCCATAGCAAAGATGTTGTTAAATTTGAAAGGGTGCAGAAGAGATTTACAAGGATTTTGCCGGGATGGAGGATTTGGGCTGCTTGGAGAGGTTGAACATGCTGAGGCTGTTTTCCCTGGAGCATTGGAGGCTGAGGGGTGACCTTACAAAATCATAAGGGGTGATAGGGTGAATAACCAAGGTACTTTTCCCAAGATAGGGGAGTCCAAAACAAGAGGGCATACATTTAAAGCAAGAGAGGAAGGATTTAAAAGGGACCTAAGAGACAACTTTTCCATGCAGAAGGTGGTAAGTGTATGGAATGAGCTGCCAGAGGAAGTGGTGGAGGCTGGTACAATTACAACATTTAGAAGGTATCTGGATGGGTATATGAATAGGAAGGGTTTACAGGGATATGAGCCAAATGCTGGCAAAAATAACTAGGTTAATTTAGGATATCTGGTCGGCATGAACAAGTTGGAACGAAGCGTCTGTTTCCGTGCTGTACAACTCTGTGACTGTATGACCTCAATCAAAGAAACACGGCCTCTTTCTCCAGATGTTAATTGCAATGAAACACTCTTGAAAGAGGCAGACAATGGTCACATCTCCATCATAGCCACTTTGGGAGAAGCAGAATGGCTGAGACTTGTGTGTGTGTGAAGGATCAGACAGGGAGGGTCTCTCTCATCACCAGCCTAGCTCCATCTTGGTGCTTGTTTAAAAGTTCTGGTAATGAGGCATCTGCCAAATGAATGTCTGCTTGGGAGCCATCGTAAAGGATCTATCTGTCATTCAGGACCAAAAGGACATTGAACCACATGGTGGTTTCTCTGCCCAGCCCTTTCAACAAAGGCCAGGCTGTAGAGTCTAACTGAACTGAACGGCGTGTGCAATGGCACCAAGGCCAGAACTCTGCTGTGTAACACCAGGGACATGTAGGGAACACCCACAAGTTATAAAACTTGATGTTTGCAGCGTGATCAAACGACACACAAAAGCTCCCTTATTCATAAAGCAGTGCAGGGCTTCCAGCAAAACCAGACCCAACACAGTACAGGACTGTCCATGACACAACCCTCTGAAAATGGATAATGTAACTTTTTTTTCTCTATTCATTTGTGAGATTTAGGCGTCGCTGGCTGGCCAGCATTTCTTGCTCATCCCTAGTTGCCCTCGAGAAGGTGGTCGTGAGCCAACTTCTTGAAACACTGCATTCCACCTGCCGTGGGTTGACCCACAATGCCATTAGGGAGAGAATTCCAGGATATTGACCCAATAATACTGAAGGAACAGCAATATATTTCCAAGTCAGGAAGGTGAGTGGCTTGGAGGGGAACTTGGAGGTGGTTATGTTCCCATATGTCTGCTACCCTTGTCCTTCTAGATGTTGGTGGTCGTGGGTTTGGAAGGTGCTGGGTAGTTGTTATGGGGGACTTTAACTTTCCAAATATTGACTGGAAACGCTATGGTTCGAGTACTTTAGATGGGCTCAGTTTTTGTCCAGTGTGTGCAGGAGGGTTTCCTGACACAGAATGTAGATAGGCCAACAATTGGCGAGGCTACATTGGATTTGGTACTGGGTAATGAGCCAGGCCAGGTGTTAGAGTTGGAGGTAGATGAGCACTTCGGTGATAGTGACCACAATTCGGTTACGTTTACTTTAGCGATGGAAAGGGATAGGTATATACCGCAGGGCAAGAGTTATTGCTGGGGAAAGGCAATTATGAGGTGATTAGGAAAGACTTAGGATGCATAGGATGGGGAAGGAAACTGCAGGGGATGGGCACAATTGAAATGTGGAGCTTGTTCAAGGAACAGCTACTGCGTGTCCTTGATAAGTATGTACCTGTCAGACAGGGAGGAAGTGGTCAAGCAAGAGAACCGTGGTTTACTAAAGAAGTTGGATCCCTTATCAAGAGGAAGAAAGAGGCTTATGTAAAGATGAGGCTTGAAGGCTCATTTAGGGTGCTTGAGAGTTACAAGTTAGTCAGGAAGGGCCTAAAGAGAGCTCAGAAGGGCCAAGAGGGGACATGAGAAGTCTTTGGCAGGTAGGATCAAGAAAAACCCTAAAGCTTTCTATAGGTATGTCAGGAACAAAAGAATTACTAGAGTAAGATTAGGGCCAGTCAAAGACAGTAGTGGGAAATTGTGCGTGGAGTCCGAAGAGTTAGGAGAGGCGCTAAATGGATATTTTTCATCAGTATTCACGCAGGAAAAAGACAATGTTGTCGAGGAGAATGCTGAGATACAGGCTATTAGATTAGATGGGATTGAGGTTCATAAGGAGGAGGTGTTAGCAATTCTGGAAAATGTGAAAATAGATAAGGCCCCAGGGCTGGATGGGATTTATCCTAGGATTCTCTGGGAAGCTACAGCAGGAGATTGCAGAGCCTTTGGCTTGGATCTTTATGTCATCATTGTCTATAGGAATAGTGCCAGAAGACTGGAGGATAGCAAATGTTGTCCCCTTGTTCAAGAAGGGGAGTAGAGACAACCCTGGTAATTATAGACCAGTGAGCCTTACTTCAGTTGTGGGTAAAGTATTGGAGAGGATTATAACAGAAAGGATTTATAATCATCTAGAAAGGAATAATTTGATTAGGGATCGTCAACATGGTTTTGTGAAGGGTAGGTTGTGCCTCAACAACCTTATTGAGTCCTTTCAGAAGGTGGCCAAACAGGTGGGTGAGGGTAAAGCGGCTGATATGGTGTATATGGATTTCAGTAAAGCATTTGATAAGGTTCCCCATGAAAGGCTATTGCAGAAAATACGAAGGCATGGGATTGACGGTGATTTAGCAGTTTAGATCAGAAACTGGCTAGCTGTAAGAAGGCAGAGGGTGGTGGTTGATGGGAAATGTTTATCCTGGAGTTTAATTGCTAGTGGTGTACTGCAAGGATCTGTTTTGGGGCCACTGCTGCTTGTCATTTTTATAAATGACCTGGATGAGGGCGTAGAAGGATGGGTTAGCAAATTTGCAGATGACACAAAAGTCGGTGGAGTTGTGGATAGTGCGGAAGAATGTTGCAGGTTACAGAGGGACACAGATAAGCTGCAGAGGTGGCAAATAGAGTTTAATACAGAAAAGTGTGAGGTGATTCACTTTGGAGGGAGTAACAGGAATACAGAGTACTGGGCTAATGGTAAGATTCTTGGTAGTGTGGATGAACAGAGAGATCTCGGTGTCCACGTGCATAGATCCCTGAAAGTTGCCACCCAGGTTGATAGGGTTGTTAAGAAGGCATACTGTGTGTTAGGTTTTATTGGTAGAGGGATTGAGTTTCGGAGCCATGAGGTCATGTTGCAGCTTTACAAAACTCTGGTGCGGCCGCACTTGGAGTATTGCGTACAGTTCTGGTCGCCGCATTATAGGAAGGATGTGGAAGCATTGGAAAGGGTGCAGAGGAGATTTACCAGGATGCTGCCTGGTATGGAGGTAAGGTCTTATGAGGAAAGGCTGAGGGACTTGAGGCTGTTTTCGTTAGAGAGAAGAAGGTTGAGAGGTGACTTAATGGAAACATACAAGATGATCAGAGGATTAGATAGGGTGGACAGTGAGAGCCTTTTTCCTCGGATGGTGATGGGTAGCACGAGGGGACATTTAAGGGATGATACATATTGGACAGATGTCAGAGGTAGGTTCTTTACTCAGTGAGTAGTAAGGGCGTGGAACGCCTTGCCTGCAACAGGAGTAGACTCACCAACTTTAATGGCATTTAAATGGTCATTGGATAAACATATGGATGATAATGGAATAGTGTAGGTTAGATGGGCTTCAGATTGGTTTCACAGGTCGGCACAACATCCAGGGCAGAAGGGGCTGTACTGCGCTGTAATATTCTATGTTCTATGCAGTGCATCTTGTAGAAAGTACGCACTGCTGCTACTGAGTGTTGGCGGTGGAGGGAGTGGATGTTTGTGGATGTAGTGCCAATTCTCACCTCCGTTCACAACTGGATGTGGCAAGACTGCAGAGCTTAGGTCCGATCCGTTGGTTATGGGATCGCTTAGCTCTGTCTATTACTTGCTGCTTTCGCTGTTTGGGAGCAAGTCCTGTTTGGTGGCTTCACCAGGTTGCCACCTCATCTTCAGGTATTACATGGTGCTGCTCCTGACATGCCCTCCTGCACTCTCCATTGAACCAGGGTTGATCCCCTGACTTGGTGGTAATGATTGAGAGCAGGATATACCAGGCGATGAGGTTGCAGATTGTGCTGAAGTACAATTCTGTTGCTGTTGATGGCCCACAGCGTCTCATGTATGCCCAGTCTTGAACTGTTAGATCTGTACAAAGTCTGTCCCATTTAAAATGGTGAGAGTGTCACACAAAATGATGGAAGTTAGTCTCAACGTGGATTTCAACTCCACACGGACTGTACGATGGTCACTCTTACCGATACTATCATGGACAGATGCAACTGCAGCTGGCAGATTAGTAAGGATGAAGTCAAGTATGTGTTTCCCTTACTACGTGCCCCAGACCCAGTTTAATTGCTGTGTCCTTTAGGACCGGTCCAGCTCAATCAGTAGTACTGCTGCCAAGCCACTGTTGGTGGTGGACACTGAAATCCCCCAGCCAGAGTACATTTTGTGCCTTTGCCATCCTCAGTGCTTTCACTAAGTGTTGCTCAACATTGAGGAGTACTGATTCATCAGCTGAGGAAGGACGCTAAGTTATAATCAGCAGGAGGTTTCCTTGCCCGTGTTTAACCTGAAGCCATGAGCCTTCATGGTGTCTGCAGTCAATGTTGAGGACTCCTAGAGCGACACTATACCAACTGTATACCACTGTGCCACCACTTCTATTGGATCTGTCCCGCCGATGGGACAGGACATATCCAGGAATGGTGATAGTGGTGTCTGGAACATTGTCTGTACGGTATGATTCTGTTAGTATGACTATGTCAAGCTGTTGCTTAACTAGTCTGAGACAGCTCTCCCAATTTTGGCACTAACCCCCAGATGTTAGTGAGGAGGATTTTGCAGGGTCGACAGGGCTGTTTCAGCCGTTGTCTTTTCTAGTGCCTAGTTCGATGCCAGATTATCCATCCAGTTTCATTTCTTTGAGACCTTGTAGCAATTGGTACAACTGAACGGCTTGCTGGGCCATTTCAGAGCGCAACTGAGTCAACCAGCCAATCACTTGTGGGTCTGGAGTCACATGTAGGCCTGATCAGGTGAGGGTGGCAGGTTTCCTGCCGTAAAGGACATTAATGAGCTAGATGGGTATTTTCCAACATTTGGCAATGATTTCATGGTAATCAGTAGAGTCTTAATTCCATTTTTTTAAAGTATTGAATTCAAATTCCACATTAGCTAGGTTTCTGGATTATTAGTCTAGCAACAATACCACTAGGCCATCACCTCCCCATGATTATTTCTCTGTGGAATAATTGGAATCCTTTGCGACAGAGAAGTTGAACATCTTACAAAGATTAGTGGCACTTACGACAAGTAATCTGACCTTAGGTGAGCGAACAAACATCAGTTTGACAATGTCCTCACCTCTCTGCAGTCTCTTTCTGTTTTCTCTTCAGGATGCTGCTGACGGTCTTCGCTGTTGCGGCTGCGTCAATACAATCTAACAGCCTGTGGATCTCACCCTCAACGTTCTTCAGCTTCTGAAAAATATCCTCTGGCACCTGGCTGTCGTTAAAGCACATCTGATGCAGCTTCATGAGGCCCTGATCCAACTGTTGAAATGCATTTTTCTAAAACAGAAACGGTGTGTGACAATGCAGTTCTGAGATCCTGCAACCAATTTCATTCTAATGGGGCAGCATCTTATCTTGAATGCTAAGGGGCAATGGTTAGATTCTTTCTTGTGGGAGATGATCATTGACCAGCAGTGTGGTCTGAATGTGAACAGAGAAGCAGTAGCAAATATTTAAGGTGATATTTCAGAATGATCAGAATTATTAGGTTTCTGCTCTGAAGAAAAATCTTAAAAGGGAGGTTCCCTCACCCATGGTTAACTAAGGAAAGTATCAAACCTAAAGAAAAAGCACGCACCATGCAAAGATAAGGAGGTCAGATGATTGGTCAGAATATAAAGAACAAAAAAGAATGATTAAAAGGTTAATCTGAAAGGAAGAAATTAGATGATGAGAGGAAGCAGATTCGGAATATAAAAATAGATAGCGAGAGTTTTTGCAGGTAATTTGAAAAGACATTTAAATGTCTGGTATTTAGAGTGTGAGAACGGGAAGTTAATAGTAGATAATAAGGAAATGATGGATGAAATGAGAAATTATTTTGTTGTGTCTTCACCGTACAGGAAGCAACGCCATTCCAGTGATTGCTCCAAATCAGGAGGTGGATGGGAGAGAGAAGCTTTGTGAAATTATTATAAGGGAAGTGTTACAAAGCAAACTATTGGACCTCTGAGCTGACAAGTCTGCAGGTCCAGCTGTACTTCATTCTAGGATTTTAAAAAAGGTGGCTAATGAGGTAATAGATTAATTGGTGTTAATGTTTCAATTTACTGGATTCTGGAGAGTTTCCTTTAGGCTGGAAAGTGTCAAATGTAACAGCTCTAAGCAAGAAGGGAGGCATTTGACAAGGTGTCACATAAAAGGTTATTGCGCAAAGAAAAGCTATAGAGTTAAAGTAGAGTTATAGAGTCATAGAGGTGTACAGTTCAGAAACAGACCCTTCGATCCAACTCATCCATGCTGACCAGATATCATAGATAAATCTCGTCCTATTTGGCCCATATCCCCCTAAACCCTTCCTGTTCATATACCCATTCGGATGCCTTTTAAATGTCGTAATCGTACCAGCCTCCACCACTTTCTCTGGCAGCTCATTCCGTACGCATGTCACTCTCTGCATAAAAATGCTGCCCCTTATGTCCCTTTTAAATCTTTCCCCTCTCAACTTATACCTATGCCATGTAGTTTTGGTCTCCTCCACCCCAGAGAAAAAAAACCTTATCTATTTACCCTATCTGCTGTAAGGGTAACATATTAGCAAGGATGGAAGATTGGCTGACTGGCAGTAAACAAGGACTATGTATAAATCGGTCTTTTTCTGACTGGCAGCATGTGTAAAGGGATGTGTGCTGGGCCTAAGTGTTTTATAATTTATAGTAATGAATTTTATAAAGAGAGTGAAGGCACAGTGGCTAAATTTTCAGACAACACCAAGATAGGTAGGAAAGGAGGTCGTGTGAAGAGGACACAAGAAGTTGCAGATAGATATAGGTTGTTTAAGGGAATATTGGGCAAAAATCTGGCAAATATACATGGTGGGAAAATCAGAAGACTTTATCAGAAAGACTGAAAAAAGCAGAACTTTATTTAAATGTAGAAATACTGCAGAATTCTGAGGTGCAGAGTGTTCTGGGTGTCACAAGACATTGGCATGCAGACACAGCAAGTGAAGAACTCTAACAGAAGGCTAACCTATATTATGAGAGAAATTGAATATGAAAGTGAGGATGCTATGCTTGAGGACTTTGGTAAGATTACATCTCGAATATTGTGTACCATTTTGGTCTCTTTATTTAGTGAAGGATGTAAATGTGTTGGAAGTGGCTGAGAGGCGGTTTACCAGATTGATACTTGGAATGAGTGGGGTGTCTTATAAGGAAAGATTGGATAGGTTGGGTTTTTCTTCAACTGGAGTTTAGAAGAATGAGGTGTAACTTGACTCAAATGTTTACGATGTTGAATGAGCGAGATCAAGTTGACTTGGCAAGGATGTTTCCTCTTGTAGGTGTGTTTAGAACCATTACATGTCACCTTTTCAGGACCAAGATGAAGAGAATTCTATTTCACTAAGGCTGTATGATTTTGGAACTCTCTTCTTTAGAAAGTGGTAATGGCATGGTCAGTGAACATTGTTAAGTTAGAAGGGGGAGACAGATTCCTGTTGGGCAAGGGTAGCAAAGGCCATTGGGAGAAGACAGGAATTTAAAACACAAACAGATCAAGCCACAATCTCACTGACCGGCAGAGCAGATTCAAGGGGCTCGATGGTTCAATCCTGCTCCTAATGCATATATTTGCACGGATAAATGATGCAGTATTATGAATGGATGCACAGCACTATTTAATTCATCTGACATTTCAGGAAACTTAATCACTTTTGTAAAGAAAAATGTGCCACTAACATTCTTATTTGATGTTTATGATGAAAATAATACAGAAACAAGGAGTGTTTACCTCATCTTCTCCTGTAGAATCTCCCCATGAGAACATCTTCACCTGAAACTTAACATCTGCTGTTGCATTTTGCACTTTCTCAATAGTGTCCTCATACTGTTTCACCTGATTCTTCAGGCAGAATATTTTAATCCTCCTATTGGACGATATAACTTGTTAGTCACCTCAGTGATGACTTGTAACTTTCCAACTTCAGTCCTCAATATTGACTGGAGTTGGGTTTTGCCTGCATGTTTAATTAACATCATTTACAAGACTATAACTGGAGTGGCAATCTCACCAACCTAGTCCAGAGACCAAAGTGAATGCCCCAGGGTCTTAGGCTGATACTCTCACACCCACTCTCTTTCTCTCACTCTCTCTCTCTCTCACACACACACACACACACACACACACACACACACAATCTCTCTTTCTCTCTCTCTCCCTCTGACACACACATTCTGTCTCTTTCTCACACACACACACGCTCTCTCTCTCACACACACACACTCACACACAGCTAATGAGTTATCACTGCTCCCTTCAAATTTGCCCCTTCATTACCTTGTTTACAAAGTTTAATGGACATTATTATAAACTAATGCCACGCTGCATCTCCCTCCCCACAAAACTGATATGAAATATTGTAAGAATAATTCGCTAATTAAGAGCGTTTAGGAGGGCATGGCTCAGTTAGTGTTCTTATTATCCTTGTCCCACTAATCCAAGGTCAAAAATCACACAACACCAGGTTATATTCTGAGATAACAAGGTGTGGAGCAGGATGATCGCAGCAGGCCAAGCAGCATCTTAGGAGCCGGAAAGCTGACGTTTCGGGCCGAGGCCCTTCATCAGAAATGGATCTCCGATTCACCAGCATCTGCAGTTCCTATTACCTCTGATACCAGGTTTTAGTCCAACAGGTTTATTTGAAGACACAAGCTTTCAGACCCTCACTCTTCTTCAAGTATCAGTGAGAGAGGTGGCATCAAATACTTTGATCTTTCGCTAATAAATTCTGTGTCCAATGCTGCCTTTTTCACTGACAACTGAAGAAGGAGTGAGACTCCGAAAGCTTGTGTCTTCAAATAAACCTGCTCGACCATAACCTGGTGTTGAGTGATTTTTAACCTTGCCCACCCCAGTCCAACACTGGCATCTCCACATCACCACTAGTCCAAGTACTTCGGCACGTAATCCTGGCTGAGACCCCAGCCCAGAGAGAGTGCTGTACTATCTGGTGTCCTATGAAGCTGCGCTGTCCTTTTGGATAGATGTAGCAGATCCCACAACATTTTTCAGACAATAGGAAGTTCTCCCAGCTGTCTAGACCACAAGTTATCCCTCAACCAACATAACTGCAGACTATTAGATCATTAGCAATACCATTGCTATTCTTGATTTCTTGTATTTCCTGATATCATAAATGTTTCAGAATACTCTGAAGTCTTGCAAGTTGCTAAACATTGCAGAAGCTTTCCTGTTTTACTTATTGAGTGCTACAATGCCAAAGGGCAGTTAAAAATCAACTAAAATGCTATGGAACTGAAATTATACGTAGGCCCAACCAGGTAAGGACAGCAAATTTCCTTCCATAAAGAGTATTTTACAATAATAATTAATAGTTATGTGGTTGTTCCAAATTTTATTGAATTCAATTTCACCATCCGACACGGTGGGATTTGAACCCATGTTCCCAGAACAGTAGTCAGGGCAGGGAGGCCTGGATTGCGAATCCAATGACATTATCACTGCACCATTGCAGTGTTTTTCCCTTTCTGCATCAGATTTTCATCCACTCCTGATCTCTTTAACTCTGCAAACATGAGACTTGGCTGACCCTTGAACGTTGTCAAAACAAAGTTCATATCATCCCAGATCTGGTCAGCCACATACTCCAGTTACAAAAACAAAGTTGCTGGAAAAGCTCAGCAGGTCCGGCTCTTCTTTTGGTTTTTACATACCCCAGTTACATCGGTTAGAGGAGAGTCAGGAATATATTGAGTATGTCCCAGACCTTGGCAGCCACCTCTCTCAGACAATGTTGACAATTAAATCCAACATGGATCAGCTGCAGCAGCTCATCCTCCTACAAACTACAGCAGCGAGTGTTTGACAACAAAAACCTCTGGAAGTCAACTGAAATTCTAGAGCACGGAGCAGTTCCAGCTATATGTGGACCATGTGTCAATGACGTATAGAGCGCTGGAGAAATCCCATCAGCAATGCCTCCACCACATCCTCCAGCTTCAGTGTGGGTGAGGGGTACTGTTGAACAAACACAACTATCTTCTTGAAGCGAACCCCACATGTTTTTGGGCACACTCCTACAAAATCAACTTCGATGGACCGGACACTACATCGGAGTGACTGGTAAGTATCTTCCCCTCCAGGTCCTGATTTCTTAACTCTTGACTGGTCAGCATTCCAGGGGAGATTAAGAAAACGCTACAAAGTCTGAAGTTCTTCTTGATGTACAGCAGCATTGACATTAATAACTGGGAGGGGTTCGCTACTGATTGTTGCCATTCAAAACAACATGTCCATCAAGATGCATCACACTTTGAGACAAAACACCTTAATGATGAGGGACAACGGCTGTAAAGGGAAAGAAAAGGAAGCAAATCCCGCTCTGCAGATCTCACTGCTCCAAGGAATGTCATGTATGCCCAAAATTCCGTGCGTTCTGAGTGAGGCTGTTCAGGCACATGATAACACACAGCAGAAGCCTGTGATTCTGAGCAGATGTTATCCTCAAGTCAAGAGACAGCTGTAGAAACCACCACCAACACACTGTGTGTGAGATGAAACTTAGTGTCAGTAGATGCCAGAGTTAGTGCTCTGTTGAATAGCTTGGCTGGGCATTAGGCTTTGCTCCATAACTCAGAGGCAGCAATATAATCCACAGGCTAGAATGAAAATCCCTTTCTAACTCACTCTTTATAACTGTAACTCTGTGTTCAAGCATCATCGTTGGAGATTACAGATTGCATAGCAAGATCCCACAAATAACAATAAGATAAATGGCCAGATAATCTGTGTTTATATTGTTGATGAAAGAGCAAGCGTTGGCCTGGGCACTTATGAAATTCCCCTCCTCTTAATTATGTGATCCTTATTACATCCATCAGAAAAGGTCGATGGGGCTTAGTTTAACACTTTAATGGAAGATGGCACTTTTGACAGGGTAGCATTCACTCAGCACTGCACTGCAATTACAACCTGGACTGTGTGTTCACATTTCATGTGTGAGTTTGAACCCACTCCATGTGGCATAGGGTTCCACCTTCTCACCATTCTCTAGAAGTAAATTCCTCCCAAATCCTTTATTGGGTCCTAAAGGGGCAATGCGATGTTGCCCACTCTTGCCCACCTCATGTTCAAATTCTTTCTTCACAAGCATTTGGATTATATTTTTTAGTAACAATGTTTACAGACAAATATTGAAAAGTCACACGTACATAGCTTCCTGTGTTGCAGCCATTTTCTGATTAATTCGGTCGATGTCCTCCTCAGCTTCACGACAATGTTGGAGAAGGGAAACTATCTGCTCTTCCAAATTAAAGAAAATGTCCAAGATTTCCTGTGGGTCCTTAAAATACAGCTCCTGATCCTTAAAGGGACAAAAGCAAGTCAGATCTCATTATAACAACAACTGTCTTTAGCAGAGCACCCCAAAAGTGGGAAGATCACCCAAAGCAGTTACTAATTGTATGGAGGAACCTGTCATAGAGTTCACAATTGCGATTGGATATCCCGAGTATAAAAAGTGACAAAAGTATTATTCAGAAACATCTACTCATTTACTTTATTTAAAAGAAAGATCTAGAACATAGAACATTATAGCACAGTACAGGCCCTTCGGCCTTCGATGTTGTGCCTACCTGTCATACCGATCTGAAGCCCATCTAACCTACACTATTCCATGTTCGTCCATATGCTTATCCAATTCCGACTTAAATTTACTTAAAGTTGGCAAATCTACTACCGCTGCAGGCAAAGCGTTCCATTCCCTTACTACTCTCTGAGTAAAGAAACTACCTCTGACATCTGTCCTATAACTTTCACCCCTCAATTTAAAGCTATGCCCCCTCGTGCTCACCATCACCATCCAAGGAAAAAGGCTCTCCCTATCCACCCCATCTAACCCTCTGATTATTTTATATGTCTCAATTAAGTCACCTCTGAACCTTCTTCTCTCTAACGAAAACAGCCAAGTCCCTCAGCCTTTCCTCGTAAGACCTTTCCTCCATACCAGGCAACATCCTGGTAAATCTCCTCTGCACCCTTTCCAAAGCTTCCACATCCTTCTTATAATGCAGTGACCAGAACTGTATGCAATAAAATGTTACAGAAATGTATTATATATATTGACATTGTGCTGTCAGATTAAGATTTAGAGTAAAAACAGGTGATATAAACATGCTAATGCAGTAGACTATTGCATACTTTCCAATGTGATTACTGAACATTTTGACAAAGAGAATGACAATAACTTTCTCGCCATAAACCTCAAAAAAAATGAAAGGTCACCATTACAGATCGATACTTGAATTTCTTCACATATACCGGATGATAAATTATTCTAAGTGTAATTAAGGTGCAGTGAGCAATAGCTTGCAGGTTATTTTAGTTGACAGATACCGAACTATACACAGTTAACACAGGAATCTTCCTTAAATGTCTTTATACTCTGGAATCTTATCACACCACTCCAGATGGTCTTTATAGTTTCTAGCCTTTTACTAAACTTGGAAAGCAAACATTTAGTTCAGAATATTTGTGCTGCAATCATTTCCAACATACCAGCGCACTGTCATTGGGCTTGATGTCCATCGGCTTTTCTTCAAGATCAGATTCTGCCCTGATCAGGAACAAATTCAAGTACTTAAATACAAAAATTAAAGACAATAAGTCAAAAATGTTAAAACACAGACACATTAAGACACTGAGCACTTCACCAACATCTTGGGGAGCATTGGATAAGGTACCACACATTAGACATTCATAAGGGCTCATGATGTTGGAAGTAGTGCATTAATTGGGCAGCTGATTGTCTAACTAATGGAAGAAAGAATTGGAATAAGGAGGGCATTTTGAAATGGCAAGCTGTGGAATGGAGTGGAGTGCCACAAGGATTAGTGCTCATGCCATAATCATGTACAAATGTATTAATGACTCTGAAGAGAGAAGTGAATGCAGTACCACAAGACCATAAGACACGGGAGTGGAAGTAAGGGCATTCGGCCCATCAAGTCCATTCCGCCATTTAAATCATGGCTGATGGGTAGTTCAACAACACTTCCCTGCACTCTCCCCGTAGCCCTTGATTCCTTCTGAGATCAAGAATTTGTCAATCTCTGCCTTGAAGGCATCCAACGTCCCGGCCTCCACTGCACTCTGCGGCAATGAATTCCACAAGCCCACCACTCTCTGGCTGAAGAAATGTCGCCTCATTTCAGTTAACTTTGCAGATGACGCAAAAATAGGTTGAAAGACAAGTGGCGACAATGACATTAAATCTGCAGAGGGACATAGACAGGTTAAGCGAGTGAGCAAAGATTTGACAGACAGAATATAATGTAGGGAAATGTGAAGTTATGTACTTTGACATAAAGAGAGGAGCTGAATAATATTTAAGTGGAGAAAGACTGCAGAAAGCTGCAGCACAGAGGGTTGTGGGAGTATTCATGCATAAATCATTAAAAGCTAGCATCCGAGTTTAGTGGATAATTTGGAAGGAAAATGGAAAGTTGCCCTCTTTTTCAAAAAGAATTCAATATGAAAGCAGTTAGGTTTTGCTAAAACTGTGCAAAACACTAATCAGCCCACAGTTTTGGTCTATCTCAAGAAAGACATACTAGCATTGGAGGCAGTCTAGAGAAGGTTCATGGAACATAGAACATAGAACAGTACAGCACAGTACAGGCCCTTAGGCCCACAATGTTGTGCCAACCCTATTATCCTACTAAGATCAATCTACCCTGCGTACCCCACATTTTACTATCCTCCGTGTGCCTATCCAAAAGTCGCTTAAAAGTCTCTAAAGTACCTGACCCCACTACCACTGCCGACAGCACATTCCACATTCCCTCTCTGTGTAAAGAACCTACCTCTGACATCTCTCCTATACCTTCCTCCAATCACTTTAAAATTATGCCCCCTCGTAATAGTCATTTCTGCCCTGGGAAAAAGTCTCTGACTCTCCACTCTATCTACGCCTCTCATCATCTTGTACACCTCAATCAAGTCACCTCTCATTCTCCTTCACTCCAAAGAGAAAAGTCCCAGCTCCCTCAACCTTTACTCATAGGACCTGCTCTCCACCCAGGCAGCAATCTCGTAAATCTCCTCTGCACTCTCTCTAAAGCTTCCACATCTTTCCTAAATGAGGTGACCAGAACTGAACACAATATTCCAAGTGTGGTCTAACCAGAATTTTATAGGGCTGCAGCATAACCTCGTGGCTCTTAAACTCAATTCCCCTGCCAATGAAAGCCAACAAACCATATGCCTTCTTTACAACCCTAGCAATTTGGGTAGCAACTTTGAGGGATACATTAAGACGGACCCTAAGATCCCTCTGTTCCTCCACACTGCCTAGAATCCTGCCATTAACCCTGTGTTTTACATTCAAATTTGACCTTCCAAAATGAATCACTTCACACTTTTCACTGCATTTACAAAGTTCACTAGACTGATCCTGGGAATGCAGGGTTAAAATTGTATCAGAAATAATGGGAACTGCAGATGCTGGAGAATCCAAGATAGCAAAGTATGAAGCTGGATGAACACAGCAGGCCAAGCAGCATCTCAGGAGCACAAAATGAAGGGTCTAGGCCTGAAACGTCAGCTTTTGTGCTCCTAAGATGCTGCTTGGCCTGCTGTGTTCATCCAGCTTTACACTTTGTTATCTGGGAATGCAGGGACCTTCTTACAGGGAGAGGTTGAGTAGATTGGGACTATATTCTTTCGAGAATGAGAGGTACATGCAGAAAGGCTGTTTGCCCTTGTGGGAAAGTTTGGGATTGGAGGACATTATCTCAGATGAAAGGCCACACATTTAACACAGAGATGAGGTGGAATTTCTTCTCTCAGAGGGTAGTGAATCAGTGGAATTCTTTACTGCAAGGGATTATGGTAACTCGATCATTAAGTATATTCAAGGCTGAGATCAGTGAGAGAGGGAAATAAAACAGCAAACAGGACAGAGCAGAACAGAGATTTTTAATCAGTAAAGAAATCAAGGATTATGGGGAAAGGCAACAAAGAGGTGTTGAGGATTATCAGATCAGCCATGGGTTCATTGAAAGGCAAAGGAGAGCAGGTAGCCTTCTTCTGCTCATATGCCTTATGGTCTGATGGGGGATAATGGGAACTGCAGATGCTGGAGAATCCAAGATAATAAAGAGTGAAGCTGGATGAACACAGCAGGCCAAGCAGTATCTCAGGAGCACAAAAGCTGACGTTTTGGGCTTAGACCCTTCATCAGAGAGGGGGATGGGGAGAGGGTTCTGGAATAAATAGGGACAGAGGGGGAGGCAGACCGAAGATGGAGAGAAAAGAAGACAGGTGGAGAGGAGAGTATAGGTGGGGAGGTAGGGAGGGGATAGATCAGTCCAGGGAAGCCAGACAGGTCAAGGAGGTGGGATGAGGTTAGTAGGTAGGAATTGGAGGTGCGGCTTGAGGTGGGAGGAAGGGATGGGTGAGAGGAAGGACAGGTTAGGGAGGCAGAGACAGGCTGGGCTGGTTTTGGGATGCAGTGGGGGAAGGGGATGAGCTGGGCTGGTTTTGGGATGCGGTGGGGGAAGGGAAGATTTTGAAGCTGGTGAAGTCCACATTGATACCATTGGGCTGCAGGGTTCCCAAGCGGAATTTGAGTTGCTGCTCCTGCAACCTTCGGGTGGCATCCTTGTGGCACTGCAGGAGGTCCATGACGGACATGAGATGACTTTCCACATTAAGCAGAGGTTCACCTGCACATCTGCCAATGGGGTACACTGTATCCATTGTACCCGGTGTGGCTTCCCCTACATCGGGGAAACCAAGCGGAGGCTTGGTGACCGCTTTGCAGAACACCTCCGCTCGGTTCGCAATAAACAACTGCACCTCCCAGTCTCAAATTATTTTAACTCTCCCTCCCATTCTTTCAATGACATGTCCGTCATGGGCCTCCTGCAGTGCCACAAGGATACCACCCGAAGGTTGCAGGAACAGCAACTCATATTCCGCTTGGGAACCCTGCAGCCCAATGGTATCAATGTGGACTTCACCAGCTTCGAAATCTCCCCTCCCCCACCGCATCCTAAAACCAGCCCAGTTCATCCCCTCCCCCCACTGCACCACACAACCAGCCCAGCTCATCCCCTTCCCCCACTGCATCCCAAAACCAGTCCAGCCTGTCTCTGCCTCCCTAATCTGTTCTTTCTCTCACCCATCCCTTCCTCCCACCTCAAGCCGTACCTCCATCTCCTACCTACTAACCTCATCCCACCTCCTTGACCTGCCCGGCTTCCCTGGACTGACCTATCCCCTCCCTACCTCCCCAACTATACTCTCCTCTCCACCTATCTTCTTTTCTCTCCATCTTTGGTCCGCCTCCCCCTCTCTCCCTATTTATTCCAGAACCCTCTCCCCATCCCCCTCTCTGATGAAGGGTCTAGGCCCGAAACGTCAGCTTTTGTGCTCCTGAGATACTGCTTGGCCTGCTGTGTTCATCCAGCTTCACACTTTATTATCATGGTCTGATGGGATTGACTTGTCAAACAACAAGTTTGGTAATTTCATGAATCCACGATTGCAGAAAATCCAACATCCTGCAATACAGCCGGGTTATACTGAACGCCAGAGTGAGTTTATCATTAGTTATCAAAACTTCACAGAAATTTAACTTCAGGTAGTAGAAGCCTTCAGCAGAAATGAAAGTGAAATAACTCCACAAAGGCCGGAACCACGCCACCAAGTCACCCTTTATTTACACACGGAGAGTCCCTGACATTGATCCAGCTCCCTCGGAGCGAGCTCTCAGAGAGAACAGGATGTCTGACACTCCTGTTCTTATCCGCCAGGGCTCCCTGGTTGGAACCAATTAACAGCCCCAATCAGGGATCTCATATTCTATGAGGTTCACATGGCTGACCTTGTTACAATCACTACAGAAAGATTTATTGGTCTTTGAATCAAAATTACTGGTGCACATTTCAGCAGTGGGATGGATATAATACTTGAGAGAGAGAGTTTCTAAAACACCTTTTGGCTGGTAATTATTGCGAACGTATTTAGAGTCTGAGATGATCCCCATGGAGAACCATAAATCAAACTAACCAAATGTATCAAATGACCCCCTAGGAGAAACAGTCAACAGGGTATAACTTGATCAAAGTCTTACATTAACACAGATCAGAATCAGCATAAACTAAACATGAATTAGCAGGCAAAAGGTACTTAATTTAGTACTAAACACACTGATGAAAAGATAAATTTCATGACAAAGATACCTCTTAGAGGACCAAAGTAACCCAACACTCCTCACACAAACATGTCACAATGTAGCTACACAATTCTACTGTACTTTATTTACAAATAGGTCAGAAGTCCTAGCTGATGACAGCTTTCATATTCCAGTTTCACATAATCAATTATCACAGCAAGAGAGTCTTTGAATCCTCTCTCCTTTGGTTCACAACAGTCCTGATAATGTAGCTTTCCAGAGTTCCTTCCTTTACAACTGACAAACTAGAAACTCCCCAATTCACAGTCTGGTCACTTCTGAGAAAACACTAAGTGTTTTAGCTTCTCCTAGTTATTCACACAGCTTTCCAGGTTTTAGACCGTTTTAGACAGTTTGAGATATTGTCTCATCAACCTCCTATATAACTAAAATATAGTGTCCTTACTTTTAAGTTCAATTCCTCTCATAATAAAGGATGCCATTCCATTAGCCTTTCTGATTATGTGCCGTATCTGTGCACTGAATTTGTAACTCGAGCACAAGATAACTAGATAAGGTTGGCACAGTGGCTCAGTGGTTAGCACTGCTGCGTCACAGTGCCAGGGACCCAGGCTCAATTGCACCCTTGGGTGGCTGTCTGTGTGGAGTTTGCACATTCTCCCTGTGTCTGCGTGGGTTTCCTCCGGGTACTCCAGTCTCCTGCCACAATCCAAAAATGTGCAGATTAGGTGGATTGGCCATGCTAAATTGCCCACAGTGTTCAGGGATGTGTTAGTTATGGGGATGGGTCTGGGTGGGATGCTCTGAGCATCAGTGCGGGCTTGTTGGGCCAAAGGGCCTGTTTTCACACTGTAGGGATTCTATGAACAACCTAGCTGCCTCCGCACATCAGAATTCTGCAATTATTCTTCTTTTTGGTAATACTATACCTTTTCATTCTTCTTGACAAAGTGAGCAATTTCAGATTTTTACACATTTCCCATATTTTGCAAAACCTCTCACTCAATCTATTTATATTCGTCTGCTTATTTTTAACCAAGCTTTTGGTTATCTATCATAATTTATATTTTTTTTATTCATTCATGGGATACGGGAATAACAGGCTATTACGGTATTTATTATCCAACCTTCCTAATTGTCCTTGGGAAGGTGGAGAGCTGCTTTCTTGCACCACTGTAGTCTACGTGCTGAGGATTGATCTGCAATGCCCTTAGGGAGGGAGTTACAGTATTTTGGCCTAGTGACACAGAAGGAATGGCAATATATTTCCAGGTCAGGATAGTGAACAGCTTGGAGGGGAATTTGCAGGGGGTGGTATTCCCGTTGTCTTTCTAGACGGAAGTAGTCATAGGTTTGGAAGTTGCTGTCAAAGCATTATTGGTGAATTTCTGTAATACATCTTGTAGATAGTACACACTGTTGCTACTGAGCATCAGTCAGGGAGGGAACAGATGCTTGTGGATGTAGTGCCAATCAAATGGGCTGCTTGGTCCTGGATGGTGTCAGGCTTCTGAGTGCTGTTGAAGCTGCACACATCCAGGCCAGTGGGGAGTATTCCATCACACTCCTGACTTGTGCCTTGTAGATGATGGGCAGGCTGTGAGAGTCAGGAGGTGAGATATTGCTGCAGGATTTCTGGCCTCTGAACTGTTCTTGTAGCCGTTTAAATGCCTCAGTGTAAAGTCACCTACCAATGCTGCTGTGATGCACCAGGGATTGCTGTACTGTTTTAAAGTCTCTCCCTGGCAGGGACTGATCAGGAACCCCAGCAATTCCACATCTTCTGGTGCTCTCCTTTTACGTTGGGTTCCCTTACCTTAACTCTATCCAGGAATTAGCCTCCGAGTCTGCCGAGAGCTTCGGGGCCAACTGCGACCCTTTCTTCTTTAGTGTTATTGCTTTACGAGTTGGCAATTCTAAAGTCCGGCAAGCAGAATAACATGAAAAATTAATGATTTGTTGCACTTGGTACCTTTCTGAGCTACGTACACATCATACCATTGATTTATGCACTGAATGTGGCCTTGTTGCACAGGTCTTGTGAACTAATTATTATTGCCTGTAAAAGTAACTGTCCCTTACACCTTGATGAAGCACTGTGGGAGACTTTCCTACATCATTAGGTATTATGAATTCCTTTTGAAAAGGAAATTGAATACATACAGGAAAGGAAAAGTTTTTGTGGCCGTGGAAAAAGCCACGAAATACAGCCAATTGAATAGCTCTTCAAAGATCCACCGTAGGCACAATGGCCTAATGGCCTCCTTCAATGCTTTATCTTTGATTCTGCAATTAATTATGTGAGACCTGGAGTTCCGATGAAGGGTCACTGAACACAAAATGTTAACAGTGATTTCTCTCCACAGATGCTGCCAGACTTGCTGAGCTTTTCCAGCAATTTCTGCTTTTGTTTCTGATTTCCAGCATGTGCAGTTCTTTAGGTGTTTATGCAGAAGTGTCAAGAATTTGATTTTCTCCCATGATCCACAAAATGCAGTGGATGAAGATGCGTTTCATCAGAAGTACAGCACGTTATGTTCATGGAACAAGATATTTTGTAAAAAAAAATTAAAAGCTAATAGACTACATAAAGTGAACACAATGTGGCTTTGTTTTCATCCTATATCTCTCTCACAGGCTGGGACATTGAACTGAAAGCGAGGGCTTCCTGAATCATCATAACTTCCACAAAATTTATCATTTAAAAGGTAAATTAACCTGTTTTCTAATAAACCTGTTCAGAGATATTAATACACATATCTGGAACAGGTGGGGCTTGAACCTGGGCCTCTTGGAACACAGTCACTAATTGTTTGTAAAAGGCTAATTGTTTGGAAAGAATCAGAGAATTGTAGTGATGTTCAATTGCATGAAATTAATATCACCAGAGGCAACACAACTAAGTTAAAGCATTTGGAATAAAAAAAATTCTGCAAGATAAATATTTTAAAGAAACAAGATCTATTACTGCGCAGTAAGTCCATATTTAATCTTGCAGCTGCATCCCTGAAAATCATAACTTTAAGTGAAACAACTTTGAAGTAAATCATTGTTTCCTTCAGGATTCGATGATAAAGACACAATGAGGTTCCTTGAGCTATTTCACACTACAAAAAATGTAAAATTTAAAACAATGTATTATTCTTGCGTAATACTATATTCCTAGCTGAACTGACTTGCAAAATAAAATGCATCACTAACTATCCAGTTTTCTTTTGGAAAGCCTGTCATCTTCACTATAACAAGGTGTGGAGCTGGATGAACACAGCAGGCCAGGCAGCATCAGAGGAGCAGGAAAGCTGATGTTTCAGGTATTGTTCTGTTAGATGACTGGGCTCAATGTCATGCAGAAGTTGGTCAGTGCAGGAAGCAGCTGGATTCCCAGAACTACATCCACTGACTGAATTCTGGCACCAAAACAAAGCCAATAATGAAAAGAAGGACAAACCTGTAGCTTCAGGTAAGAACAGAGGCAGGAGGCAAGATTGGGGCTGGAGGCAAAACCAGGACAGGGCAATGCCAAGAAGAGAGGCCATGCCGGAGGAAAAAGGCAGGGGATGGGGAGGGAGGTGCAAGGTGCCAAAGCATGACAGAAAGGCACACAGTTGCAGAGGTAGTGAGGGTTAGTTGGAAGAGGGTCTGAGGGTGAGGGTGGCAGCAGTGAGGTTAAGGTCAGCTGAGCAAGCAGATCATAGATAGAAAGTTTACGAAATAATGTTAAAGTGAAACTCATGTAAAGTGAAACTGATAAAATTAAACAGTTATCCTGACACTGATTCGTCATCAACAATGTTTAGGTGAAACACAATGTTAAACGATTTGATGTTAAGAAAGGACTTGATTGCTGTTTATGGACCACTATGTTAGCACATTACAGCCCTTCCATACATGGAAAAAAAGCTGAACCTGGGCATTTCGACAAGTCCACAGCCACTAAAAGGCTCTCTTGACTGGCCCACACATCCCTCCAGTTACATCATTCCCACCTTGTGGTTGTCATTAGGACAATTATTTCATTCTATGAAAAATAAAATATCTTCCATGAGATAATCAAAATAACATACCATTTAAAGAAGTTATAGCAAGAGGATCAGGTGGGATAGCTTCCTTTCTGACATTACTATCAACCATTTTCTCTTTCCTTTTCTCCTTCCATTCCTTTGGTGTAAGTTGTTCAAAAAACATCTTTGCAGTTATACAATAATCCAGTTCTTGCTGCAGTTTTTCAATTAAACTATGCAATGTTAAAAAAAACTAGGTGAAGCAAATTGTTCATCGGTGGTGATCACCAGAATTACCTACTTGATGTGTTAGCACTCAGGGCTGTGATACAAGTCAGGATGCCACTTCAGAGACTGGTGCTTTATTGAGCACAAGAGGCAGGTTGTTGATCTGACATCAAAATTGTACTTCAATAGTCCTTTTTTTAATTCACTCAGGGGATGTGGGCAGTCCAACATTTATTGCCCATCCCTAGTTGCTTGTGAGAATGTGGTAATGAGTTGCCTTCTTGAACCACTGCAGTCCATATGCTCACACTACAAGACTGTACTTTCTAAGTATGAATACATATTTGGTCATAGAGTCATACAGAATAGACACAGACCCTTCAATCCAACCAGTCTATGGCACACATAACCCCAAACAAAACTAGTCCCATCTAGCTACTTCTGGTCCATATCCCTCCAAAACTGTCCTACTCATGTACTTGTCCAAATGTCTTTTAAATGTGGCAATTGTGCCCACATCCACCACTTCATCACACACACAAACGCCTGTTGTGATGTGCTCGAGAGAAGTTGGCCTGGAGCTCCTTCATTGCTAAATCCTGCACCAACCAAACCTTTGGCAGATATGTGGGAAGATCACCCTTTGTAAGTTCCCCTCCAATCTACTCAAGCTCCTGACTCAGAAATATATCACAATTTCTTCAGCGTCACTGGGTAAAAATTTCGGAACCCTCTTCCTAATGGCCTCGTTGGTGTACGTACATCATGTGGATGGCAGATCAAAAAGGCAGCTCACCATCTCCTTCCCAAGGCGAATAAAAACTGGTGAGGTCAGTGATCCCCACTTCCTTGGATCAAATTAAAATAATTCTGTAGGAATATCTGACTCAGTGGCAAGACAGGTACCAGAAAACATAATTTTTCAAATAAATTAATACTATTATTTCTTGTAATTAAGGATTTTAATGAATATCTGGGAGCGGCTTTTACATGGTATAGTTACAAGGTACAGCATCATACCTCGACATTCAAAATAAATGTTGCACACCTTTTAAGATTTTGCACTTCCTCGGTAACTTTTTCTATTTGTTCCGTTGCAAGAAGATTACTATTTGCATTTTCTTCTGCCCTAAAAAATATATGAAAGTGTTGTCATCATTTACAAAAGATCTTTATAGAATGACTCACAGTGCATAGGAGGAGGTGATTCTGCCTATTGTCCTGGCAAAGGAGCTGTTTAAATTGTCCCACTCCCCTCTTTACCTCCATGTTGTTACGGATAAAGAGGGAATTTCATGTAACAAAAAGGCCGACAAGATCCTGAGGCCAATAAGAGACAAAAAACTAAAATACCAGGTTCTATTGAGTGTGGTTGTGAGTTGGAGGACAGTTGATGAAAGGCCAGTGTGTGGGAGAAGTGTCAGTATTTGTATGAATATATAGAGTTAATTCAGGGAATCACAGACCAGTTGGCTTTACTGTCTGTGATAAGGAGAAGTTTACTTTAAAGATGAAATGGCCACTTATTTTAAAGAAACAGCATTAGAAATATCCAGCAGGAATTTCAAAAGGATTTGACAAACATGACAGAATTTTTTAAGCATACAGGAGGCAAGGTGGATGAGGAAATGATGTGGATGTAGTGCACCTGGATTAGCGGAGAATGTTTCACCACATATCACACAAGAGGCTATCAGAAACAATTTAGGAGAATGGAACAGAAACATAAGTTGATGGAGAAACTCAGCAGATCTGAGTTTCTGTGTGGCAAAAACAAAGTTAACATTCTGGGCCCAGGGACATTTCATCAGAAAGGAGTTACTGGAGTCATTTGATTCAAAATGTCAACTATGCTTTCTCTCCAGACATGCTGCCTGATAGGCTGAGTTTCTCCAGCAATTTCTCCAGCATCCACAGTTCTTTGTCTTATTTTAAGGAGAATGGAATTAAGGGCAGGATGACAAACTGGATCAAGTAGTTTGCAGTGACTTTGAAAAGTAAATAAGGGTGCTCTACAGGGATGCCTTTGTTCTCATCAACATTTTGGGTTGGACCAGTTGGAATTTGCGCATGTAACTAAAACAGGAGCTGTTAATTGATTCCTTAAAAGGACAAAGGAACTGCAAAGGGGCCAAGTGTTGGAATGGGCTAAGGTGGAGCAAGTAGAATTCAATGTCAACATGACACGATTGTTAGAAAACAGCCGTACAAAAGAAATTAAAATCTAAACTTGATGTTGTTGAGGAGCACAGTGGCTGGGGCAGGGGTACAAGGGCAACAAGTTCACAGGACATAAGGCAACACTTCCAATTCAAGTTCAAAGAACTAACAAAACTCTAGGTTCTGGCACAGATGCTATAGAACAAGTGGAATAGGTTTTTGAATATAAACATCATAAGGTAACAATGAGACTAACTGAACACCTGAGTAGGATCTCTGTTAAACTGTATTTTTCTTTATTGTTAATTCACAGGATTGTGGGTGTCATTGGCTGATATAGCATATTGTCTATCCCTAGATGGCCTTGAGAAGGTGGTGGTGCATTGTCTTAGATTCACAATGCCATTAGGTCAAATTCCTGCATTTTGATCCAACGACGCTGATGGAACAGTGATATATTTCCAAGTCAGAATTGGGGAGTGATTTGAAGTGGAAATTGCAGGCAGTGATGTTATTGTGTGTCTTGATTTTGCCCTTATCCTTCTAAATGGAAGTGGTCATGGGTTTGGAAGATGCTGTCTAAGGAGCTTTGGTGAATTTCTACCATCCACACCACTGCTATTTAGTTTCAGTGCTGGAGGGAGTGGCTGTCATGCCTATCAAGTGGGATGCTTTGCCTTGGATGGTGTTGAACTCCTTGAGTGTTGTTGGAGCTGCACCCATCCAGGCAGGCTGGGAGTACAAAGTACACTATACTGGGCTTCATACCATAGGAAGGATATTCAGGATTTAGAGAGGATGAACAGACTGATCAGCCCTTTGCTTCATAAGAGCAAATGGAAAGAAAAATTTAAAACCTTCAGTCTTCATCACAGCATTGCAGATATGATGGAATTAGAACAGTTCTGCATTATGAAAGAATGGGGCCAGATGAATAGAAGTAGATAATCTTAAGGAGTTAAAGCACCTAGTAGTGAGGGGATATGGGAATAAATTTAAGATATTTAGAACAGAGTGCTGGGGAAACTTCACAACATGGAGTTGTGAGCCTATAGAGTTCACTTTTAGCATTAATCTACTTCCCTATTTTCTCTCAGACCGTTCCTCCCAATTCATCCCCAACACACTTGCGCCTGTGTCACCAGATATTCTCCGATCCCTTCATCCCAAAACTTTCTATCTTCCACACTGTTCATCCCGAAATGTTCCTTCTGTATCTTGTTCAGTCTAACACATCTCAGATTGACAAGCACAAAGGGAAGATACTGACAAAGGATCAGGATGAGACACGCACTCAGCTCTCAATGAAACAGCCAGTATCTGCAAAAGAAGGGAGTGTGAAAGCCATTGCTAGGGAGACAGAGAGAGAAGAAGTGAAGCCACAGAAATGTGAAACAGTAACACAAAGAAAATGAGTGGCACAATGTTTGGTTAGTAGAGGGTAAATCATAAGATCATGAGCATTAGGAGCAGGGGCAGTACATTCAGCCCCTCGAGCCTGCTGCACCATACAATAAGATCATGGCTGATTGATTGTGGTCTCGATTCAGACTTTCCTGACCCTAACCCCTTGCCTCCTCATTTCACCCACTCTCCATCAATCCGCAACTCCATTGTACAATAAAAATAATCAGCCTGCACATTTCTGTGTGCTGCAGTACACAATGCTGTCACTTTAAAGCTCCTAGTCATTGAACAAAGTCAGATCAAGGTGAATATTTTAGTTAAATTTATTCAATTATAAAAGGCAGCAACTCCTAACATACCATAACATAGCTTGCGTCCTCTTGGTTTGACTTTCCACCATTAAATTTTCAACGGCAAGTTTCTTTTTTGCGAGTTTCTTTTCATCCTCGATCATCTGTTGCTGCTGTTTGAGAGCAGCTTCTTTCAAGCCTTTTATTGAGTTTTCCTTTAATCCTGATGTGTACTACAGACAACCAACAGAGTTTAAGTAAGGGGTTTTGAGGAGACAGGCAGACCTGATCAGTCGACAGTGGAGTCTCACTATCTTGAGACCATTTACTGCCTCGATCATACTCCAATTCACACCAGTAACACATCACAAAGTAACAGATCTGGCAATGTGCTCTTGGGTCTGGGCCGTAGAGAAGTGGACACTGTACCCAGTAATTATAGAACTGAACCAGAAAGTCAGACCTTGCAACATGAAACTCTATTGTACCACATTGGGAAACTAAATTCATCAATTGTTTGAATACATTGACCAATAATTAGTGGGTGAGCAGCAGTTGAAAATAATCAAATTGCCATTACAGATCCCATTGGTTTCCTATATACTTCAGGGAAGGAAGTCTGTTATGTTTACTGTCATACTGGGCTTGGTGTAATGGCACTCGTCTAGACAAGCAAGGTGTATACTATCACACCCCTGACTTGTGCCTTGTAGATGATGGATAGTCTCTGGGGACTCAGGAGGTTAGCTACTCATACCGTCATAGAGACATACAGCACGGAAACAGACCATTTGGTCCAACACATCCAAGCTGACCTGTTATCCCAAATAAATCTAGTCCCATTTGCCAGCATTTGGACCATATTCCTCTAAACCCTTCCTATTCATATATCCATCCAGACACCTTTTAAATGTTGTAATTGTACCAGCCGCCACCACTTCCACTGGCGTACATGCATCATCCTCTGCATCCTTTATTCCTAATGGGATGAGGGCGTCACTGATCAGGCAGCATTTATTGCCCATCTGTATTTTCCCAGAGGGCAGTTAAGAGTCAACCACATTGCTGTGGGTCTGGAGTCACATGTAGGACAGATCAGATAAGGATGGCAGTTTCCTTCCCTAAAGGACATTAGTGAACCAGATGGGTTTTCCCAACAATCGGCAATGGATTCACGGTCATCTTTAGATTTCTTAATTCCAGATAATTTATTGAATTCAGATTCCACCATCTGTTAAGGCAGGATTTGAAACCGGATCCCCAGAATGTTATCTGGGTCTCTGGATTAACAGTCTAGCGAAAATACCACTAGGCCATCACCTCCCCTTTCAACCCTTCCAAGTTTCACAACATCCTTTCTACAGCAGGGAGATTAGAATTGCATGCAGGATTCCATAAGTGGTCTAAACAATGTCATGTACAGCTGCAATATGACCTCCCAACTCCTTCACTCAATGCAATAAAGGCAAGCATACCAAATGCCTTCTTCACAATCCTATTGACCTACAACTCCACTTTCAAGAAAATATGAATCGGCACTCCAAGGTCTCTTTGTTCAGCAACTCTCCCTAGGACCTTACTATTAGGAGTAAAGTCCTGCCATGACCTGCTTTTCCAAAATGCAGCACCTCACATTTATCTGAATTAAACTGCAACTGCCATTCCTCAGCCTATTGACCCACCTGTTCAAGATCCCATTGTACTCAGAGGTAACCTTCCTTGCTGACCACTGCACCTCCAATTTTGGTGTCATCTGCAAACTTACTAATCATACCTCCTATGTTCACATCCAAGTCAGTTATATAAATGGCAAAAAGCAGTGGGCCCAGCACCAAACCTTGCGGCACACCACTGGGCACAGGCCTCCAGTCTGAAAAGCAATCCTCCACCACCACCTCACTAAAGGATTCCTAGCCTCTGTTCTGCTCTTGTAGCTTTAAGGGGGCATGAGAAAGCCTTGGCAGATAGGATCAAGGAAAAGTCCAAGGTTTTTTATATATACGTGAGGAATAAGAGAACGACCAGAGAAAAGGTAGGGCCGATCAAGGATCATAAAGGGAATTTGTGCACAGAGCCTAAAGAGATAGGAGAGGTCCTTAATGAATACTTTTCTTCGGTATTCACAACTCAGAGGGACCTCATTGTAGGGGATGACAGTGTGAAACAGGCTGGTGGGTGAGAGGAGGTCGATGTTAATAAGGAAGATGCACTAGTAATTGTGAGGAACTTGAAGATAAGTCCCCCGGGCCTGATGGGATTTATCCAAGGATTCTATGGGAAGTGAGGGAGGAGATCACCGGGCCTTTGGTGACGATCTTTATGTCCTCACTGTCCATGAGTATAGTGCCAGAAGATTGGAGAGAGGCAAACGTCATTCCCTTGTTCAAAAAAGGGTGTAGGGATACCCCTGAAAATTACAGGCCAGTTAGTCTTACATCAGTGATGGGCAAATTATTGGAAAGGCTCTGAGAGATAGGATTTATGATCACTTGGAAAGGCACAGTTTGATTCGTGATAGTCAGCATGGATTTGTGAGGGGTAGATCATGCCTTACAAACTTTACTGAATTCTTTGAAGAGGTTACCAAACACGTGGATGAAGGTAGAGCAGTGGATGTGGTAGACATGGATTTAAGTAAGGCGTTTGATAAGGCTCCCCGTGGTAGGCTCATGCAGAAGGTAAGGAGGCATGGGATAAGGGGAAATGTGGCGGATTGGATTCAGATTTGGCTGACCCTTAGAAGAGAATGGGTGGTAGTGGACGGAAAATATTGAACATGGTGCTCAGTTACGAGTGGTGTACCACAAGGATCTGTTCTGGGTCATCTTCTATTTGTGATTTTTGTAAATGATTTGGATGAAGGAGTGGAAGGGCGGATTAGTAAGTTCGCAGACGATACAAAGGTGGGTCACATTGCAGACAGTGCAGAGGGCTGCTCTAGGTTACAAAGGGACATTGATAGAATGCAGAGCTGGGCTGAGAAGTGGCAGATGGAGTTCAACCCTGAAAAGTGTGAGGTGATTCACTTTGGAAGGACAAACTTAAAAGCAGAATACAGGGTTAACGGAAAGATTCTTAGCAATGTGGAGGAGCAGAGGGATCTTGGGGTTCATGTCCACAGTTCCCTGAAAGCTGCCACCCAGGTGGATAGAGTTGTTAAGAAGGTGTATGGTGTGTTAGCTTTCATTAATAGAAAGATTGAGTTCAAGAAGCGTGAAGTTATTCTCCAGCTATACAAAAGCCTGGTTCAGCCACACCTGGAGTACTGTGTCCAGTTCTGGTCGCTTCATTACAGGAAAGATGTGCAAGTGTTGGAAAAGGTGCAGAGAAGATTTACCAAGATGTTGCCTGGAATGGAGGGAAGGTCTTATGAGAAGAGAGCTAGGGCTTTTCTCTTTAGAATGACAAAGGATGAGAGGTGACTTGATAGAGGTGTACAAAATGATCAGAGGTATAGATAGAGTGGACAGCCAGAGACTTTTCCTAGGGTGGAGGTAACAATTACGAGGGGCATTGTTTTCAAGTGAGTGGAGGTGGATATAGGGGAGATATCAGAGGTAGGTTCTTTACTCAGAGAGTAGCAGGGGCTTGGAATGCATTCCTAGAGAGGGTAGTGGAGTCGGCTTCATTAGGGACACTTAAGTGGCAATTAGATAGGCATGTAAATGATAGTATAAGGTAGGGGTGGGGGTTAGATCGACCTTAGGTTTAGGATAAAAACTCGGCACAACATCGTGGGCTGAAAGGCCTGTACCGTGCTGTACTGTTCTATGTTCAATGTTCTAAAACTGCTCACAATGCTTAGATGTGGTCTCACCAGTTCCTTGTACAATTGCAGTAAGACTTCCCTACTCTTATATTGCAAATCCCTTGAAATAAAGGCAAACATTCTGTAAACTTCCTGATTATCTAATGCA
This sequence comes from Stegostoma tigrinum, assembly GCF_030684315.1. Taxonomy (NCBI): domain Eukaryota; kingdom Metazoa; phylum Chordata; class Chondrichthyes; order Orectolobiformes; family Stegostomatidae; genus Stegostoma; species Stegostoma tigrinum. The sequence continues at coordinate 51,067,906 of NC_081378.1, forward strand.
CCTGCATACTAGTTTTCTGTTTGTTTATGTACATGTGTCCCCAGGTCCCTTTGTGTTTCAACTTGCTGCAGCTTTTACCTGTTTAAATAATACTGACCTTTCGTTCTCCCTTCCAAAATGAACAACTTCATATTTTCCCACATTATGCTTCATTCATCAACTTCTTACTTGACCTATCAATATCTCTCTGGAAACTACTATATCCGCTTCGCAACTAGCCTTTCCACCTATTTTTGAGTCATGTGCAAGTTTGGATACATTACATTTGCCTCCTTCTTCCAATTCATTAATATATTGTGTAAATAGTTGCAGTTTCAGCACTGATCCCTATGGAACCCCATTGGTTACACATTGCCAACATGGAAAATAACCCTTTACCCCCAATCACTGTATTACCCCCATTAGACAATTTCTATCCAAGCAGAGTCAACCTGGCTTCATGAAACTGAAATCGTGTTTGACTAAGTTATTAAAGTTTTACAAGGAGGCCTGAGATGATAGATGGGAACCAGTAGAAGTGCTGTATTTGGACTTTGGAGCTTCTTCTTACAACCAATGCATCCATTATCTCTGTATCTGCCTCTTTAAAGATCCTATAATGCATGCTTGGATGTTTCTAGCTTAAAATCATCCTCAGTGGAGAATTGCTAATGTTGTTCCCTTGTTTAAGAACGGTAGCAAGGATAATCCAGGTAATTATAGACCAGTGAGCCTGATGTCATCGGTGGGGAAGCTGCTGGAGAAGATACTGAGGGTTAGGATCTATTTACATTTGGAAGAAAATGGGCTTATTAGTGATAGGCAGCATGGTTTTGTGCAGGGGTGATCATGTTTTACCAACTTGATAGAATTCTTTGAGGAAGTGACAAAGTTGATGGATGAGGGAAGGGCTGTGGATGTCATATACATGGATTTCGGTAAGGCGTTTGATAAGGTTCCCATGGTAGGCTGCTGGAGAAAGTTAAGTCGTGTGGGGTCCAGGGTGTACTAGCTAGATGGATAGAGAACTGGCTGGGCAACAGGAGGCAGAGAGTTGTAGTGGAACAGAGTTTCTCAAATGGAGAAGTGTGACCAGTGGCGTTCCACAGGGATCTGTGTTGGGACCACTGTTGTTTGTGACATACATAAATGATCTGGAGAAAGATATAGATGGTCTGATTAGCAAGTTTGCAGATGATACTAAGATTGATGGAGTAGCAGATAATGAAGGGGACTGGGGAGAATGCAGCAGAATATTGGAGAGTTGGGTGGACAAATGGCAGATGGAGTTCAATCCAAGCAAATGCGAGGTGATGCATTTTGGACAATCCAATTCAAAGGCGAACTATAGGGTAAATGGAAAAGCCCTGGAGAAAACTGATGCACAGAGAGATCTGAGTGTTCAGGTCCATTATACCCTGAAGGTGGCAATGCAGGTCGATAGAGTGGTCAAGAAGGCATACGGCATTCTTTCATTCATCGGACAGGGTACTGAGTACAAGAGTTGGCAAGTCATGTTACAGTTGTATAGGACTTTGTTTCGACCACATTTGGAATCCTGTGTACAGTTCTGGTTGCCATATTACCAATTTGGATGCTTTGGAGAGGGTGCAGAGGAGGTTCACCAGGATGTGCCTTGTATGGAGAGCGCTACCTATGAAGAGAGGTTGAGTAGATTAGGATTATTTACATTAGAAAGACGGAAGTTGAGAGGGGGGACCTGATTGAGGTCTATAAAATCATGAGAGGTATAGACAGGGTGGATAGCAAGAAACTTTTTCCCCAGAGTGGGGGACTCAATTACTAGGGGTCACGATTTCAAGTGAGAGGGCGAAAGTTTATGGGAGATATCCGTAGAAAGTTCTTTACGCAGAGGGTGGTGGGTGCCTGGAATGCGTTGCCAGCGGAGATGGTAGAGGTGGGCACGATAGCGTCATTTAAGATGTATCTAGACAGATACATGAATGGGCAGGGAGCAGAGGGATACAGATCCTTGGAAAATAGATAACAGGTTTCGATAGAGGATCTGGATCAGTGCAGGCTTGGAGGACCAAAGGGCCTGTTCCTGTGCTGTAATTTTCTTTGTTCTTTGTTGTTCTGGTATTGTGGGACTCCCTACAGCTCAAGGACTACAATGGTTCAAGAAGGGCTGCTCACCTCCATCTTGTCCAGGACAATCAGGGAAGGTCATTAAATGTTGTCCCAGACAGCAACACCTACAGCCCATATTTTATAAATGGAACAATCTTTTACGCATGATAAGAGGAGGTCTTGTGACACAATGGGCAGGGTCCCTATCCAGGAACTACAAGTTCCAGGTTCGAGTCCCACAGCAGGATATTTTGACCAAAGAAAGCACATTCCTAATGTGGCCACACAGGTTGATTGTCAGCCTAGAATCCTTCCAACAGACCCGATGGCAGGCAGGGCAGTGAGAACAAGAGGGTTTCCTCATCAGCCATCTCGCCAAAGGCAATAGCAAACTATTGCTACACTTTGCCAAAAAGCATGAACCAATCCAATGGGAGTCTATAGTTAATCGTTAGGAATGAGGATGGGGAGAAAAGACAGTCAGACAGCAATCTGAGCAAAAACAAATGCAATATTTTATGAGGGACACTTCATCAGGAGCTACCACCAGTGCAAGAATCACTTTGGATTCAGCTGGCCTTGGAACCCAGGATTGCTCAAGTCATCAAACCATTCTGTCCCTACCCCTTTGCGACTGACAGGCAGTCTGGCTCTTCATGAAACAGGCCAAGACTTGCTTCTTATCATAGTTTGAAAGTCTCCATTATGAAGAAGTGCTGGCAATAAAAGATCCTCTCAATGATTTCATTATTGGAATCGGCCATGCCAACTTGAATTTGTTGGGCAAGAAAGAACCCCATCAGATTAAATTCCCTACAGTGTGGAAACAGGCCCTTTGGCCCAACAAGTCCACACTGTCCCATGCAGCAACCCACCCAGACACAACCCCTATAACCCACACACACACCTGAACACTGTGGGCAATTTAGCATGGCCAATCCACCTAGCCTGCACATCTTTGGACTATGGGAAGAAACTGGAGCACCTGGAGGAAACCCACGGAGACATGGGGAGAATGTGCAAACTCCACAGGATGATGACTTCAGCTTGTACAAGGGGGCATAGCTACAAATTGAGGGGTGATAGATTTAAGACAGATGTCAGAGGCAGGTTCTTTACTCAGAGAGTGTTAAGGGCATGGAACAGCCTGCCTGCCAATGTAATTAACTCAGCCACATTAGGGGCATTTAAACAGTCCATGGGAAAGCATATGGATGATGACGGGATAGTGTAGGGGGAGGGGCTTAGATTAGTTCACAGGTCGGTGCAACATCAAGGGCCGAAGGGCCTGTTCTGCACTGTACTGTTCTATGTTCTATGTTCCACACAGACAGTTGCCTGAGGCTGGAATCAAACCTGGGTCCCTGGCACTGTGAGGCTGCAGTACTAACCACTGAGCCACCGGGCCGCCCTTTGCATTTTCAATTGTATCAGAAGTAATTTGCAGGGGAACCCTTAATAAGTCAGCATATTCAAGTATTTTACTGTTGATTCCAGCCTGTTACACTATTGAAGCCAAATTTTAAATTGTTAACACTTTTACACAAATTCACTTTTTTGAGAGCAAAGAGATTGGGGTGGTGAATGGAAGAAGCAGGTTTGAGTGTGATGGTACTGTGCCTTTAAGAGAGATGTGTCTATGTCACACTTGTCCAGGTCTTGTAGATGGTGCAGAAGACATTCACTTCAAAAATTCCAGGGATAAGGAGCTTCAGTCATTTGGAGAGACTGGCGAGCAAGACCGTTCTCTCCCTCTCCACCTACTGCTGCAGGAACACCAAGGACAGGAAAATCATACAGCATATCCCTGCCTTAAACAAACAAGTTTTTGAAGAAACTCAGCAGGTCCGGCAGGATCCGGGGAGAGAGTTAACATCTCGAGTCTGCAGGCCCTCTGTCATGTTGTACTTTTCCCAGTTGACAACACCTGTGCGAGCCACAAGGCATCTCCTTACTAAGAGGTCCAGGTAAACTTTCAGAGGTAAAGAAACAATCTCAAGATTTTTAAGAAGTGAAGTATTGTGGATATTCTCATACCTGTATCAAGAATAGTTGTCGCTGTTGTTGAATGTACTCTTGTAATCCAGCTTTATCAGTGGATCCATCTATTAAAAAAGCAAAGGGCATTTAACATAGAAACACTATTCACTCTACTGGGCCCTTTCTGACAGGGACATGGGCACCATGGGGCTGGGTGCATTACTTCCTCCACCAATTCCATTTTGATTTAGCTTCCTTGCCTGTAATTTTCCCTCCCTTTTTTATGTTAGGTTATCGTTACACTGCCTTTGCTGGGGAGTGTTTGCAGTCATTTATTAAGTGGATGATTCATTAATTGCCAGTGAGTTATTAAAATAGAAGGAGAAAGAACCGGGTTGTTACCTATCAACACTGGGCACTGCTCCATCAATGCAGCTATGTCTGCACTCAGTCCTGGTTCCAGGCATACTTCTTGCCAACAGTTTCATTTTAGAAACCCCTCAATGACCCTGGTGGAAGTCAGCCAGTATTTGACAGCGACTTTTGCTTGGAGCAAGCAATCTTGCTCCCCATATTACACTACCCTCTCCTGTCAGCTGGTGTCTCCAGGTCCAAACAGTTGTTTCACTTCTAAAAGGTCTGAATCTTTCTGCACGTGACTGGGAGTGTATCCAGAAAATTTAATACCATTACATTGGTTTTGGGCAAGTTGTTGTAGGAAATCCTGAGGAACAGGATTTACATATATTTGGAAAGGCAAGGAACTGATTAGGGATAGCCAGCGTGGCTTTGTGCAAGGGAAATTGTGTCTCGTTAACTTAATTGAGTTTTTTGATGAAGTAACGAAGGGGACTAATGAGGGCAAAATGGTGGACATGATCTATATGGCCTTCAGAAAGGTGTTTGACAACGTTCTTCATGGTAGACTGGTTAGCAAGGTTAGATCCAATGGAATACAGACAGAACTTGCCATTTGGGTACAGAACTGGCTCGAAGGTAGAAGACAGAGAGTGGTGGGGGGTTGCTTTTTAGACTGGAGGCCTCTGATCAGCGGCGTGTCACAAATATTGGTGCTGAGTCCACTGCTTTTCACCATTTATGTAAATGATTTGGATGCGAACATAGGAGGTATGAGCTGTAAGTTTGCAGATGATTGCTGGTGTAGTGAACAGTAAAGATGGTTACTCATTAACCTATGAGGAGGCGATGGCCTAGTGGTATTATTGCTGGACTGTTAACCTAGAGACCCAGATAATGCTCTGATGAGTGGGTTCAAATCAAGCCATGGCAGATGGTGGAATTTGAATTTGATAAATATCTGGAATTAAGAATCCAACGATGACCATGAATCAATTGCTGATTTTTGGGAAAAATTCATCTGGTTCACTGATAACACATAGTTGAGCTGGAGGAGCATAGCAGGCCAGGTAGCATCAGAGGAGTAGGCAAGTTGACATTTCAGGTCAAGTCTCTTTCTCAGTAAAGGGCCTTTAATAGGGCGGAGTAAAATCATTGTTTGATGTTGTGGATCGTGCAAAGAATGTAAAACAGAAGAGGTCCTTTGCAGGTCTGGGAGAAGGAAGCTCTGAGCTGGGATAAGCTTGAGTGTAGAGTCAGATGGGTCCCAACCCAAAACGTCAACTTTCCTGCTCCTCTGACGCTGCCTGGCTTGCTGTGTTCCTCCAGCTCCACATTGTGTTATCTCTGAGTCCAGCATCAGCAGTTCTTACTCTCTCTGGTTCACTGATGTCCTTTAGGGAAGAAAACTTACCTGGTCTGGCCTACATGTGACTCCAGACCCACATTAGTATGTTTTGACTCTTAACTGCCCTCTGGGCAAATAGGGATGGGGAATAAATGCTGGCCTAGCCAGTGACACTATCATCCCATGAAAGAATAAAGGAAAAAAAAAAGTACAACAGGATCTTTATCAGATTGCCCAATGGGCCAAGGAGTGGCAAATGGAGCTTAAATTAGATATATGTGAGGGGCTGCATTTTGGAAAGGCAAATCAGGGCAAGGCTTATACACATAATGGTAAAGTCCTGGGGAGAGTTGCTGGTTCATAGTTCCTTGAAAGTGGAGTTGCAGGTCGATAGGATAGTGAAGAATGCGTACAGTACGCTTGCCTTTATTGGACAATGCATTGAGTATAAGACTTAGGAGGTCATATTGCAGTTGTACATGACATTGTCGAGGCCACTTTTGGAATACTGCACGCAATTCTAATTTCCCTGCTGTCGGAAGGATCTTGTGAAACTTGAAAGGGTTCAGAAATTATTTACAATGATGTTTTCAGAGTTATAGGGTTTGAGCTATAGGGCAAGGCTGAATAGGCTGGGACTATTTCCCTGGAGCACCAGAGGCTAAGGGGTGGTCATATAGGGATTTACAAAATCATGAGAGGCATGGACAGGGTAAATAGACTAGGTCTTTTCCCCAGGGTGGATGAGTCCAAAACTAGAGGGCATAGGTTTAAGGTGAGAGGGGAAAGATTTGAAAGGGACCTAAGGAGAAACTTTTTTCATTCAGAGAGTGGTGTGTGTATGGAAAGAACTGCGAGAGCAAGTGGCGGAGGCTGGTACAACATTTAAAAGGCATCTGACGGGTACATGAAAAGGAAGGGTTTAGAGGGATATGGGACTAAATATATTTAGGACATTTGGTCGGCATGCTTGAGTTGGACCGAAGGATCTGTTTCCATGCTGTACATCTCTATGATTCTACAGATTTTTCCATCTGGGCGACCACCAGCGGTGTATCTGCCAATGGGAGGCGGCACATTATATCCATCCCTCTGCCTCCCGGATGGTGTTCTATCTTGTAATTACACACACTTAGTTTTAGAGCCTACTGCTGAATGTGGTCTGAAGCTATGGGCAGCAAGTCTTGTCCTCTTTAAGCAGACCTAATAGGTTGTGGTCTGTGACTATCACAAATGTTTTGACCATAAAAATATTGGTGTAACTTCTTGACTCCAAATATGACCACCAAACCTTCTTTTTCTATCTGGGCATATTTACACGCTGCATTTGCCAAAGCCCTGGATGCATATGCTAATGGCATTCCTCTCCATTGTGCCTCCTATGAGCTAATACCACCCCAATGCCATACGAGGAGGCATTGCATGTCAATACCAGATCTTTCTTGGGATCACAGTGTGCTACCAGCTTAGAGGATGATAATTGTTTCTTTACTTCATTGAAAGCCAGGACTTGTCAATGCAACCATTTCCAAGGCTTGCCCTTTTTTAGGAGTTAATGCAAAGGTGCCAGGATCGAGGCCAGATTATATATGAAGTTTCCATAATATTTTACCAGCCCAAAAAGTGACCCAAGCTCCTGGACAGACGTGGGAGCTGAGGCACCTTTGATTGCCCTCACTTCACCTTCCAACAGGTGTAATCTGGTCTTGTCAACTCTGCAGCCCAAGTCTGTCACCTGAGGGGCCCAGAACACACATTTTTCCCTTCTCAGGCATAGGACTATATCCAAGATAGTGCAAGATATTTTTCCCCAAGTTCTCTAAGTGATCGTATTAGTTTTCCATTATTAGGACAACATCTGGGTAAACGGCAACATGAAAAATTGCAAAACATTCTCCATCATCCGCTGAAAAAAAATCGAATAGGCTGACGATACAAGCCCTTACGTATATTAATTGTAGCTTACTTCTGTGAATTCTGGTCTAAATGCAATTGCAAGTAAGCGTGGCTTATGTCCTGCTTCTTGATGGACAGTCCCCTGCCAGCTTTTCGTATAAATCCTCCATGCAAGAGATTGGGTATTCATCCAGCTGTGAAAAGTGACTTATCATTTCTTTAAAATCCCCACAAAGGTGATCTGCCCTGCTAGGCTTCAAAACTCGGTACAAACAGTGCTGTCCATTCTGTAAATTGGACTGTTTGATGATTCCTTTGCTTTTCAGCCTTCTGATTTTTGCCTCTTTTTGCCCATAAGGCAAATAGCACAGGATGAGCCTTGCAGAATCATTGAATTGCTTCCTAGTCAACGTACAAGGTGGCCATGCCTCCTTTGATAGTTCCTAGGCCTTCCTGAGAAATTGCCAGATATTCAATTGGGACTTCACTCAGGCAATCATTTTTGAATTTAAAAATGTTGAGCCAATCTAGGTGAATCTCTCGCAACCAATTTTGCCCCATTAAGCTTGGGACCGAGCCTTTAACTGCACTGAAAACCGAACCAGCTGATTTTCATAACAGTCTGGAACCAAAGTTGCACGCTTAATCTGTAAAGATTTCTCCAGTACAGGTTCTCACCTCATGAGGTCTTGCACAAAGTTGAGGGATGCAGTATACAGTGAATTTTATTAAAAACTGGTTCTGCGTTCACTGACACAGGTGCGCCAGTTTCAACTACCATTAGAGCTGGATGACCACTTAACCAGACATTTATCTTGATTAGTTCTGATTTTGTTTCCGCTAAGCAATTTAACTTTTCCAACCCAGATGTAGGTGGACTTTCCAGGGTGTGCACTCTCCTGGATACCAGCCTACAAGTTCTCTTACTCAATAAAGGCCTAGCAGGGCCCCTTTGCCGTCTCAAGTCCACATACCAGCAACAATTGCAATGGCTTGCTGGCCAAGATCCTAAAGAAAATTTTAACCATTTGGTCAAGGCTTGGCTTTTTTTGGGGTTTTGTTGCAGGCGAACCTGGAGCCCCTCTGATCAGGATATGTCCCAAATTGGACATGCAATTGCCTTCACTCAAGTGACATTCCCCAAGCTCAGTCAGACTGGTGAGGGTATCCACTTCCATCGGAATATCCAGCAGATTATACACTCCACTTGCCACATTTTCCAATGATAAAGCCAGTTGTAATGCCTGTTTGAAGACCAGCTGTGCTTCAGCGGTGCTCTTGCAGTTACATAATTAATCCCACATACCAGGTGGTATGTAAGCATCTCATTATAGATTAAACCACAAGTCACAAGCTTCTGCCAGTCAGCTTAACCGAGTCAAAAATCCCAAAACAGAAAGTTAGGCTCTAAATGACAGAAAAAGCTGCAGTTCCACTCGCAGTCAGAAGAATTACTTGCTGTTTTTCATCTGCCACAATGTAATTTGCCTGAATAAAATACCACAATGTTTCCACATATCGAGCCCAGTCATTGATGGCTGTGTCAAATGATTCCCAAACAAAGGCGTGAAGTAACAAAAGCTTACCCAAACACAAAGACGGTTGTTGTGAGTAAGTTTCTTCAGGAATGTGATCCCATGCTCGTCGCCACTGAAATAACTCCACAGAGGCTGGTATCCTGTCATCAAATCACCCATTACTTAGTACTGCCTCATTCAGAATCAGGTCTCAGAATGTCAGCATCTGTGACCATATTCCATGAGGTCCAGCTGGTTGACCTTGTTAGAATCACTATACTTGAAGCTTAACAGGATCAGTGGGCACTATGGAGACTAGGGTTCACTATTTCCCACTCCCATGACATTTTTATTTAGTTGCTCCTATGTCTCTCTTTAGGTTGTTGGATTATTTTGTAAAATCAGTTAGTATATTAATTATAGCATGGCTAGAAGTGTGCAGCTTCCATAAAGCTTTTCAGCAACTTGTCAAGGACATAGACTCTGGTATGTATGGTTGGCTGAATCCTGGGATGGCAAGGCTGACATATGAAGAGAGACTGGATCAGTTGGATCTATATTCACTGGAGTTTAGAAAAATAGTATTTGCCAGCAGTCCAAAACCAGGGCTCACAGTTTAAGAATTTGGGTTAGGAAATTTAAGACTGAGATGAGGAGAAATGGCTATATCCAGAAAGTGGTGGGTCTGTGGAATTGTCTTAGAGAAAACAGTTGAGGCCAAAACATTGAATGTTTTCAAGAAGAAGTTTAATATAGTACTTATGATTAAAGGGATCAAAGCATTTGAGGAAGTTGGGGGCTGGGGGTTGCCGGAGAGTGTGGGATGAGTGTGAACAGGATACATTAAATCAAGAATAAGGCCATAGGACCAAATGGCCTGCTCTTGCTCCTATTTTCTATGTTTCTGTGTCTATATTGCTCTTTTATCACTATCACTGGATTCATACCCCAGATTCCTTATCCAAGGCACAGTCTTCTCACCACAGGATAGTAGCTATCCAAGAAGGCAGCTTTTGACCACACTCAGAGGAGTGGGCAATTTGACACTCATCCACACTCCTGAAAAATAATATTGAAAGAAATTCTTCAGCATAAAGTGAATATTCACCTTTAACAAAACACACAGGCTTGGGTTTTTCATTTTTCTTGTCTTCATCCTGTTGTTCCAAGGCAAATCTTCGCCAGCTGCTAGAAAAAGATTTTCTTCTCGATGTGAAGGTGCTTCTCAAATAACCCGGGCCACTTTGAGCACTTAGTAATTCCTGAATAAAAGCACAAAAATTAATTTCAACAACATGCAACAGTTATGATGGTCATTTACACATTCTTGCACTTCTCTGGAGCCCCTGAACCTCTGCAAATATGTGGAACAGAGGGCAACATCAATCAGTGTAAAACCTCATTAGGTGAAATCACAGTTCAGAGATTTTAGCACATTATTCAGACAGGCACTCCTGACGGAGTGCTGTACTATAGGAAGCAATGTTTACTCTATGCCACCCAAATATGTGGAAGGTAGTACCGAGCTGCTCACGGGTCACTCCCTTTAAGATACTACACATCATCAACAACCCAAAAGAAATGTCAAGGTACCACGCATTGAAAGAGACAGGACACGCAAGAACAAGAAGAACCTGAAAAGTGTAGAAAGAACTGCCAATGTTGGAGTCTGAGATAACACCGCATGGAACTGGAGGAACACAGTGAAACGTCAGCTTTCCTACTCCTCTGATGCTTCCTGGCCTGCTGTGTTCCTCCAGCTCCACACTGTGAACCTGAAAGAGGTCCTTGATTGTAGGTTCTGTCTTTCATGTGAAATGTTAAACCAAGGTACATGAAAAGATCACACAGCAACATTCATGTTACATTTGAGAGCCACATGAGAGCTACTCAATGGCCATCTCTAACAAGAAAGAATCTAATTGTTGCCCCTTGATATTCAATGATTCTTACTGAATGACAGAACCAGCTCAGTGGGCTGAAGGGGCTATTCCTATTCCTATTCCTACTTCTTCTGCTAATATAAGGGAACCTCTACAATCAGTTGTTCTACAATATCACAGCTGTAGAACGAGTGTTTAGGCAGAGATATGATAGTTAGGAATTCTGCTGCAGAATGCCCAACCTTTACCTTTTGTTGTCGTTTCACTTTTTCTCGGAATACAAAGGCATTGGTGGGATTAATAAATGGATATATCTGGCTTTGCTTCTCATCTTCATTTGGTTCTTGCAATACTGGATGGGAGGGGAAAACATGATTAGATTACAAGAGGTTTCATGATAAACAAACCATGTAACAAAATGCACAACAAATTCAAGCAACATGACACACAAAGCTAGTAAGAGAGACAGTAGGAACTGCCAATGCTGGAGAATCTGGGATAACACGGTGTGAAGCTGGATGAACACAGCAGGCCAAGCAGCATCAGAGGAGCACAAAAGCTTGACATTTCGGGTCGAGACCCTTCTTCAGAAATGGGGGAGGGGGAAGGGAACTGGAATAAATAGTGAGAGGAGGGGTGGGGCTGGGTATGGTAGTTGGCATGGTAATAGGTAAGTGCAGGTAGGCAGTGGTGGGGATTGGTCAGTGAGGTGGGAGGAACGGATAGGTGGGAGAGAAGATGGACAGGTAAAGTCAGGTCAAGGAGGCGGGGATGAGAGGGAGGTTTGGGCATGGGATAAGATGTCCAGGATTTGATTTGATTTCCAGTTTTGAAACTGCTATCCTTACCTGGTCTGGCCGACGTGTGACTCCAGAGCCACAGCAATGTGGGTGACTCTTAACTGCCCTCTGGGCAATTACGGATGGGTAATAAATGCTGCCTAGTTAGTGATGCCCTCATCCCATAAATGAATAAAGAAAGAAACTCAGCTGGATTTGCCACATAAATACAGTGGCTACAAAGCAGGTGCTGCAAGCGAGTAACTCGCCACCTGACTCCCCAAAGCTTGTTCACCATCTACAAGGCACAAGTAAGGAGTGTGATGGAATGCTCTCTGCTTGCTTGGACGGATACAACTCCAACAACAGTCTACGTTTGACACCATGAAAGATAAAGGAGTCCCTTAATTGCCACCACATCCACTCCCTCCATGTCTGATGCTCAGTAGTAGCAGTGTGCACCGTCTACAAGATGCGCTGCAGAAATTCACCCAAGCTGCTCTGAGTATTCTGCTTCAACTAGCCGCTGTCACATGTTCTAGAACAATTTGCGATATCTAAATAAAACATCTCACGACATTTGAAAATAAAAATGATAGCCTGTCCAATCTCCCAATGTGCTCTTTTAAAAAAAAGAATTCCAGGATCTGGATCAGATCTGCATCACTACCAAAAACTAACCAATTCTTCCTTGGGCCATTTGTTATCCATTGTCAAGTTTTGCCGAAATTTGAAGATATGTTGTGACCAGGCTAACAAACACCGGCAAAATCTCCTCCCACCAACTGATGCAAACATATAAATGGTTATTATTTGTCAAAAATTACAGAATTCAATGGAATTAAATACAACTCGTGGCTTTGAAGCTTAATTACTCCAATTGTTTTGCAATTGTGATGAGCCTTATGACTTACTGATTAAGGTTCCTGCAGAAAGAGTTAATCAAGAGTCATTCTGCCCCTCTGAAATGTTCTTTCTAGGTTATAGCTAAAATTTAACAAGGGTTCCTGAAATCTGCAGCCTCCAGGTTCCTATCCAGCACTGAGGGCTGTTAATCACCAACTTTGATACAATCCCCTGCTCAGCATTGACCGTCACGTGTGTGAGGAAGCAACCTAGGACTGAGATTTTCGTTCCAATATTGATGTTAAACAGTCCCTATGTCGCATTCCAGTCAGTATGTGACAATTCTCTGCTGCTTCCTTTTCAGTTCAAGTGCTCCCCAATTACCTTCTCACTGTGTGTTGGTGGTCAACAGTTAATACCAATTAATAATGCATTGTTGAATACCAGATGTGGAATTCATTTTTTAAAAATCTTATTCACTTCAGCTGCTATATGCCACTTTTCTATTTCACCCCTAGCCAACAAAATGATTTAAACCTTTCTGTTTCTCAGTCTCTACTGCTGAAACAGCTTAGCAGTTTGAAATTGTTGCCATCGTCTGCTAAGATCTTCCTGACTGGATTTACCAAAACTAAAATTATTTTCCAAGCACTAGTTACTTAATAATAGAGTTATATTTCGGGCCAGATGTAGCAGCATCTGGCATCATTGCACACAGTTATTTGTCTGATCAAATATTAATTTGATAGAAAACCAACATATGATTATTGACTCCTTGAAGGAGTGCAGAATTTCAATTAAAAGACCGAGTTGTTGGCAAGTTTTACATTACTTTCACATTATTTTCCCTTGTCTTTATTCAGGGTTCCAAAAACTCCATCAAATGTTAGCTAGTTTAAATTACTGATTGTTGAGGGAGGCAAGGCTCCTGGGAGGCAGATAGGAGATTGGAACTGAAATCACAATCACATCAGCCAAGACGTTACTGAATGATGGAGCTGCCTCAAAGGGGTGAATAGCCTATTGCTGCTCCCTGCTCCCACGTCCCTATCACAAGGGCAAAACTGCCCGGTATCTGAATATGGTTAATAATCCTTCTGAATTGGCTACACTAACGTTAATGCACAGTTGTGCCCTATGTACTTGAGACACAGCATCATAGAATGCACGTGGAACCTGAACGATAGCATGCAATTACCATTAATGTTTCCAACTATTGTGAAAGTACTTCTGCAACGGTGCTAGCATGAAAACCAAAGAACACTTACATGGAAATTTATCCACAGCCCCAGAAGCTGGAGCTAGTGAGGGCAGGTTTGTGATTACTTCTGTTGCCATCTTTCAGCAGCTTTATTATCACCTGGATAACAAATATAATCAGCTGTTGGATCCAATGAAAATTTAGACAATAGAAGAGACATCTTCAGTTTGTAAATTTATTTACTTTCTAGGACCGTCCAAACTCAAGGTTACAATTAAATTCTAAGGGTAAACAAAAACTGTGTCTAACATAAATAATTTTCTTCACAATAATAACTTCAAATGGAAATTTTGAAATGTTTTGTTTAAGACAAAACACTGTCCTGAAGTCAACAGAACAACCTGGATAATCACCAAGGCATTTTCAGATCATGGCCGTCACTTACAAAGCCACAATTTATTGCACATTCTGAGCTGCTCTAAGAAGTTTAAAGTTAAAAAGGGGTTTTTCAAAAATCTGCCAAATGAAGCTAAGAAAACAGTTTTTTTTTCTAACAGCAAATTAGTGAACAAGTTAGGTTAACTATTAATAATACCAGCAATTTATTTCCAGACTTTGGAAAACTAAATTCAATTTGAATTCACCTTCCAGGGTCCGAGAATACTGGTCCAGTCAAATAACTATGCAAAACTATAACAGCCACAATGAGTATGCGTTCTAAACCATTCAAAAATCCCAATAGGAATTACACACACATTTCTCTAAATAACCAAATATTAATACTTAATAAACATTTCAGGCCTTCTCCTCAGGGCCAGCATCACCAAAGGCAGTCTGCAAACAGTTTGAGCCATTCCAGGCAATGGTTAAGCTCACTAAACACTGCAACGATGACAGGACCTGGTTTGATACTGAAGATGTGCTCTATAATTAGAGTCGCCCTAACTAAGGCATTCTAATACACTACAACACAAGTGTCAACTCCACAATCTGGATGTTATCCAGGTCAGTCCTTTTCGCACAAAAGCATCACAATCCGACCTGGCCAATTGCTGCCTTATCAATCTACACAAAGCACTTGCTCAACAATAACCTCTTCACCAACACCCAGTTTTGCCTGCCCAAGGTCGCTGAGCTCATGACTTCATTACAGCCTTTGTTCAAACATGGGAAAAAGAAGTGAATTCCAGAAGCAACGTGAGAGTGACAGCCTTTGACATTAAGGTTGCATTTGACTGAGAATGCCATCAAGAGGAACCAGCAAAACTGGAGTGAATAGGAGTTAAGGGAAAACGCAACACTGGTTGGAGTCAGAGCACTTAGGAAGGTGGTATTGGTTGTAGGAGGTGAATCATCTCAGTTCCAGGACGTCTCAGCAGAAGTTCCTCTGGATAGTGTCCTACGTCCAGCCATTTTCAGTTGCTTCATCAATGACCTTCCTTCCATCAAAGGGTCAGAAGTGGGGGTGTTCACTGATGATTGCGTAACGTTCAGCATCATTCACAACTCCTCAGATACTGAAACATTTCATATCCAAATGCAACAAGATCTGGACAATATCAGGCTTGGGCTGACAAGTGGCAAGTAAATTCATGACACACAGGTACCAGACAATGGCCATCTCCAGCAAAAGAGAATCCAACCATCTCTTCTGATGTTCACTGGTATTACCATCATTGAATTCTCCATTATCTACATCCTGGGGGTTATTACTGACAAGAAACTGACCGGACTCACCATTTAGTGACTACAAAAGCAGATCAGAAACTAAGAATTCTGTGGCTAGCGGTTCATTCCCCTGACTCTTCAAAGCCTCAAACTAGCTACAAGACTCAGATCTGGAGTCCAAAGGAATACTCCCCACTTGCCGGGACAAGAGCAGCTCCAACAACACTGAAGGAGCTCAACGACATCTAAATGATGAAATATCAACATCATTTAAGTGACATCACATCCACTACATTAAACATTCACCACCTCCATCATCGATGCTCACTAGCAGCAATGCATACTACCTGTGAGATGCACTGCAGAAATTCACCAAGGTTCCATAGGTAGCACCTTCTAAATCCATAACTACTGTGATCTAGAAAGACAAGGACAGCAGATCCATGGAACACCACCACCTGTAAGTGCCTCTCCAAGCCACTCACAATCCTGATGAGGGACTACATCACCGTTCCTTCACTGTTGCTGGATTATGGATGCCCCTACATGCCAAAACCTGTGCAGTTCAACAAGTCGGCTCATCAACAGGTTGACCCAGCCAGTGACACGCACATCACATGAGACACTAAAAGCAAGCCAAAAATAATCATCTAACCAAATACACTCAGATGAAGGAGTTGTCCAGGAAACAATAGCTTATTATATACCACTAGAGGTCTCCAGAATACTTGTTACATTTATATCATCGACAAAAAAAAATTCTGAGTAAAAGAGGAATGTCATTTTTTGGGGAAATTACCACTCCTTTGCACATTTAACAACATCAGCCCTGATGCAGTTAAACATTTATCATCCCAGTCCTGTGTCTGTTCCCGTCCCAGATAACAGTTATCCCGCTTTGATCGATGTTCTAGCTGGGGTTACCAACCCTACAGGCTTGCCATGTGCTCCCCAGGAAGCAAAAGATTCAACCCCAGGACAATGCAAGAAGTAACTCAGAGTAACAAAAAAAGGGACACTAAAAATTACGTTTTAATGAAAATATTCTCTGACCTGGCTTGTTTACTGAGGTTAAAAATATCAACAATGGGAAAAGGTTGACTGATTTGCAATCAAGAATTATCCAATTAAGTACTGAATGTACAATTTACATTCTGACAGGCACAGGATGGTTGGGCGCCATGGTAACTGATATGTCTGGCACCCAATGGTATCAGAACAAGTGCTGTCCCACACCAGGACAACGCCCAGAGTTGACCACCCTGGGACAGTGGGTGAGTGGTATGTAGCCCATGATGCTGCACCAGGGCAAAGGTCACAGCTGTCATTGTCACCCAGGTTCAGCCCCCTGCCAACCTCTATCTGTAGGGCCTGGCAGGCTCAGCAGGGCTTCTGTCTCAGCAACACTCAGAATTAATCCAGCAGCATCACACTGGTTACAGTCGCTGAGGTACAATACCAATTATGGCATGGACACAACTCACTCACTGATACAGGCCTCCCTGGGTATACAAACATGCCCACATACACATCCTTGCACACGCACACCCCTCAGAATGAGGTACATACACTCTCCATTGGGTACACACCCCTTCCTACTGGTACCTGCCCTCTTGCTCGCGTACACACCCTCCCCCACTGCTACATGCCCTTGTCCCTCAGGTACGCACTCTCTCCCTCACTCGCTCAGGTACATGCCCTTTCCACTGGTACACATTCCTTCACACTGCAACAAGCCTTTTGCTTGGATGCACACCCTTTCCCAAAGGGACAGAACTTCTTCCTCGGGTAGACATTTTCCCCCTCCCTCAGGTACACACCTCTCCCTCCCTCCGGTACACATCTTCTCCTGCCCTCAGGTACACACCCTCTCCCTCCCTCCCTCCCTCAGGTACACAACTCTACCACCCTCCCTCAGGTACACATCTTCTCCTACCCTCAGGTACACAACCTCTCTCCCTCCGTCCCTCCCTCCGGTACACAGCCTCTCTCCCTCCCCCCGGCACACACCCTCTCTCCCTCCCCCCGGCACACACCCTCTCTCCCTCCCTCTCTCCGGTACTCACCCTCCCTCCCTCCCTCCGGTACACACCCTCTCTCCCTCCCTCCGGTACACACCCTCTCTCCCTCCCTCCCTCCCTCCGGTACACACCCTCTCTCCCTCTCTCTCTCCATGCCTCCCTCCGCTACACACCCTCTCTCCCTCCGTCCCTCCCTCCGCTACACACCCTCTCTCCCTCCCTCCGCTACACACCCTCTCTCCCTCCCTCCCTCCCTCCGCTACACACCCTCTCTCCCTCCCTCCGCTACACACCCTCTCTCCCTCCCTCCGCTACACACCCTCTCTCCCTCCGTCCCTCCCTCCGCTACACACCCTCTCTCCCTCCGTCCCTCCCTCCGCTACACACCCTCTCTCCCTCCCTCCCTCCCTCCGCTACACACCCTCTCTCCCTCTGTCCCTCCCTCCGCTACACACCCTCTCTCCCTCCCTCCGCTACACACCCTCTCTCCCTCTGTCCCTCCCTCCGCTACACACCCTCTCTCCCTCCGTCCCTCCCTCCGCTACACACCCTCTCTCCCTCCCTCCCTCCCTCCGCTACACACCCTCTCTCCCTCTGTCCCTCCCTCCGCTACACACCCTCTCTCCCTCCCTCCGCTACACACCCTCTCTCCCTCTGTCCCTCCCTCCGCTACACACCCTCTCTCCCTCCGTCCCTCCCTGCGGTACACACCCTCTCTCCCTCCCTCCCTTCGGTACACACCCTCTCTCCCTCCCTCCGGTACACACCCTCTCTCCCTCCCTCCCTGCGGTACACACCCTCTCTCCCTCCCTCCGGGACACACCCTCTCTCCCTCCGTCCCTCCCTCCGGTACACACCCTCTCTCCCTCCCTCCGGTACACACCCTCTCTCCCTCCCTCCGGTACACACCCTCTCTCACTCCCTCCGGTACACACCCTCTCTCCCTCCCTCCCTCCCTCCCTCCGGTACACACCCTCTCTCCCTCCCTGCGGTACACACCCTCTCTCCCTCCCTCCGGTACACACCCTCTCTCCCTCCGTCCCTCCCTCCGGTACACACCCTCTCTCCCTCCCTCCATCCGGTACACACCCTCTCTCACTCCCTCCGGTACACACCCTCTCTCCCTCCCTCCGGTAAAACCCTCTCTCCCTCCCTCACTCCAGTACACACCCTCTCTCCCTCCCTCACACACCCTCTCTCCCTCCCTCCATCCGGTACACACCCTCTCTCCCTCTCCATCAGGTACACACCCTCTCTCCCTCCGGTACACACCCTCCCACCCTCCCTCCGGTATACACCCTCTCTCCATCTCCAGCAGGTACACACCCTCTCTCCCTCCGGTACAAACCCTCTCTCCCTCCCTCCCTCCGGTACACACCCTCTCTCCCTCCCTCCAGTACACACCCTCTCTCCCTCCATGCCTCCCTCCCGTACACACCCTGTCTCCCTTCCTCCCTCCCTCAGGTACACACCCTCCCTCCCTCCGGAACACACCCTCTCTCCCTCCCTCCGGATATACCCTCTCTCCCTCCCTCTGGTACACACCCTCTCTCCCTCCCTCCCTCCGGTACACACCCTCTCTCCCTCAGGTACACACCCTCCCTCCCTCCCTCCGGAACACACCCTCTCTCCCTCCCTCCGGTACACACCCTCTCTCCCTCCCTCCGGTACACACCCTCTCTCCCTCCGGAACACACCCTCTCTCCCACCCTCTGGATATACCCTCTCTCCCTCCGGTACACAATCTCTCTCCCTCCGGTACACAACCTCTCTCTCTCCCTCCCTCCGGATATACCCTCTCTCCCTCCCTCTGGTACACACCCTCTCTCCCCTCCCTCTGGTACACACCCTCTCTCCCTCCCTCCCTCCGGTACACACCCTCTCTCCCTCAGGTACACACCCTCCCTCCCTCCGGAACACACCCTCTCTCACTCCCTCCGGTACACACCCTCTCTCCCTCCCTCCCTCCGGTACACACCCTCTCTCCCTCCCTCCCTCCGGTACACACCCTCCCTCTCTCTCTCCCTCCCTCCCTCCGGTACACACCCTCCCTCTCTCCCTCCCTCCGGTACACACCCTCCCTCTCTCCCTCCCTCCGGTACGCACCCTCCTCTCTCCCTCCCTCCCTCGGGTACACACCCTCCCTCTCTCCCTCCCTCCCTCCGGTACACACCCTTCCTCTCTCCCTCCCTCCCTCCGGTACACACCCTCTCTCCCTCCCTCCCTCCCTCAGGTACACGCCCTCTCTCTCTCCCTCCCTCCGGTACACACCCTCTCTCTCTGCGGTACACACAATCCTCCCTCCGGTACACGCCCTCTCTCTCTCTCTGCGGTACACACAATCCTCCCTCCGGTACACGCCCTCTCTCCCTCCCTCCGGAACACACCCTTTCTCTTTCCGGTACACACCCTCTCTCCCTCCGTCCCTCCCTCCGGTACACACCCTCTCTCCCTCCCTCCGGTACACACCCTCTCTCCCTCCGTCTCTCCCTCCGCTACACACCCTCTCTCCCTCCCTCCCTCCCTCCGGTACACACCCTCCCTCTCTCCCTCCCTCCGGTACGCACCCTCCTCTCTCCCTCCCTCCCTCGGGTACACACCCTCCCTCTCTCCCTCCCTCCCTCCGGTACACACCCTCCCTCTCTCCGGTACACACCCTTCCTCTCTCCCTCCCTCCCTCCGGTACACACCCTCTCTCCCTCCCTCCAGTACACACCCTCTCTCCCTCCCTCCCTCCCTCCAGTACACACCCTCTCTCCCTCCCTCCCTCCCTCCAGTACACACCCTCTCTCCCTCCAGCACACACCCTCCCTCCCTCCCTCCAGTCCACACCCTCTCTCCCTCCCTCCAGTACACACCCTCCCTCCCTCCAGTACACACCCTCTCCCTCCCTCCCTCCAGTACACACCCTCCCTCCCTCCAGTACACACCCTCCCTCCCTCCAGTACACACCCTCGCTCCCTCCAGTACACACCCTCTCTCCCTCCCTCCCTCCCTCCAGTACACACCCTCTCTCCCTCCCTCCCTCCAGTACGCACCCTCTCTCCCTCCCTCCCTCCCTCCAGTACACACCCTCTCCCTCCCTCCCTCCAGTACACACCCTCTCTCCCTCCCTCCCTCCAGTACACACCCTCCCTCCCTCCCTCCCTCCAGTACACACTCTCCCTCCCTCCCTCCAGTACACACTCTCCCTCCCTCCCTCCCTCCCTCCAGTACACACCCTCTCTCCCTCCCTCCCTCCCTCCAGTACACACCCTCTCTCCCTCCCTCCAGTACACACCCTCCCTCCCTCCCTCCAGTACACACCCTCCCTCCCTCCCTCCCTCCAGTACACACCCTCCCTCCCTCCAGTACACACCCTCCCTCCCTCCAGTACACACCCTCCCTCCCTCCAGTACACACCCTCTCCGTCCCTCCCTCCAGTACACACCCTCTCTCCCTCCCTCCCTCCCTCCAGTCCTCCAGTACACACGCTCTCTCCCTCCCTCCCTCCAGTACACACGCCTCTCTCCCCTCCCCTCCCTCCCCTCCAGTACACACGCTCTCTCCCTCCCTCCCTCCCTCCAGTACCAAACCCTCTCTCCCTCCCTCCAGTACACACCCTCTCTCCCTCCCTCCCCTCCAGTACACACCCTCTCCCTCCCTCCCTCCAGTACACACCCTCTCTCCCTCCCTCCCTCCAGTACACACTCTCCCTCCCTCCTCCCTCCCTCCCTCCAGTACACACCCTCTCTCCTCCCTCCCTCCCTCCCTCCAGTACACACCCTCTCTCCCTCCCTCCCTCCCTCCCTCCAGTACACACCCTCTCTCCCTCCCTCCCTCCCTCCCTCCAGTACACACCCTCTCTCCTCCCTCCCTCCCTCCCTCCAGTACACACCCTCTCTCCCTCCCTCCCTCCCTCCCTCAGTACACACCCTCTCTCCCTCCCTCCCTCCCTCCCTCCAGTACACACCCTCTCTCCCTCCCTCCCTCCCTCCCTCCAGTACACACCCTCTCTCCCTCCCTCCCTCCTCCCTCCAGTACACACCCTCTCTCCCTCCCTCCCTCCCTCCAGTACACACCCTCTCTCCTCCCTCCCTCCTCAGTACACACCCTCTCTCCCTCCCTCCCTCCCTCCCTCGCTCCAGTACACACCCTCTCTCCCTCCCTCCCTCCAGTACACACCCTCTCTCCCTCCCTCCCTCCCTCCAGTACACACCCTCTCTCCCTCCCTCCCTCCCTCCAGTACACACCCTCTCTCCCTCCCTCCCTCCCTCCTCCCTCCAGTACACACCCTCTCTCCCTCCCTCCCTCCCTCCAGTACACACCCTCTCTCCCTCCCTCCCTCCCTCCAGTACACACCCTCTCTCCCTCCCTCCTCCCTCCAGTACACACCCTCTCTCCCTCCCTCCCTCCTCCAGTACACACCCTCTCTCCCTCCCTCCCTCCCTCCAGTACACACCCTCTCTCCCTCCCTCCCTCCCTCCAGTACACACCCTCTCTCCCTCCCTGCCTCCCTCCAGTACACACCCTCTCTCCAGTACACACCCTCTCTCCCTCCCTCCCTCCAGTACACACCCTCTCCCCTCCCTCCCTCCAGTACACACCCTCTCCCCTCCCTCCCTCCAGTACACACCCTCTCTCCCTCCCTCCCTCCCTCCAGTACACACCCTCTCTCCCTCCCTCCTCCAGTACACACCCTCTCACCCTCCCTCCCTCCAGTACACACCCTCTCTCCCTCCCTCCCTCCAGTACACACCCTCTCTCCGTCCCTCCCTCCAGTACACACCCTCTCTCCCTCCCTCCCTCCCTCCAGTACACACCCTCTCTCCCTCCCTCCCTCCCTCCAGTACACACCCTCTCTCCCTCCCTCCCTCCCTCAGTACACACCCTCTCTCCCTCCAGTACACACCCTCTCTCCCTCCATCCCTCCCTCCAGTACACACCCTCTCTCCCTCCCTCCCTCCCCTCCAGTACACACCCCTCCCTCCCTCCTCCCTCCAGTACACACCCTCCCTCCCTCCAGTACACACCCTCCCTCCCTCCCTCCCTCCAGTACACACCCTCCCTCCCTCCCTCCCTCCAGTACACACCCTCCCTCCCTCCAGTACACACCCCTCCCTCCCTCCAGTACACACCCTCCCTCCCTCAAGTACACACCCTCTCCCTCCAGTACACACCCTCCCTCCCTCCAGTACACACCCTCCCTCCCTCCAGTACACACCCTCCCTCCATCCAGTACACACCCTCCCTCCATCCAGTACACACCCTCCCTCCCTCCAGTACACACCCTCTCCCTCCCTCCCTCCAGTACACACCCTCTCCCTCCCTCCCTCCAGTACACACCCTCCCTCCCTCCAGTACACACCCTCCCTCCCTCCAGTACACACCCTCTCTCCTCTCTCCCTCCCTCCCTCCAGTACACACCCTCTCTCCCTCCCTCCCTCCAGTACACACCCTCTCTCCCTCCCTCCCTCCAGTACACACCCTCTCTCCCTCCCTCCCTCCAGTACACACCCTCTCTCCCTCCCTCCCTCCCTCCAGTACACACCCTCTCTCCCTCCCTCCCTCCCTCCAGTACACACCCTCTCACCCTCCCTCCCTCCAGTACACACCCTCTCTCCCTCCCTCCCTCCCTCCAGTACACACCCTCTCTCCCTCCAGTACACACCCCTCCCTCCCTCCCTCCCTCCAGTACACACCCTCTCTCCCTCCCTCCCTCCCTCCAGTACACACCCTCTCTCCCTCCAGTACACACCCTCTCTCCCTCCATCCCTCCCTCCAGTACACAACCTCTCTCCCTCCCTCCCTCCCTCCAGTACACACCCTCCCTCCCTCCCTCCCTCCAGTACACACCCTCCCTCCCTCCCTCCCTCCCGTACACACCCTCCCTCCCTCCAGTACACACCCTCCCTCCCTCCAGTACACACCCTCCCTCCCTCAAGTACACACCCTCTCCCTCCAGTACACACCCTCCCTCCCTCCAGTACACACCCTCCCTCCCTCCAGTACACACCCTCCCTCCCTCCAGTACACACCCTCTCCCTCCCTCCCTCCAGTACACACCCTCTCCCTCCCTCCCTCCAGTACACACCCTCCCTCCCTCCAGTACACACCCTCCCTCCCTCCAGTACACACCCTCTCTCCCTCCCTCCCTCCAGTACACACCCTCTCCTCCCTCCCTCCCTCCTCAGTACACACCCTCTCACCCTCCCTCCCTCCAGTACACACCCTCTCTCCCTCCCTCCCTCCCTCCAGTACACACCCTCTCTCCCTCCCTGCCTCCCTCCCTCCAGTACACACCCTCTCTCCCTCCCTGCCTCCCTCCCTCCAGTACACACCCTCTCTCCCTCCCTGCCTCCCTCCCTCCAGTACACACCCTCTCTCCCTCCCACCCTCCAGTACACACCCTCTCTCCCTCCCTCCCTCCCTCCAGTACACACCCTCTCTCCCTCCCTCCCTCCAGTACACACCCTCACTCCCTCCAGTACACACCCTCTCTCCCTCCCTCCCTCCCTCCAGTACACACCCTCTCTCCCTCCCTCCCTCCCTCCAGTACACACCCTCTCTCCCTCCCTGCCTCCCTCCTCCAGTACACACCCTCTCTCCCTCCCTCCCTCCCTCCAGTACACACCCTCTCTCCCTCCCTCCCTCCCTCCAGTACACACCCTCTCTCCCTCCAGTACACACCCTCCCTCCCTCCCTCCCTCCAGTACACACCCTCTCTCCCTCCCTCCCTCCCTCCAGTACACACCCTCTCTCCCTCCAGTACACACCCTCTCTCCCTCCATCCCTCCCTCCAGTACACAACCTCTCTCCCTCCCTCCCTCCCTCCAGTACACACCCTCCCTCCCTCCCTCCCTCCAGTACACACCCTCCCTCCCTCCCTCCCTCCCGTACACACCCTCCCTCCCTCCAGTACACACCCTCCCTCCCTCCAGTACACACCCTCCCTCCCTCAGTACACACCCTCCCTCCCTCAAGTACACACCCTCTCCCTCCAGTACACACCCTCCCTCCCTCCAGTACACACCCTCCCTCCCTCCAGTACACACCCTCCCTCCCTCCAGTACACACCCTCTCCCTCCCTCCCTCCAGTACACACCCTCTCCCTCCCTCCCTCCAGTACACACCCTCCCTCCCTCCAGTACACACCCTCCCTCCCTCCAGTACACACCCTCTCTCCCTCCCTCCCTCCAGTACACACCCTCTCTCCCTCCCTCCCTCCCTCCAGTACACACCCTCTCACCCTCCCTCCCTCCAGTACACACCCTCTCTCCCTCCCTCCCTCCCTCCAGTACACACCCTCTCTCCCTCCCTCCCTCCCTCCAGTACACACCCTCTCACCCTCCTTCCCTCCAGTACACACCCTCTCTCCCTCCCTCCCTCCCTCCAGTACACACCCTCTCTCCCTCCCTCCCTCCAGTACACACCCTCTCTCCCTCCCTCCCTCCCTCCAGTACACACCCTCTCTCCCTCCCTCCCTCCCTCCAGTACACACCCTCTCACCCTCCCTCCCTCCAGTACACACCCTCTCTCCCTCCCTCCCTCCAGTACACACCCTCTCTCACTCCCTCCCTCCCTCCAGTACACACCCTCTCTCCCTCCCTCCTCCCTCCAGTACACACCCTCTCTCCCTCCCTCCCTCCCTCCAGTACACACCCTCTCTCCCTCCCTCCCTCCCTCCAGTACACACCCTCTCTCCCTCCAGTACACACCCTCTCTCCCTCCATCCCTCCCTCCAGTACACACCCTCTCTCCCTCCCCCCCTCCCTCCAGTACACACCCTCCCTCCCTCCCTCCCTCCAGTACACACCCCTCCTCCCTCCAGTACACACCCTCCCTCCCTCCCTCCAGTACACACCCTCCCTCCCTCCCTCCCTCCAGTACACACCCTCCCTCCCTCAAGTACACACCCTCCCTCCCTCAAGTACACACCCTCTCCCTCCCAGTACACACCCTCCCTCCCTCCAGTACACACCCTCCCTCCCTCCAGTACACACCCTCCCTCCATCCAGTACACACCCTCCCTCCCTCCAGTACACACCCTCCCTCCCTCCAGTACACACCCTCTCCCTCCCTCCCTCCAGTACACACCCTCTCCTCCCTCCCTCCAGTACACACCCTCCCTCCCTCCAGTACACACCCTCCCTCCCTCTCTCCCTCCCTCTCTCCCTCCCTCCCTCCAGTACACACCCTCTCTCCCTCCCTCCCTCCAGTACACACCCTCTCTCCCTCCCTCCCTCCAGTACACACCCTCCCTCCCTCAAGTACACACCCTCTCCCTCCAGTACACACCCTCCCTCCCTCCAGTACACACCCTCCCTCCCTCCAGTACACACCCTCCCTCCATCCAGTACACACCCTCCCCCTCCAGTACACACCCTCCCTCCCTCCAGTACACACCCCTCTCCCTCCCTCCCTCCAGTACACACCCTCTCCCTCCCTCCTCCAGTACACACCCTCCCTCCCTCCAGTACACACCCTCCCTCCCTCCAGTACACACCCTCTCTCCTCCCTCCCTCCAGTACACACCCTCTCTCCCTCCCTCCCTCCAGTACACACCCTCTCTCCCTCCCTCCCTCCAGTACACACCCTCTCTCCCTCCCTCCCTCCCTCCAGTACACACCCTCTCTCCCTCCCTCCCTCCCTCCAGTACACACCCTCTCTCCCTCCCTCCCTCCCTCCAGTACACACCCTCTCTCCCTCCCTCCCTCCCTCCAGTACACACC
This sequence comes from Stegostoma tigrinum, assembly GCF_030684315.1. NCBI lineage: Eukaryota > Metazoa > Chordata > Chondrichthyes > Orectolobiformes > Stegostomatidae > Stegostoma > Stegostoma tigrinum. The sequence goes on from NC_081378.1 coordinate 51,094,183, forward strand.
CTCTCTCCCTCCCTCCCTCCCTCCCTCCAGTACACACCCTCTCTCCCTCCCTCCCTCCCTCCAGTACACACCCTCTCTCCCTCCCTCCTCCCTCCAGTACACACCCTCTCTCCCTCCCTCCCTCCCTCCAGTACACACCCTCTCACCCTCCTCCCTCCAGTACACACCCTCTCTCCCTCCCTCCCTCCCTCCAGTACACACCCTCTCTCCCTCCCTCCCTCCCTCCAGTACACACCCTCTCTCCCTCCCTCCCTCCAGTACACACCCTCTCTCCCTCCCTCCCTCCCTCCAGTACACACCCTCTCTCCCTCCCTCCCTCCCTCCAGTACACACCCTCTCTCCCTCCCTGCCTCCCTCCCTCCAGTACACACCCTATCTCCCTCCCTCCCTCCAGTACACACCCTCTCTCCTCCCTCCCTCCAGTACACACCCTCTCCCTCCCTCCAGTACACACCCTCCCTCCCTCCAGTACACACCCTCTCTCCCTCCCTCCCTCCAGTACACACCCTCTCTCCCTCCCTCCCTCCAGTACACACCTCTCTCCCTCCCTCCCTCCCTCCAGTACACACCCTCTCTCCCTCCTCCCTCCCTCCAGTACACACCCTCTCACCCTCCCTCCCTCCAGTACACACCCTCTCTCCCTCCCTCCCTCCAGTACACACCCTCTCTCCCTCCCTCCCTCCTCCAGTACACACCCTCTCACCCTCCCTCCCTCCAGTACACACCCTCTCACCCTCCCTCCCTCCAGTACACACCCTCTCTCCCTCCCTCCCTCCAGTACACACCCTCTCTCCTCCCTCCCTCCCTCCCTCCAGTACACACCCTCTCTCCCTCCCTCCTCCCTCCCTCCCTCCAGTACACACCCTCTCTCCCTCCCTGCCTCCCTCCCTCCATTACACACCCTCTCTCCCTCCCTCCCTCCAGTACACACCCTCTCTCCCTCCCTCCCTCCAGTACACACCCTCTCTCCCTCCCTCCCTCCAGTACACACCCTCTCTCCCTCCCTCCCTCCCTCCAGTACACACCCTCTCTCCCTCCCTGCCTCCCTCCTCAGTACACACCCTCTCTCCCTCCCTCCTCCAGTACACACCCTCTCTCCTCCCTCCCTCCAGTACACACCCTCTCTCCCTCCTCCCTCCAGTACACACCCTCTCTCCCTCCCTCCCTCCAGTACACACCCTCTCTCCCTCCCTCCCTCCCTCCAGTACACACCCTCTCTCCCTCCCTCCTCCTCCAGTACACACCCTCTCTCCCTCCCTCCAGTACACACCCTCTCTCCCTCCCTCCCTCCTCCAGTACACACCCTCTCTCCCTACAGTACACACCCTCCCTCCCTCCTCCAGTACACACCCTCTCTCCCTCCCTCCCTCCAGTACACACCCTCTCTCCCTCCCTCCCTCCCTCCAGTACACACCCTCTCTCCCTCCCTCCCTCCCTCCAGTACACACCCTCTCTCCCTCCCTCCAGTACACACCCTCTCTCCCTCCCTGCCTCCCTCCCTCCAGTACACACCCTCTCTCCCTCCCTCCCTCCAGTACACACCCTCCCTCCTCCCTCCAGTACACACCCTCTCTCCCTCCCTCCCTCCTCCCTCCAGTACACACCCTCTCTCCCTCCCTCCCTCCCTCCAGTACACACCCTCTCTCCTCCCTCCCTCCCTCCAGTACACACCCTCTCTCCCTCCCTCCCTCCCTCCAGTACACACCCTCTCTCCTCCCTCCAGTACACACCCTCTCTCCCTCCCTCCAGTACACACCCTCTCTCCCTCCCTCCCTCCCTCCAGTACACACCCTCTCTCCCTCCCTCCAGTACACACCCTCTCTCCCTCCCTCCCTCCCTCCAGTACACACCCTCTCTCCCTCCCTCCCTCCATCCAGTACACAGCCTCTCTCCTCCCTCCCTCCTCCAGTACACACCCTCTCCTCCCTACAGTACACACCTCCCTCCCTCCCTCCAGTACACACCCTCCCTCCCTCCAGTACACACCCTCTCTCCCTCCCTCCCTCCAGTACACACCCTCTCTCCCTCCCTCCAGTACACATCCTCTCTCCCTCCCTCCAGTACACACCCTCCCTCCCTCCCTCCAGTACACACCCTCCCTCCCTCCCTCCAGTACACACCCTCCCTCCCTCCCTCCAGTACACACCCTCTCTCCCTCCCTCCCTCCCTCCAGTACACACCCTCTCTCCCTCCCTCCCTCCCTCCAGTACACACCCTCTCTCCCCTCCAGCACACACCCTCCCTCCCTCCCTCCAGTCCACACCCTCTCTCCCTCCCTCCAGTACACACCCTCCCTCCCTCCAGTACACACCCCTCTCCCTCCCTCCCTCCAGTACACACCCTCCCTCCCTCCAGTACACACCCTCCCTCCCTCCAGTACACACCCTCGCTCCCTCCAGTACACACCCTCTCTCCCTCCCTCCCTCCCTCCAGTACGCACCCTCTCTCCCTCCCTCCCTCCCTCCAGTACGCACCCTCTCTCCCTCCCTCCCTCCCTCCAGTACACACCCTCTCCCTCCCTCCCTCCAGTACACACCCTCTCTCCCTCCCTCCCTCCAGTACACACCCTCCCTCCCTCCCTCCCTCCAGTACACACCTCTCCCTCCCTCCCTCCAGTACACACTCTCCCTCCCTCCCTCCCTCCCTCCAGTACACACCCTCTCTCCCTCCCTCCCTCCTCCAGTACACACCCTCTCTCCCTCCCTCCCTCCCTCCAGTACACACCCTCTCTCCCTCCCTCCCTCCCTCCAGTACACACCCTCTCTCCCTCCCTCCCTCCAGTACACACGCTCTCTCCCTCCCTCCCTCCCTCCAGTACACACGCTCTCTCCCTCCCTCCCTCCCTCCAGTACAAACCCTCTCTCCCTCCCTCCAGTACACACCCTCTCTCCCTCCCTCCCTCCAGTACACACCCTCTCCCTCCCTCCCTCCAGTACACACCCTCTCTCCCTCCCTCCCTCCAGTACACACTCTCCCTCCCTCCCTCCCTCCCTCCAGTACACACCCTCTCTCCCTCCCTCCCTCCCTCCCTCCAGTACACACCCTCTCTCCCTCCCTCCCTCCCTCCCTCCAGTACACACCCTCTCTCCCTCCCTCCCCTCCCTCCCTCCAGTACACACCCTCTCTCCCTCCCTCCCTCCCTCCCTCCAGTACACACCCTCTCTCCCTCCCTCCCTCCCTCCCTCCAGTACACACCCTCTCTCCCTCCCTCCCTCCCTCCCTCCAGTACACACCCTCTCTCCCTCCCTCCCTCCCTCCCTCCAGTACACACCCTCTCTCCCTCCCTCCCTCCCTCCCTCCAGTACACACCCTCTCTCCCTCCCTCCCTCCCTCCAGTACACACCCTCTCTCCCTCCCTCCCTCCCTCCAGTACACACCCTCTCTCCCTCCCTCCCTCCCTCCCTCCCTCCAGTACACACCCTCTCTCCCTCCCTCCCTCCCTCCAGTACACACCCTCTCTCCCTCCCTCCCTCCCTCCAGTACACACCCTCTCTCCCTCCCTCCCTCCCTCCAGTACACACCCTCTCTCCCTCCCTCCCTCCCTCCAGTACACACCCTCTCTCCCTCCCTCCAGTACACACCCTCTCTCCCTCCCTCCAGTACACACCCTCTCTCCCTCCCTCCCTCCCTCCAGTACACACCCTCTCTCCCTCCCTCCCTCCCTCCCTCCCTCCAGTACACACCCTCTCTCCCTCCCTCCAGTACACACCCTCTCTCCCTCCCTCCAGTACACACCCTCTCTCCCTCCCTCCCTCCCTCCAGTACACACCCTCTCTCCCTCCCTCCCTCCCTCCAGTACACACCCTCTCTCCCTCCCTCCAGTACACACCCTCTCTCCCTCCCTCCCTCCCTCCAGTACACACCCTCTCTCCCTCCCTCCCTCCCTCCAGTACACACCCTCTCTCCCTCCCTCCCTCCCTCCAGTACACACCCTCTCTCCCTCCCTCCCTCCCTCCAGTACACACCCTCTCTCCCTCCCTCCCTCCCTCCAGTACACACCCTCTCTCCCTCCCTCCAGTACACACCCTCTCTCCCTCCCTCCCTCCCTCCAGTACACACCCTCTCTCCCTCCCTCCCTCCCTCCAGTACACACCCTCCCTCCCTCCCTCCCGTACACACCCTCCCTCCCTCCAGTACACACCCTCCCTCCCTCCTCCAGTACACACCCTCTCCCTCCCTCCCTCCAGTACACACCCTCTCTCCCTCCCTCCCTCCCTCCAGTACACACGCTCTCTCCCTCCCTCCCTCCAGTACACACGCTCTCTCCCTCCCTCCCTCCAGTACACACGCTCTCTCCCTCCCTCCCTCCCTCCAGTACACACGCTCTCTCCCTCCCTCCCTCCCTCCAGTACACACGCTCTCTCCCTCCCTCCCTCCCTCCAGTACACACGCTCTCTCCCTCCCTCCCTCCCTCCAGTACACACCCTCCCTCCCTCCCTCCCTCCAGTACACACCCTCCCTCCCTCCAGTACACACCCTCTCCCTCCCTCCCTCAGTACACACCCTCTCTCCCTCCCTCCCTCCCTCCAGTACACACGCTCTCTCCCTCCCTCCCTCCCGTACACACCCTCTCTCCCTCCCTCCCTCCAGTACACACCCTCCCTCCCTCCCTCCAGTACACACCCTCCCTCCCTCCAGTACACACCCTCCCTCCAGTACACACCCTCCCTCCAGTACACACCCTCTCCCTCCCTCCCTCCAGTACACACCCTCTCTCCCTCCCTCCCTCCAGTACACACGCTCTCTCCCTCCCTCCCTCCTCCAGTACACACCCTCTCTCCCTCCCTCCCTCCCTCCAGTACACACCCTCTCTCCCTCCCTCCCTCCCGTTCTCTCCCTCCCTCCCTCCCTCCCGTACACACCCTCTCTCCCTCCCTCCCTCCAGTACACACCCTCCCTCCCTCCCTCCAGTACACACCCTCCCTCCCTCCAGTACACACCCTCCCTCCAGTACACACCCTCTCCCTCCCTCCCTCCAGTACACACCCTCTCCTCCCTCCCTCCCTCCAGTACACACGCTCTCTCCCTCCCTCCCTCCCGTACACACCCTCTCTCCCTCCCCTCCCTCCAGTACACACCCTCCCTCCCTCCCTCCAGTACACACCCTCCCTCCCTCCAGTACACACCCTCCCTCCAGTACACACCCTCTCCCTCCCTCCCTCCAGTACACACCCTCTCTCCCTCCCTCCAGTACACACCCTCTCTCCCTCCCTCCCTCCAGTACACACCCTCTCTCCCTCCCTCCCCTCCAGTACACACCCTCTCTCCCTCCCTCCCTCCAGTACACACCCTCTCTCCTCCCTCCCTCCCTCCAGTACACACCCTCTCTCCCTCCTCCCTCCCTCCAGTACACACCCTCTCTCCCTCCCTCCCTCCCTCCAGTACACACCCTCTCTCCCTCCCTCCCTCCTCCAGTACACACCCTCTCTCCCTCCCTCCTCCCCTCCAGTACACACCCTCTCTCCCTCCCTCCCGTACATACCCTCTCTCCCTCCCTCCCTCCCTCCAGTACACACCCTCTCTCCCTCCCTCCCTCCCTCCAGTACACACCCTCTCTCCCTCCCTCCCTCCCTCCAGTACACACCCTCTCTCCCTCCCTCCTCCAGTACACACCCTCTCTCCCTCCCTCCTCCCTCCAGTACACACCCTCTCCTCCCTCCCTCCAGTACACACCCTCTCTCCTCCCTCCCTCCCTCCCTCCAGTACACACCTCTCTCCCTCCCTCCAGTACACACCCTCTCTCCTCCCTCCCTCCTCCAGTACACACCCTCTCTCCCTCCCTCCCTCCCTCCAGTACACACCCTCTCTCCCTCCCTCCCTCCCTCCAGTACACACCCTCTCTCCCTCCCTCCCTCCCTCCAGTACACACCCTCTCTCCCTCCCTCCCTCCCTCCAGTACATACCCTCTCTCCCTCCCTCCCTCCCTCCGTACACACCCTCTCTCCCTCCCTCCCTCCCTCCAGTACACACCCTCTCTCCCTCCCTCCCTCCCTCCAGTACACACCCTCTCTCCCTCCCTCCCTCCCTCCAGTACACACCCTCTCTCCCTCCCTCCCTCCCTCCAGTACACACCCTCTCTCCCTCCCTCCCTCCCTCCCTCCAGTACACACCCTCTCTCCCTCCCTCCCTCCCTCCAGTACACACCCTCCCTCCCTCCCTCCAGTACACACCCTCTCTCCCTCCCTCCAGTACACACCCTCCCTCCCTCCCTCCAGTACACACCCTCTCTCCCTCCCTCCCTCCCTCCAGTACACACCCTCTCCTCCCTCCTCCCTCCAGTACACACCCTCTCTCCCTCCCTCCCTCCCTCCAGTACACACCCTCTCTCCCTCCCTCCCTCCCTCCAGTACACACCCTCTCTCCCTCCCTCCCTCCCTCCAGTACACACCCTCTCTCCCTCCCTCCCTCCCTCCAGTACACACCCTCTCTCCCTCCCTCCCTCCCTCCAGTACACACCCTCTCTCCCTCCCTCCCTCCCTCCAGTACACACCCTCTCTCCCTCCCTCCCTCCCTCCAGTACACACCCTCTCTCCCTCCTCCCTCCCTCCAGTACACACCCTCTCTCCCTCCCTCCCTCCCTCCAGTACACACCCTCTCTCCCTCCCTCCCTCCCTCCAGTACACACCCTCTCTCCCTCCCTCCAGTACACACCCTCTCTCCCTCCTCCCTCCCTCCCTCCAGTACACACCCTCTCTCCCTCCCTCCCTCCCTCCCTCCAGTACACACCCTCCCTCCCTCCCTCCAGTACACACCCTCTCTCCCTCCCTCCCTCCCGTACACACCCTCTCTCCCTCCCTCCCTCCCTCCAGTACACACCCTCTCTCCCTCCCTCCCTCCCTCCAGTACACACCCTCTCTCCCTCCCTCCCTCCCTCCAGTACACACCCTCTCTCCCTCCCTCCCTCCCTCCAGTACACACCCTCTCTCCCTCCCTCCCTCCCTCCAGTACACACCCTCTCTCCCTCCCTCCCTCCCTCCAGTACACACCCTCTCTCCCCTCCCTCCCTCCCTCCAGTACACACCCTCTCTCCCTCCCTCCCTCCCTCCAGTACACACCCTCTCTCCCTCCCTCCCTCCCTCCAGTACACACCCTCTCTCCCTCCCTCCCTCCCTCCAGTACACACCCTCTCTCCCTCCCTCCCTCCCTCCAGTACACACCCTCTCTCCCTCCCTCCCTCCCTCCAGTACACACCCTCTCTCCCTCCCTCCCTCCCTCCAGTACACACCCTCTCTCCCTCCCTCCCTCCCTCCAGTACACACCCTCTCTCCCTCCCTCCCTCCCCAGTACACACCCTCTCTCCCTCCCTCCCTCCCTCCAGTACACACCCTCTCTCCCTCCCTCCCTCCCTCCAGTACACACCCTCTCTCCCTCCCTCCCTCCTCCAGTACACACCCTCTCTCCCTCCCTCCCTCCCCTCCAGTACACACCCTCTCTCCTCCCTCCTCCCTCCAGTACACACCCCTCTCTCCCTCCCTCCCTCCCTCCAGTACACACCCTCTCTCCCTCCCTCCCTCCCTCCAGTACACACCCCTCTCTCCCTCCCTCCAGTACACACCCTCTCTCCCTCCCTCCAGTACACACCCTCTCTCCCTCCCTCCCTCCCTCCAGTACACACCCTCTCTCCCTCCCTCCAGTACACACCCTCTCTCCCTCCTCCCTCCCTCCAGTACACACCCTCTCTCCTCCCTCCCTCCCTCCAGTACACACCCTCTCTCCCTCCCTCCCTCCCTCCAGTACACACCCTCTCTCCCTCCCTCCCTCCCTCCAGTACACACCCCTCTCTCCCTCCCTCCCTCCCTCCAGTACACACCCTCTCTCCCTCCCTCCCTCCCTCCAGTACACACCCTCTCTCCCTCCCTCCCTCCCTCCAGTACACACCCTCTCTCCCTCCCTCCCTCCCTCCAGTACACACCCTCTCTCCCTCCCTCCCTCCCTCCAGTACACACCCTCTCTCCCTCCCTCCCTCCCTCCAGTACACACCCTCTCTCCCTCCCTCCCTCCCTCCAGTACACACCCTCTCTCCCTCCCTCCCTCCCTCCAGTACACACCCTCTCTCCCTCCCTCCCTCCCTCCAGTACACACCCTCTCTCCCTCCCTCCCTCCCTCCAGTACACACCCTCTCTCCCTCCCTCCCTCCCTCCAGTACACACCCTCTCTCCCTCCCTCCCTCCCTCCAGTACACACCCTCTCTCCCTCCCTCCCTCCCTCCAGTACACACCCTCTCTCCCTCCCTCCCTCCCTCCAGTACACACCCTCCCTCCCTCCCTCCCTCCCTCCAGTACACACCCTCCCTCCCTCCCTCCCTCCCTCCAGTACACACCCTCCCTCCCTCCCTCCCTCCCTCCAGTACACACCCTCCCTCCTCCCTCCCTCCCTCCAGTACACACCCTCCCTCCCTCCCTCCCTCCCTCCAGTACACACCCTCCCTCCCTCCAGTACACACCCTCTCTCCCTCCCTCCCTCCAGTACACACCCTCTCTCCCTCCCTCCCTCCCTCCCTCCAGTACACACCCTCTCTCCCTCCTCCCTCCCTCCAGTACACACCCTCTCTCCCTCCCTCCCTCCCTCCAGTACACTCCCTCCCTCCCTCCCTCCAGTACACTCCCTCCCTCCCTCCCTCCAGTACACACCCTCTCTCCCTCCCTCCCTCCCTCCAGTACACACCCTCTCTCCCTCCCTCCCTCCCTCCAGTACACACCCTCTCTCCCTCCCTCCCTCCCTCCAGTACACACCCTCTCTCCCTCCCTCCCTCCCTCCAGTACACACCCTCTCTCCCCTCCCTCCCTCCCTCCAGTACACACCCTCTCTCCCTCCCTCCAGTACACACCCTCTCTCCCTCCCTCCCTCCCTCCAGTACACACCCTCTCTCCCTCCCTCCCTCCCTCCAGTACACACCCTCTCTCCCTCCCTCCCTCCCTCCAGTACACACCCTCTCTCCCTCCCTCCCTCCCTCCAGTACACACCCTCTCTCCCTCCCTCCCTCCCTCCAGTACACTCCCTCCCTCCCTCCCTCCAGTACACACCCTCTCTCCCTCCCTCCCTCCCTCCAGTACACACCCTCTCTCCCTCCCTCCCTCCCTCCAGTACACACCCTCTCTCCCTCCCTCCCTCCCTCCAGTACACACCCTCTCTCCCTCCCTCCAGTACACACCCTCTCTCCCTCCCTCCCTCCCTCCAGTACACACCCTCTCTCCCTCCCTCCCTCCCTCCAGTACACACCCTCTCTCCCTCCCTCCCTCCCTCCAGTACACACCCTCTCTCCCTCCCTCCCTCCCTCCAGTACACTCCCTCCCTCCCTCCCTCCAGTACACACCCTCTCTCCCTCCCTCCCTCCCTCCAGTACACACCCTCTCTCCCTCCCTCCCTCCCTCCAGTACACACCCTCTCTCCCTCCCTCCCTCCCTCCAGTACACACCCTCTCTCCCTCCCTCCCTCCCTCCAGTACACACCCTCTCTCCCTCCCTCCCTCCCTCCCTCCCTCCCTCCAGTACACACCCTCTCTCCCTCCCTCCAGTACACACCCTCTCTCCCTCCCTCCCTCCCTCCAGTACACACCCTCTCTCCCTCCCTCCAGTACACACCCTCTCTCCCTCCCTCCAGTACACACCCTCTCTCCCTCCCTCCCTCCCTCCCTCCAGTACACACCCACCCTCCCTCCGGTACACACCCTCCCTCCGGTACACACCCTCTCTCCTTCCCCATCAGGTACACACCCTCTCTCCCTCCCTCCCTCCCTCCAGTACACACCCTCTCTCCCTCCCTCCAGTACACACCCTCTCTCCCTCCCTCCAGTACACACCAACCCTCCCTCCGGTACACACCCTCCCTCCGGTACACACCCTCTCTCCCTCCCCATCAGGTACACACCCTCTCTCCCTCCCTCCAGTACACACCCTCTCTCCCTCCCTCCCTCCAGTACACACCCTCCCTCCCTCCCTCCCTCCCTCCAGTACACACCCTCTCTCCCTCCCTCCCTCCCTCCCTCCCTCCAGTACACACCCTCTCTCCCTCCCTCCCTCCCTCCAGTACACACCCTCTCTCCCTCCCTCCCTCCCTCCAGTACACACCCTCCCTCCCTCCTCCCTCCAGTACACACCCTCTCTCCCTCCCTCCCTCCCTCCAGTACACACCCTCCCTCCCTCCCTCCCTCCAGTACACACCCTCCCTCCCTCCCTCCCTCCAGTACACACCCTCCCTCCCTCCAGTACACACCCTCCCTCCCTCCCTCCAGTACACACCCTCCCTCCCTCCCTCCCTCCCTCAGTACACACCCTCCCTCCCTCCCTCCAGTACACACCCTCCCTCCCTCCCTCCCTCCAGTACACACCCTCCCTCCCTCCAGTACACACCCTCCCTCCCTCCCTCCAGTACACACCCTCCCTCCCTCCCTCCTCCCTCCAGTACACACCCTCCCTCCCTCCCTCCAGTACACACCCTCCTCCCTCCAGTACACACCCTCTCTCCCTCCCTCCCTCCCTCCAGTACACACCCTCTCTCCCTCCCTCCCTCCCTCCAGTACACACCCTCCCTCCCTCCCTCCCTCCAGTACACACCCTCTCTCCCTCCCTCCCTCCCTCCAGTACACACCCTCCCTCCCTCCCTCCCTCCAGTACACACCCTCCCTCCCTCCCTCCCTCCAGTACACACCCTCCCTCCCTCCAGTACACACCCTCCCTCCCTCCCTCCAGTACACACCCTCCCTCCCTCCCTCCCTCCCTCCAGTACACACCCTCCCTCCTCCCTCCAGTACACACCCTCCCTCCCTCCAGTACACACCCTCCCTCCCTCCAGTACACACCCACCCTCCCTCCCTCCCTCCCTCCAGTACACACCCACCCTCCCTCCGGTACACACCCACCCTCCCTCCGGTACACACCCACCCTCCCTCCGGTACACACCCTCCCTCCGGTACACACCCTCTCTCCCTCCCCATCAGGTACACACCCTCTCTCCCTCCCTCCCTCAGGTATACACCTTTCCCCCAGGTACACACCCTGTCTGTCTCCCTCAGGTACACACCCTCTCTGTCTCCCCAAGGTACACACCTATCCCTCATTTACACACCCTCTCCCTCAGGTACACACCTATCCTTCAGGTACACACCTATCCTTCAGGCACACAAATGTGTCTCATGTACACACCCTCTCTGTTTCTCTCTCTGGTACACTCCTATCCCTCAGGTACACATCTATCCCTCAAGCACACACCCCCCACTCAGGTGCACACTTATCCCTCATGTACACACTCTCTCTCTCTCTCTCTCTCTCTCTCTCAGATACACAGCTATCCCTCTGGTACACAACTATCCCTCATGTAGACACACACACTCTCACTCTCTCTCTCTCTCTCAGGTACACACCTATCCCTCAGATACTTACTCACTCAGTCACACACTCTCTCTCTCTCTCTCTCTCTCTCTTTCCCTCCCTAGGGTACACACCTATCCCTCTCTTACTCCCTCCCTCAGGTACACTCACTCTCTCTCTCCCTCCTTCCCTCAGGGGTCCACCTCTCCCACTGGCCCGTTAATTGCAGGCACGCCCACATGCGCAAATGTGGAACGTGATTGGCTGTTGCTTGGAGGGCTGGATCAATCGGCGCTCTGATTGGCTGATCAATGCAGGTGGGCGAGACCTTCGCTCCGCGCGAACCAATTAGAATCAAAACAATTGGCGCGAGGAGCAGAGACTCAGTTAGTAATCTGCCTGGATACCGGGCAATATATCGGCTATCCTGCTCAGAGATATCCCGAATATTTCTAATACAAGTGCGCAATTTCTAGAATCAAGAAGCACAAATTAAAAATTAAGAAACTGCCACTTAAGTCCGAGATGAAGACGATTTTTCAAATTTATCTGTGGAAGCTGTGTCTTTTGAGCATGTTCAAGTTTGAGATTAACGGCTTCCTGATGACCAATCCTGTACAGGGTTATCCTGTTGTGGGGGGGAAGAAGGGATTTAAGTGCTCAGTCTGCCATGATAGTATGAAAGGCAAGGCAGCCTCCATGGGCTGAATGGCCTACTCTTCCTATGTTCCTACCTGCTTTCGGGTTAAAATATGCATTCTCCATTCCAGATTTATATTATAAGCTCCCTGATCTCTGGAAAGAAAACACCCTCTCCCTCTCCATCAGGTACACACCTGTCCCTCAGGTACACACGTTCCCTCAGGTACACACCTATCCTTCAGGTACACACCCTCCCTCAGGTACACACCTATACCTCAAGTACAAATCCTCCCTCAGGTACACACCCTCCCTCAGGTACACACTTATCACTCAGGTACACACCCTCCCTCAGGTACACACCTATCCCTCATGTACACACCCTCCCTCAGGTACACACCTATCCCTCATGTACACATCCTGCCTCAGGTACACACCTATCCCTCAGGTACACACCCTCCCTCAGGTACACACCTATCCCTTGGGATAGGGGCTGTTTGCCTTGTAAGCAACAACAGATTTACAGTCAATGAACGATGACTTGCCCAGCTCCAATCTATCGGAAGAGAGTGTCCATTAAGTCCAATCTTGTTGCTGCATCTGATGCTGTACCACACTTTCACTGTGATGGTAATGTTCCTTCTGCTTTCCAGAGACATATTTGGCCAAATTTTAACAAAAATCAGGTAAGTGTCAATTCTGAGTAGTTTCATGAAGGGTTTCTTCTCTGCCAACTCTCATGTGTATCTTAAGCAATTCTACAGTCCTCATTTTATGCTCTATGTTAGATGCCCCACCAGCACTGTGCTCACATGGTCATTGTCTCACCATTGATTGGAAGTATTCACCAGTTCCAAATGGATTTCTGCCACCAGCATCATGTATAAAACTCAGCTGGGTACACTGCCAGCTAGAATGGCCCTTCACTGTACACACAGCGAGAGGGTAACAAAACAGTAAAGCTCCTGAGGGCACATCATGGCACAAGCAAGGCCATGCTGGAAGTAGGATCTCATAATTATGAATCATCACCCTTCTGATCAACTGTGGTAGTAACTGAAGCTGCAAGAATAAAGCGTGGAATCAAACCCAGGTCCCTGGGGTTGTGAGGCAGCAGTCCCCATACCATGTTAGACCCTGTCTAAAGGAGTGCTACTTCTTGCCTATGTTCCAGCACAGACTAACATCTTGCCTTAGAATCATAGAATCCCGACAGTGTGGAATCAGGCCATTTGGCTCATTGAGACAACACCAATCCTCTGAAGAGTATCCCTCCCAGACCTACCCCCCCCCCCATCCTATCCCTGTAACCCTGTATTTCCCACGACCAACCCAGCACAAGAGCTGACGTTTCGAGCCTAGACTCATCATCAGAAAAGGGAGATGGGGAGAGGATTCTGAAATAAATAGGGAGAGAGGGGGAGGCAGACTGAAGATGGATAGAGGAGAAGATAGGTGAAGGGTCTAGGCCTGAAACGTCAGCTTTTGTGCTCCTAAGATGCAGCTTGGCCTGCTGTGTTCATCCAGCCCCACACTTTGTTATCTTGGATTCTCCAGCATCTGCAGTTCCCATTATCTCTGATCACAATTTTAACCTCACTGCAAAGCCTCTCCTAGGATGCCTAACCTGAAGAAGTTACCCTCCTCCCTCCGGCCCAACCTCAGGGGATCTCTCTCCCACTGTACCACCTATCTTCTCCTCTATATTCAGTCTGCCTCCCCCTCTCTCCCTATTTATTTCAGAATCCTCTCCCCATCCCCCTTTCCTGATGAAGGGTCTAGGCTCAAAATGTCAGCTTTTGTGCTCCTGAGATGCTGCTTGGCCTGCTGTGTTCATCCAGCTCCACACTTTGTTATCTTGGATTCTCCAGCATCTGCAGTTCCCATTATCTCTGATCTCCAATCCACCTAGCCTACATATTTTAGGACTGTGGGAGGAAACCAGAGCACCCTGAGGAAACCCACACAGGCAGAAGAATGTGCAAACTCCACACTGACAGACAGTCGCCCAAGCGTGGAATCAAACCCGGGTCCCAGGCATTGTGAGGCAGCAGTGCTAAACACTGAGCCAACATGCCACCCATTGTCATTTTTCAACTTGAATGCATTGCATGCAGTAAGTCCTTCAAATAACCGTTAACATTGACTTACTAAACAGAAAAACTGAAGAACGAACAAGAACAAATGTTGCATTTGCTTTTGGAATGAGTAGTGGCTGTTTGCCTTGTAAACAACAACAGATTACAGTCAATGAACAATGACTTGCCCAGCTCCAATCTACCGGAAGAGAGTGTCCATTAAGTCCAATCTGGTTGCTGCATCTGTTGCTGTACCACACCTTCACGGTGACAGTAATGTTCTTTCTGCTTGGAGTCTTCATTTCCTTCCTCCAGCTCTTCCTCCCAGCCTCCTCTGCCTTCCTGCTCTCCCAGCTCTCCAGTGTCTTTTGCATTCCCTTTCTCCCTGTGATGTTGACTTCTCCTTTCCCCCAGGTGCTGCCTGGCTTGCTGTGTTCTTCCAGCCTCCCATCTGTCTACATAGCAAAAAAAAGTTGATGAACAATGGCATTCATTTAAGTAAACATTTCATGGTTTACAACAAGGTGAGAAAGAAGAATTGTAGGAAGCCAATAAACGAACATGGTTAACCAGGGAAGTTAATGATAGCATCAAATTGAAAGAAAGAAACATATAATGTGTCAGAGATAGCAAGAACTGCCGATGCTGGAGTCAGAGATAACACAATGTGGAGCTGGAGGAACATAACAGGCCAAGCAGCATCAGGGAGCATCAGAGCATCAGAGGTCCTGACCCGAAACGTCAGCTTTCCTGCTCTTCTGATGCTGCCTGGCCCCTGTGTTCCTCCAGCCCCACACTGTGTTATCTCAACATATAATGTGTTAAAGATTGGCAAAGGATTGTAAGGATTGGCAAAGTTTTAAAAAAAAGCAAAAGATGATCAAAAAATAACAAACAGGGAGAAATTAAGCTTTGAGAGTAAACTTGTCAGTAATATAAAAAATAATGGTAAAAGCTTCTTTAATTATATAAAAAGGAAGAGAGAGTCCAAAGTGAACATTAAGAAAATAAGACTGGGGAAATGATAATGGGGTATTAAGAAATGGCAGAGGAGTTAAAGAAATACAAAACATCAATCCTTGTGGTTGAATACATTAATAGCATTCCAAAAATACTGAATAAGCAAGGACAAAATGTGGGGATCAAATGGAAAATAAATACAACAACTATAACATGAGAAAGAATAATAGAGAAAGTAATAGAGCTTAAGGCAGATAAGTAGAATTCTTTACCATGCGGGGTTGTTGAGGCTGAGTCATTAAGGATATTGAAGGCTGAGATAGATTTTTGATCAGTAAGGGAATCAAGGAAAAAGACAGGAAGATGGAATTCAGGATTATCAGATCAGCCATAATTTCATTGAATGACAGATTAGACTCGATGGGCTGAATGGCCTGCTTCTATTCCTACATCTTATGGTCTTGTAGCCTTGTGGCAAAACAGAATTACTGTGATGCTGTAGTTGGTTCGCTCACTGAGCTGGTCCATTAGTTTGCAGACGTTTCATTACCCAGCTGGTAGTGATGAAGCGCTGTTGAGTTTTCCTGCTTGTTATTTAAACTCTGGGGTCCTTTGGATTTGATTACCTCATTTCCGGTTTTCCTTCTCAGTGGGGTATATGTAGGGTCTAGTTATATTTGTTTATTGATTGCCTTCTTGGTAGAGAACCAGGCCTCTAGGAATTGCCGTGCTTGTCTCTGTTTGGCCTGTTGTAGGATCCTGGTGTTTTCCCATTTGAACAGGTAGTTCTCCTTATCCGTGTGAATGGAGATGAGTGAATATTGGTCGTGTCTTTTTGTTGGTAGTTGGTGTTCACGGATCTTGTAGCCAATTTTCGTCCTTTCTGTCCAATGTAATGTTTGATGCAGTCCTGGCATGATGTTACCCAGCAGGTTAGTGAACTAACAAACCACCTCAGTGGGCGAACCAACCACAGCATTCACAACCCAAGCTACAAATCTACTTAAGAACCTTAGAAACACTGTGAACCTGTGAAGAGACTGTACAAATACTGAAGCAGTCCAGGTCCAATAAATGCTGCCCCAGCCATCAACAACCCTGTTCAAGAAGGGGAGTAGAGACAACCCTGGTAATTATAGACCAGTGAGCCTTACCTCAGTTGTTGGTAAAGTGTTGGAAAAGGTTATAAGGGATAGGATTTATAATCATCTAGAAAAGAATAAATTGATTAGGGATAGTCAGCACGGTTTTGTGAAGGGAAGGTCGTGCCTCACAAACCTTATTGAGTTCTTTGAGAAGGTGACCAAACAGGTAGATGAAAATAAACCAGTTAATGAGGTGTATATGAATTTCAGCAAGGCGTTCGATAAGGTTCCCCACAGTATGCTATTGTACAAAATGTGGAGGAATGGAATTGTGGGAGATATAGCAGTTTGGATCGGAAATTGGCTTGCTGAAAGAAGACAGAGGGTGGTAATTGATGGGAAATGTTCATCCTGGAGACCAGTTACTAGTGGTGTACCGCAAGGGTCGGTGTTGGGTCCACTGCTGTTTGTCGTTTTTATAAATGACCTGGATGAGGGCGTAGAAGGATGGGTTAGTAAATTTGCAGACGACACTACGGTCGGTGGAGTTGTGGATAGTGACGAAGGATGCTGTAGGTTGCAGAGAGACATAGATAAGCTGCAGAGCTGGGCTGAGAGGTGGCAAATGGAGTTTAATGCAGACAAGTGTGAGGTGATGCACTTTGGTAGGAGTAACCAGAAGGCAAAGTACAGGCCTAATGGTAAGATTCTTGGTAGTGTAGATGAGCAGAGAGATCTCGGTGTCCATGTACACAGATCCTTGAAAGTTGCCACCCAGGTTTACAGGGCTGTTAAGAAGGCATACAGTGTTTTAGCTTTTATTAATAGAGGGATCGAGTTCCGGAACCAAGAGGTTATGCTGCAGCTGTACAAAACTCTGGTGCGGCCGCACTTGGAGTATTGCGTACAGTTCTGGTCACCACATTGTAAGAAGGATGTGGAAGCTTTGGAAAGGGTGCAGAGGAGATTTACTAGGATGTTGCCTGGTATGGAGGGAAGGTCTTATGAGGAAAGGCTGAGGGACTTGAGGCTGTTTTCGTTAGAGAGAAGAAGGTTGAGAGGTGACTTAATTGAAACATATAAAATAATCAGAGGGTTAGATAGGGTGGATAGGGAGAGCCTTTTTCCTAGGATGGTGGTGGCAAGCAGAAGGGGGCATAGCTTTAAATTGAGGAGTGAAAGATATAGGACAGATGTCAGGTGGTTTCTTTACTTAGAGAGTAGTAAGGGAATGGAACGCTTTGCCTGCAACGGTAGTAGATTCGCCAACTTTCAGTACATTTAAGTCATCATTGGACAAGCATATGGACGTACATGGAATAGTGTAGGTTAGATGAGCTTGAGATCGGTATGACAGGTCAGCACAACATCGAGGGCGGGAGGGCCTGTACTGTGCTGTAATGTTCTACGTTCTATGCTCTAACAACCACATCCCATGAATGAATTAAAAACAAAAGCTCTGAATAAGGTGATGATGTGTTTAAAAAAAAGTAAATCAGATTTGCAGAGATAGTAGGAACTGCAGATGCTGGAGAATCTGAGATAACAAGGTGTAGAGCTGGATGAACACAACAGGCCGAGCAGCATCGGAGGAGCAGGAAAGCTGATGTTTTGGGCCTAGACCCTTTTCATTTTCTGAAGAAGGGCCTAGGCCCAAAACGTCAGCCTTCCTGCTCCTCCGATGCTGCTTGGCCTGTTGTGTTCATCCAGCTCTACACCTTGTTAAATGAGAGATGCAGTTAGCCTCCAAGTGAGCATCAAAAAGACAGAATTGTTGAAGAACATTTTTTAAATTAGTGTTTTAAAGGATTTCTCCGTGTCATGAAGGGCAAGTCATCAGACACTTAGGCAAGCATTGAACAAGCAGCAATTGAAGTGATTAATTTCAGGGGGTCAGCTACCTCAGTTGGCTGGGTAGTTTGTTTCAGATGTAGAGTGACGCCAACAACATGAGTTTGATTCCTGTACAGGCTGAGGGTCACCATGCTTCAGGAGCTGTGTCTTCTCACTGATGAGTCAGTGAACTTTCATTAGTGAAACAGACACCATGAGTCTCTTGTAAACAGTAGAAGCATCAGGAGGAAGATGATTGAACAGCAACACTCTGACCGGCGTAAGAATCAGAAGGATTATCTCATCAAACAGTGAACTGGAGTCACTGAACTGCCTTCAGCCTACATGGTACTACTTGCAGTAGACAGTGATTTTTGTTAGGCGGGATATGGTCTCCAACACGTGGGAGAGAATCATCAACTGGATCCAACTGCTCTACATCAACATTGTTAGTGCAGTCTCGATCGATAGGTGGGAATCAGAAAGTTTCCTGAGCAGACCTGGAGTTAGGCAGGACTGCCCACTCTCTCCTCCTGCCTTGTTTGCGTGTTGAGCCTTTTGCCGAATCCATCAGGAAGGACATGAGCCTGATAGGGGTGACTATTCTAGACAGCAGGGGCCTGCAAGTTAAAGCCTCCTTGTACATGGATGACATCACCATTTTCTGCTTGGATCCACTGTCAGTGCGCAGGCTCGTGAGCATCTGCAACCCCCAGTGTAAACTGGACTCAGGAGCGAAGGTAAATCGAGGCAACAATGAGGCCATGCTCTTTGGGAACTGGGCAGATCAATCCTTAATCCCCTTCACTGTCAGGCTGGACTACCTGAAGGTGCTGGGTATTTGGTTAGGAGGGGCTAGGGCGTGCAGCAAAACTTGGGAGGAGTGTGTCACCAAAGTGAAGCAGAAGCTGGTCTTTTGGGAGCACTGGTCCATCTCTCTTATGGTTAAAAACCTGTTCATCAGGTGTGAGGCATTGTCTCTGTTGTTGTACATGGCATAGGTATGACCCTTTTCCCAAACCTGCAACCGTTGCAGTCACTGAGCCATCTTCCAATTCATCTGAAGGTCTAAGATGGACTGTGCCCGCACAGGCACCGTGTACAATGCTCTGGATAAGGAGGTGGATGAATGTATCCAATCACCTTTGTGTGTGTCTACATCAAGCTGTGCACAGCAAACACCACTGTGTATTAAGGTTCTACCTGTCCCCGGTGTTGGGAAGGATGGGACTGGCCTCGTTGCTGTGAAATGCTCCGAGTAGTTGGGCCATTCTGTATCATCCATCCTTCCTGGAGGAATTTGGAAAGGAAAACACCCTTGACCACAAATCCATTAGGAAGTGTTCAGCATGTAGCATCCTTGAGATTCTGAAGGAAAAGGGGAGGGTACATCCTGTTGCATGGTTCCCTGAGCAGACTGTCAAAGCCATTTAGTAGAATGCCTCATTAGAACATAAGAACTAGGAGCAGGAGTAGGCCATCCGGCTCCTCGAGCCTGCCCCACCATTTAATAAGATCATGGCTGATCTTTTCAAGACTCAGCTCCACTTACCCGCCCACTCACCATAACCCTTAATTCCTTCAAAAACTTACCTAGCCTTGCCTTAAAAACATTCAGTGAGGCAGCTTCAACCACTTCACTGGGCAGGGAATCCACAGGTTCACAACCCTTTGGGTGAAGAAGTTCCTCCTGACCTCAGTCCTACATCTGTATCCTTTTATTTTGAGGCAATGCCCTCTAGTCCTAGTTTCACCTGCTGGTGGAAACAACCTCCTTGCCTCCACCTTATCTATTCCCTCTATAATCTTATATGTTTCTATAAGATCTCCCCTTATTCTTCTGAATTCCACTGAGTACAATCCCAGTCTACTCAGTCTCTCCTCATAATCCAAACCTCTCCACTCTGGAATCAACCGAGTGAATCTCCTCTGCACCCCGCCCAGTGCTAGCGTATCTCTTCTCAAGTAAGAAGACCAAAAGTAGAAGACCACCCTTTGAGGTCTTTCTGCCAAAGTATAATGACGTTCTGTTCAGGTATTGGACCCTCTTAAAGCCTCAGATATTATGGAAGTATAATTTTGTATAAGTAAATGCCTTTAGTTTGTTCGTTCTCCCTATGAAAAGACTGTCAAGAACCAAAATATTTCAGTGACTATTTATGTACATAAAGACTTTTTTTATGAATAAAATTTACTTTTGTAATTAAAGTTGTCAGTACATATACAGTGTTCTGAGATATAACAATCAATGGAGACACACTGACACACACAAGAGTCCTGCACAGTCTGCGTCATTCAGTCAACTCACTTTGAGTTCGAAGTTTCTTCATTGTCCCGTTAATTATTACTTTTATCCAAGCAGGCTTTTCTTTTAAACACTTTGCTGGTGGAGCCCTTTAGACGAGTCGTGGCATTTGAAGGCTCGGTGGGAATTTCCGATCTGTCAGCTCCTGGATCAAGTCTCACTTTGTCTGGAACGGGAGCGAGTGCCTGGGAGGGAACTGCAGAGTGAAAACTGGGAGAAAGTTCAGGGAGAAGGATCCTGCATCAGGGAGGGAGTGTGAGGGACTGAGAGAGGAGGGGATAGAGAGAGGAAGAGGGTGAGAGGTAGAGAGAGCAAGGGACTGAGAGAGAGAGTGAAGGACAGAGATTGTGAATGTGTGTGTGTGAGAAATGAGTGACAGAGTGCGTAACACTGAGGTTCGAGGAACTGCGTGTGAAGGAGAGGCTGAGGATGCGTGTGAGGGATGTAGTGAGTGAGAAAGTCCGAGGGATTGAGGGAGAGGGTGTCATTCTGAGGGTGTGAGGAGGTGAGGGGAAGATTTGAGGGTTTGAGGGGGTGAGGAAGTTGGGTGTTTGACTGGTTGTGAGTTTGAGTGTGGTAGAGTTTGAGGGTGTGAGGGTGTAGCTTTGGTGTCTTCTTGGGAGCTTAACCTCCCCTCACCATGCCGTGCCAGTGCAGGTTACTGGTGAGGAATGCAGCCCAGTTGGTGCAGGTCAGTGACAGTGGGGCCCAGTTCCTGGGCAAGGCTGAGATGCAGAGACTGGCCGTGATCACTGGGGGCAGCATTGTCGTCAATAGGTAAGAGCTTGCATGTGCACACTCACACACCCACCTCACTCACACTCGATACCCCTCTCGCACTCACCCCCTCACGCTCACACTCAATACCCCTGTCTCACACACACACCTCTCTTACACTCAATAACCCTCTGACAAATTTACCCCTCTGAGGCTCACACTCAATAGCCCTCTCCCTCACACACACCGCTCATACACATTTACCCCCTGTCAGTCACACTCAATACACCTCTCACACACATCCCTCTCACCCTCACACAAACCTCTCACACACTCACCCCTCTCACACTCACACTCAATACCCCTCACTCACACACAAACACTCACACACACATATTTCTCTCTTACACCCACTACACTCACATACTCTTTCTCTCTCTCTCACACCCCTGCCCCATGTATCTGCCTCCAATGAGTGATGGTAGTTTTCTGATCTCACTTTCCAGGGAAGGTGTGATTGAGGCTGTGGGGCCAAATGAGCTGATCCAATCCGAGTATAAAGGAGTTACATTTGACCAAGAAATCGATGCTTGTGGGATGTGTGTGCTGCCAGGTTAGTCTCTTGGGGTAGTCATATTTAATATTACCTTCACAGTGATGACATCTTCACATTCAAGAGTTTCTTCATGCTGTCTTCTTTTTTTCCTTCAAGGTCTGGTCGATGCTCACACTCATCCTGTATGGGCTGGAGACAGAGTTCATGAGTTTGCAATGAAGGTAATTTCATGAAGAAGATGAAACAACAAGTATGCAACCCAAACCAGCACGCAGGGCTCCAAACAGAGCGCAGGGCCCCAAACCAGAGCGCAGGGCCCCAAACCAGAGCACAGGACTCCAACCAGAGCACAGGGCCCCAAACCAGAGCGCAGGGCCCCAAACCAGAGCACAGGGCCCCAAACCAGAGCGCAGGGCCCCAAACCAGAGCACAGGGACCCAAACCAGAGCACAGGGCTCCAACCAGAGTGCAGAGCCCAAACCAGAGCACAGGGCACCAAACCAGAGCGCAGGGCCCCAAACCAGCACGCAGGGCCCCAGACCAGAGCGCAGGGCCCCAAACCAGAGCACAGGGCCCCAAACCAGAGCGTAGGGCCCCAAACCAGAGCACAGGGCCCCAAACTGGAGCGCAGGGCTCCAACCAGAGTGCAGAGCCCAAACCAGAGCGCAGAGCCCAAACCAGAGCGCAGGGCCCCAAACCAGAGCACAGGGCCCCAAACCAGAGTGCAGGGCCCCAAACCAGAGCACAGGGCCCCAAACCGGAGCGCAGGGCCCCAAACCAGAGCACAGAGCCCAAACCAGAATGCAGGGCCCCAAACCAGAGCGCAGAGCCCCAAACCAGAGCGCAGGGCCCCAAATCAGAGCGCAGGGCCCCAAACCAGCACGCAGGGCCCCAAACCAGCGCGCAGAGCCCCAAACCAGAATGCAGAGCCCCAAACCAGAACGCAGGGCCCCAAGCCAGAGCGCAGGGCCCCAAACCAGAATGCAGAGCCCCAAACCAGAGCACAGGGCCCCAAACCAGAGTGCAGAGCCCCAAACCCAAGTGCAGGGCCCCAAACCAGAGCGCAGGGCTCCAGCCAGAGTGCAGAGCCTAAACCAGAGCACAGGGCCCCAAACCAGAGCGCAGGGCCCCAAACCAGAACGCAGAGCTCCAAACCCAAGTGCAGAGCCCCAAACCAGAGTGCAGAGCCCCAAACCAGAGTGCAGAGCCCCAAACCAGAGTGCAGGGCCCCAAACCAGAGCGCAGTGCCCCAAACCAAAGCGCAGTGCCCCAAACCAGAGCACAGGGCCCCAAACTGGAGCGCAGGGCTCCAACCAGAGTGCAGAGCCCAAACCAGAGCGCAGGGCCCCAAACCAGAATGCAGAGCCCCAAACCAGAGCGCAGGGCCCCAAACCAGAGCGCAGAGCCCCAAACCAGAATGCAGGGCCCCAAACCAGAACGCTGTGCCCCAAACCAGAGCGCAGAGCCCCAAACCAGAGCACAGGGCCCCAAACCAGAGCGCAGAGCCCCAAACCAGAGCGCAGAGCCCCAAACCCAAGTGCAGAGCCCCAAACCAGAGTGTAGAGCCCCAAACCAGAGTGCAGAGCCCCAAACCAGAGTGCAGGGCTCCAAACCAGAGTGCAGGGCCCCAAACCAGAGCGCAGTGCCCCAAACCAGAGCGCAGAGCCCCAAACCAGAGCACAGAGCCCCAAACCAGAGCGCAGGGCCCCAAACCAGAGCGCAGGGCCCCAAACCCGAGTGCAGAGCCCCAAACCAGAGCGCAGGGCCCCAAACCAGAGCGCAGGGCCCCAAACCAGAGCGCAGAGCCCCAAACCAGAATGCAGAGCCCCAAATCAGAGCGCAGAGCCCCAAACCCAAGTGCAGAGCCCCAAACCAGAGTGCAGGGCCCCAAACCAGAGCGCAGTGCCCCAAACCGGAGCGCAGAGCCCCAAACCAGAGCGCAGGGCCCCAAACCCGAATGCAGGGCCCCAAACCAAGGCATAAGCCTCTGAACCAGAGTCCAGGCCCCCCGAACCAGAACATTAGGTTAAAACCAGAACACAGGGCCTGAACGAAAACAGAGGACTCAAACCAGAATGCAAGCTCCAAAATAGAGCATGGATTCCAAGCCAGAACATGGTTTAGGCCTGTTTAGCTGTGCTAGGCCCGTTTAGCTGGGCCAGGCCCGTTTAGCTGGGCCAGGCTTGTTTAGCTGGGCCAGGCCCGTTTAGCTGGGCCAGGCCCGTTTAGCTGTGCTACACCAGTGAGAAAGGACAGCAGCTGTCACTGGCCGAAGTTCACCTCAAAGACACTGTGACTTGGTGGGAAAATGGGACCATGCTACCCTCCATGAGCGTCAGCTCTGAGCATGTTCTGTACAAGAGTCATTTCGGACTTGAAATGTGAACTCAGTTTCCCTCTCCATCGATGCCGGCAGACCTGCTGAGGTTTCCCACCATTTTAATTTCAGATTTCTGGCATCTGCAGTATTTTGCCCTCATTTTGCTAATATTTAGCGAATTGAAAATGCGTTAACTTGTTTTCAATTTACACACAAGCTGACTGGAGCATCCTACATGGAGATTCACAAAGCTGGAGGAGGAATACACTTCACTGTTGAACACACGAGGAAGGCATCAGAGGAAGAACTCTTTGAGAGATTGAGAGGGCGGCTCCAGCGTATGGTCCGAGCGGGGACTACGCTGGTGGAGTGCAAGACCGGCTACGGCCTGGACCTGGAAACCGAGACCAAAATGCTGCGTGTGATTGAGCGAGCCCGAAGAGAGCTCGATGTCAGCATCTCCTCCACGTACTGTGGTGCTCATTCTGTGCCGAGGTAAATGTGTCATCCTGGTTCACGTGAAGCTGATCATTTCATCTGCCACTTACAGGAGGTCTGTATAATGTTTGCAGTACTGCCATTGGATGAGAAATTAACAGTGGACCTGCCTTTTGTTCTAGTTATCATATAACATACAAAACATTATTACAGTTAAGATATAATAATGCAGATCAGTCACAATCCTAACATGAAGGCAAACCAAGGTGGAAGGGCTGAATGGCTGATAAAAACACAGAAAGTAGGACCAGAAGTAGGCCATTCCACCCCTCAAGCCTGGTCCGCTATTAAATTCCCTACTCCATTTCCAAATTACCCCCACCCCTTCATCCCTTTAGCCACAACAAACTACAATATCTACTTCTTTCTTGAAAACACAATGTTTTGGCCTCAATCACTTTCTGTGGTAGTGAATTTCACAGGTTCCCCACTCTTTTTATCCTCACCTGAGTCCTAAATGTCTTACCCTTTACTCTTGAACTTTGATGCCTGATTCTGAATTCCCCCACCATCGGGAACATCCTTCCTGCATCTAACGTGTCAAAGACCTGTTGGAATTTGATAGATTTCCAAGACATCCCCCCTCATTCTTCTAAACTTCAGTGAAAATATCCAAACCGACTAAAGCTCTGCTCACACTCCAGTCCGGCCATCCCAGGTATCAATTTGGTAAACCATCACTACACTCCCTGTACAGCATTAGAGCCTTCTTCACATACGGAGACCAAAACTGCACATAATACTTCAGGCAAGGTCTCATCAATGCACTGTATAATTACAGCAAGACATCCGTGTTCCTGTTCTCAAAATGTCTCATTATGAAGACCAGCATACAGTTTGCCTTCTTTGCAGCCTGCTGTACCTGATGCTTACTTTCAGCATCTGGTCAAGGTCTTGCTGAGCATTCCTCACTCACAACTTACAGCCATTCAAATAATAATTGCCTTCCTAGTTTTGCTCCCAAAGTGTATAACCTCACATTTTTCCACATTATGCTGCATCTGACATGCTATTGCCCATTCACTCAGACTGCCCAAACCACACTGCAACATCTCTGCATCCTCCTCAATGCTCACCCTCCCTCCTGTTCCTGTAATACATATCACCAATTCCTGATGAGGTGATGTGGGGTGATAAGAATGAAGGAGCTTTCTCTCGCTTTTTGATTGGTGACCATCAGTCCCACACACAGGCTGGGATGTTTAAGGAACGTTTGGAGTTTTTCACAATGTGATTTATTTATAGAGCCAGAAAGCAGTTACTGCTCCATGGAGATCCACAGCACAGAAAAGAGGCCCTTCAGCCCATCATGTCTGCACTACTCAAAAACAAACACCTAAATTCTAATGGTGATAATGGGATGAAGGGTCTAGTCCGAAACGTCAGCTTTTGTGCTCCTGAGATGCTGCTTGGCCTGCTGTGTTCATCCAGCTCCACACTTTGTTAACCTAAATTCTAATCCTGTTTTCTGGCATTTGGCCCATAGCCTTGTCTGTCTTGGTGTCACAGGCCCACATCTAAATGTTTCCTTTAATGTTGTGACAGTTTCTGCATCATTTTTCCATCCCTACAGGCAGCGAGTTCCAGATTCAAACACCTTCTAGGTGAAAATGTTTTTCCTCACATATCCTATAAACCTCCTGCCCCTACCTTAATTCAATGCTCCCTGGTCATTGATTCCTTCACCAAGGGGAAATGTTTCTTCCTGTCTACTCTATCTGTGCCTGTCATAACTATATACATCTCAATTGTGCCCTCTCCCAATCTCCTCTGCTCTGAGGAAAACAATCCCAGTCTGTCCAATCTCTACTCGTAACTAAAACTCTCCAGCCCAGGCAACATCCTGGTAAATCTCCTCTAACCAACTCCAGTGCTGTCACATCTCCCCTAGAATGTGGATTCCAGAACTAATGTCCACAACAACCAGATTTGACTAGTTAAGATAGCAAGTGACTTTCTAACTAATCATAACTTCAACATGCAAAAATGTTGACAAGAATCAGGAGCAGGCTATTTGTCCCCTTGAACGTGCTCTGCCATTCCCATGAGATCAAAATGACCCAACTGTGAACAAAAATCAACATTCCCACCTATCCCTGATAAACTTCCACCCCCTTGTTTGCCAAAACTTTTGGCGTTTTTGGTAAGGCAGACAACAGCAGAGGTCATAATGGTAGGGTCATGGTGAATGTTTGTCAGTGTATTGAGTATGGGAGTTGGGAGGTGGTGTTGCAGTAATACAAGACATTGGTGGGCCACTTTTGGAATACTGTATTCAATTCTGGTCTCCCTGCTATCGGAAAGATGTTGTGAAAGTTGAAAGAGTTCTTACCCATTCTGCCAGCCCATTGATATAGTCTGCCAGTTGGTCACTTTTTTTGTTTGCATTCTTTCCTAAACCCCTGCATAAGTGTGAACAACTCCACATTTTGGTGAGATGGGCAAGGGCAGGTCTTGCACAGTTAATGGTAGGGCCCCGAGGAGTATTATCAAACAGAAACCCAGGGGGTCAGATGCATAGTTCTTTGGAAGTTGTGTCACAGATAGACAGGGTGGTGAAGGAGGCATTGGCACACTTGCCTTGATTGGTCAGTGCATTGAGTACAGAAGATGGATGTTATGTTGTGGTTGTATAGGACGTTGGTGAGGCCACTGTTGGAGTACTGTGTGCAGTTCTGGTCGCCCTGCAATGGGAAAAATGATATTAAATTGGAGAGGGTGCAAGAAAAATTTACAAGGATGTTATTAGAACTGGAGGGTTTGAGTTGTAAGGAGACGTTGGATAGGCTGGGGCTGTTTTCCTTGGAGCATTTGAGACTGAGGGGAGACCTTACAGAGGCTTTAAAGCCATGAGCAACATAGCTAAGTTGAACAGCAAAAGCCTATTTCCTAGAATAGGAGAATCCAAAATTGGACGGCATAGGTTTAAGGTGAGGGAAGAAAGATTTAAAAGATACCTGAAAGGACAGCTTTTTAACGCACAAGGTGGTATGTGTATGGAATGAACTGCCAGAGAAGTGGTAGAGGCTGGTACACCAATAATATTTAAAAGGCATCTGAGAGGGTACATGAATAGGAAGGGTTTAGAGGGCAAGGGCCAAAAGCTGGCAAATGAGACGAGGTTAATTTAGGATATCTGGTCGGCATGGATGAATAAGACAGAAGGAGCTGTACAACTCTATGACTAAAACTCCAGAGGGCATAATTTTAAGGTGAGAGGGGAAAAATTTAAAGGGGACCGGAGGGGCAACTTTTTCCACGCAGGAGCAAAAACAAAGTTACTGAAAAAACCCAGCAGGTCTGGCAGCATCTGTGGAGGAAAAAACAGAATTAATGTTTTGGGTCTGGTGACCCTTCCTCAGAACTGATGGTGGCTGGGAAAATTTCAGCTTATATGTAGAAAATAGGGAGCGAGTGGGGTAGGGAATAAACGATAGGGTAGAGCCCCAAAGAGAGAGAAAGACAGTCGGATAGACAAAGGAGTTGCTAATGATCAGGCTGGGAGGGTGAATAGTTGTTAATGGGGACTGTTAGTGACTAACAATAGGGGCTGTGTTGTGGCAGGCTGTGTGGTAACACATGTGGTTTCACGCAGACTGTGGTTAATATGTGGAATGAACTGCCAGAGGAAGTGATAGATGCAGGTACAGCATTTAAAAGATTTGGACAGGTGCATGAACAGGAAATGTTTAGAGGGGTGTGGACCAAGTGCATGCAAATGGGGCTAGTGTAGTTTGGGAAGCCTGGTTGGCATGGACAGAAGGCTAGAATTTCTGTGCTGTGTTACTATATGACTCTATAACTGTATAACTGTTACCAGCCACCCTTTAATAGTCTCTGTTCTAAAGGGAACAACTCCAGCCTCTCCCCAGATCTCCCATTTCTGCTGCCACCCTCATCAAACTCTCCCACAGCCTTTCCAAAGTCTTGGTATTCGTCTGAAAAGTCCGGTGCTCAGAATTCAATACCATACTCGAGATGAGATTAGGCTATAGGTTTTAAAGATTAACATAACCTTTTGTGTCCTCTGACTTTAAATTTGTATTGCCAACGACACTGAGAATTAGAGATAATGGGAACTGCAGATGCTGGAGAATCCAAGATAACAAAGTGTGTAGCTAGATGAACACAGCAGGCCAAGCAGCATCTCAGGAGCACAAAAGCTGACGTTTCAGGCCTAGATGAAGGGTCTAGGCCCGAAACGTCAGCTTTTGTGCTCCTGAGATGCTGCTTGGCCTGCTGTGTTCATCCAGCTACACACTTTGTTACACTGAGAGTTAGTTTCTTTCAACAGATTTCTCTCCTTGCCTTGCTGCCTTCTAAGATGTAACTAAATAATCTCTGGGATCTTACTCTTCCTTCTCACCCTTTAAAATTGTGCCGTTTTGTTTACAATGCCTATCCTCAATCCTCCTAGAAAATGAATCAATTCAGAGCTCGTTTACGTGAAATTTCTCTGTCACATTTCTTCCCCATTTCACCAGTTTGTCCCAGTCCTCTTAAAGTCTGTTGCAATCCTCAAACTGAGTTTTGGGCCAGCTACAAACTTTAGAATATGTATGAACCCAAGTTACTCATATACAGCTGAAAATAAGACACATTTTGTCAAAGGATTTCGAATTAGATTCATCAGGACATTTACAAGAATTACGAACTACAAAGGAGATGAATGTTTAATACTGTATGAGAAGAGAATGCTAATTGATAGGCAAGTGGACTGTGATGATTGAGACATTACTGTGGAGAATGCACCAGTTAGGGGCAGCATAGGTAGTTCCGTGGTTAACACTACTGTCTCATAGTGCCAGGTACCTGGGTTCGATTCCAGCCTTAAGCAACTGTGAAAACTCCACACAGACACTCTCCCCATGTCTGTGTGGGTTTTGTCTGGGCGCTCCGGTTTCCTCTCACAGTCCAAAATATGTAGGTTAGGTGGATTGGCTAAATTGCTCATAGTGTCCAGGGATGTGCAGGCTAGGTTGGTTAGCCATGGGAAATTCAGGGTTACAGGGATAGGGTAGGGGGATAGGTTTGGGTAGGATGCTATTTGAAGGATTGGCTGTGGACTGGATAGCTGAATGGCCTGCTTCCTTACTGTAGGGATTCTATGAGTTGCATCATGATTGACAATTAACTTCCAAGTTTTAGTAAAATGCGTTGATGCTGATTCACTAAGGTATTTCCTTGAGAAATGATCCAGAGAATAGGCTGTTTTGTTGAGTTGAACAAGTGTAGTGTGCGTACAGACGCTTCCTGTCTGCAAAGAACAGAACCCTGCTCATTAACATTTGTAGCATCCAGTACACATACGTTCACTGCAATGTAAGCCTGACTGGCAATTTCAAATTGGCCACCTGCATAATTCTTAGCACACTCTGGATTGTTTCACAGACAATGTCCAATTGTAGAATCACATCTAATCGAAAATCAAACAGTAACTCTAAGTCTCATTCATTTTTCCACGACATGATTATGATATGACAATAAATGAGGCAGAGGTTTTAATTTTAAACTGTAGAAGAACATAGGACTGTAATGAAAGTTCCTGCAGTAAATGTGATGTCTGTACACCAGAGGGAAGACCCTGGAGGAAACAGTGGATGATATCATCAAAGTTCAACTCCCCAAACTGAAGGAGATGATGGCAAACGGTGAATTTCACATCGATAACATTGATGTATTCTGTGAAAAGGGAGTCTTTGACCTGGATTCCACCAGAGCTATATTACAGGCTGGCAAAGAGATGAGACTCCAGATTAATTTTCATGGTGATGAGCTGTATCCGATGCATGCAGCAGAGGTAAGGTTGGACATTCAGTGGAAGCCTGTGATAACATGGATGTTATTGTCCAAAATATGAATTGCAAATCTGTTCCAGTGCAGGAGAAGTTTATTTTTAATCAAATCAGCGAGGTTTGATGCAATAGTAGTTAATTAATCTGTTTCAGCAATGAAGCAAATCAAGCATCAAAACAATTGACCCGATTCTTGTTCATTAGGCAGAATTAATGCTGTAAAGTATGCCCCTCACAGATCAATCAAAACTGGACACCAAACCACAGAAAGAGGTTTTAGACCAAGCGATAAAAAGTGGGTGAACAAGGTCAGTGTGAAGGAGAATGTTAAAGGGGAAAAGAAAGAGTGAGAGTCTGAGAGGTTCAGGAAAGGGAATTCTAGAGCTTGGAGGTTTCATAGCTGGCAGAGGTGAAGTGGGAAACGCTGGGGCTGGGCAGGAAGCCTGAACTGGAGGGCATCAGAGATCTCAGAGAGTTATGGTGCTGGAGAGAGAAAAAAAGAATGGACTTGGAACTTAGGAATTCAAAGTGGGAGTGAGCAATTCAGCCCCTCAAGCCCACTCCACCATTTCACATGAACTGTGGCTGACCTTGTCGTGATTTCAAATACACTCCCCTCCCTGCTGCACATAGTCCTCTATCCTGCTTTTCAACAAGAACATATCTATTTTTTTAAATCTGTTGGTTGATTCTGCCTCCACTGCGCTCTAGGGCAGTGAGTTCCACAGATTCTCCTCATCTCAGTTTCTCACTCTATATCGATGACCACTTGTTCCAGACTGTCCCAGAAAAAGACCACCTGTTCAACGCCCACCTTATCAATCCCTTTTAGCCTTTTATATACCTCAATCAGATCCTCCCCCCTCTCATTCTTCTGAACTCTCGTGAGTATGAGCCTAACCTACTCAACTGTTCCTCATACGACAACCCTGTTGACTAGTGGAGCAGGCTTGATGAAGCGTACAGCCTACTGCTGATCCTTTGGCCTTAATCGGACAGTGTGGGAGGGATGAGAGAGATGATGATGGGGTGGAACTATGTAGAGGAAGCAAACACATGGAAACTGAAGCTATCTTCTCTGATGTTACAAAGGGGCAGTATGTAGATGCGATAAAGGAGAGAGTAGACAGTAGTTAAGGTATAGGACAGAACGAAGCAAAAAGTAAAGCAACTTATTTGACCCAACAAGAGAATTAGAAGCTTCTAGGATAATATACGTAGATCCCTTGAATCCTTATGTTCCCAATGCAAGGGAGAATCAATGGGGATATCTTTAATCAGAAATGATAGCTACAAGGAAAGTCATGAGCTGACAGCAGCCATTGCTCCCATACTATCTGTCCCTATTTCAGTTTGGTCTCTTCCTTCCTCACTTCAGGATGTTCTTAGTGATGCTGTGGATTCTCGGATATCTGGTGTTGTTGTTGTGATGAAGGGTCTAGGCCCGAAACGTCAGCTTTTGTGCTCCTGAGATGCTGCTTGGCCTGCTGTGTTCATCCAGCCTCACATTTTATTATCTTGGATTCTCCAGCATCTGCAGTTCCCATTATCTTTGTTGTTGTGCAGTGCATCTTTATTAAGGCTCATTGACACAAACGATGGCCTTATGAACACATCAGAAACTTTCATTGAAGAATTTGCAAGTTATGATTTCAAGAAAGGTTTTTGGTGACTGATGGCCAGGGTGGGGGCCTCGATTCCTGTAGAGGTCCTTGGTGGGGCGGGGGGGTGGAGGTGCAGTTTGTATTCATTTGACCCTGTGCTGAGATGGTGCTGTGAATTAATGCTGGATGGGGATTTCCAATGCAGCACGGCCTGTACCTAATACATTTGCCTTCCTCTCCACAGCTTGGTGCTGAACTTGGTGCTCTCGCCATAAGTCACTTGGAGGAAGTGAGTGATGCTGGGATTGCTGCCATTGCAACTGCAAAATCATGCGCTGTGCTCCTCCCGAGCACTGCTTACATATTGAGGTATTGTGCGTCTGAATGGGTTGGGGGGAATAGAAAGATCGATGAGTAGAGATTCACAAATCATTAAAAATGCAAAGGCAAGTTAACAAGGTGATAAAAAAGAGAAGCAAAATAGGGGACATAATTTCTGTAGAAACAGGTGTGAAAATTTACATACATAGGTAGTTGGCACTTGGTAATAGAACCAGCACACGTTTGATGGGACAAAGGGCCTGCCACTGCCCTGTAACAAGATAATAAAATGTGAGGCTGGATGAACACAGCAGGCCAAGCAGCATCTCAGGAGCACAAAAGCTGACGTTTCGGGCCTAGACCCTTCATCAGAGAGGGGGATGGGGGGAGGGAACTGGAATAAATAGGGAGAGAGGGGGAGGCGGACCGAAGATGGAGAGTAAAGAAGATAGGTGGAGAGAGTGTAGGTGGGGAGGTAGGGAGGGGATAGGTCAGTCCAGGGAAGACGGACAGGTCAAGGAGGTGGGATGAGGTTAGTAGGTAGCGGGGGGTGCGGCTTGGGGTGGGAGGAAGGGATGGGTGAGAGGAAGAACCGGTTAGGGAGGCAGAGACCGGTTGGACTGGTTTTGGGATGCAGTGGGTGGGGGGGAAGAGCTGGGCTGGTTGTGTGGTGCAGTGGGGGGAGGGGACGAACTGGGCTGGTTGAGGGATGCAGTAGGGGAAGGGGAGATTTTGAAACTGGTGAAGTCCACATTGATACCATATGGCTGCAGGGTTCCCAGGCGGAATATGAGTTGCTGTTCCTGCAACCTTCGGGTGGCATCATTGTGGCAGTGCAGGAGGCCCATGATGGACATGTCATCAAGAGAATGGGAGGGGGAGTGGAAATGGTTTGCGACTGGGAGGTGCAGTTGTTTTATGCGAACTGAGCGGAGGTGTTCTGCAAAGCGGTCCCCAAGCCTCCGCTTGGTTTCCCCAATGTAGAGGAAGCCGCACCGGGTACAGTGGATGCAGTATACCACATTGGTAGATGTGCAGGTGAACATCTGCTTGATGTGGAATGTCATCTTGGGTCCTGGGATGGGGGTGAGGGAGGAGGTGTGGGGACAAGTGTAGCATTTCCTGCGGATGTGGACTTCACCAGTTTCAAAATCTCCCCTTCCCCTACTGCATCCCTCAACCAGCCCAGTTCGTCCCCTCCCCCCACTGCACCACACAACCAGCCCAGCTCTTCCCCCCCACCCACTGCATCCCAAAACCAGTCCAACCGGTCTCTGCCTCCCTAACCGGTTCTTCCTCTCACCCATCCCTTCCTCCCACCCCAAGCCGCACCCCCCGCTACCTACTAACCTCATCCCACCTCCTTGACCTGTCCGTCTTCCCTGGACTGACCTATCCCCTCCCTACCTCCCCACCTACACTCTCTCCACCTATCTTCTTTACTCTCCATCTTCGGTCCGCCTCCCCCTCTCTCCCTATTTATTCCAGTTCCCTCCCCCCATCCCCCTCTCTGATGAAGGGTCTAGGCCCGAAACGTCAGCTTTTGTGCTCCTGAGATGCTGCTTGGCCTGCTGTGTTCATCCAGCCTCACATTTTATTATCTTGGAATCTCCAGCGTCTGCAGTCCCCATTATCACTGCCCTGTAACAGTTCAGTAATCTTGGTTAAATTGTCCTGATAGCCCTCTAGAAAGCTCAGAAAGTATACAGAGCCATGAGGCAGGATGCAGCAAGGATAGTCAACATTAGACTAGAGCAAGCAGCAGGATCATCGGATAGAGGTCTTTAGTTTTGGGAAAGTGCTTGATAGAGTAGATCCAGAGACCAAGTGGGCAGTGGATGGGGCAAGTCCAAAATTAAAGGCCGTGAGTATGTGACGGTTCTAATGAACGGGCAATTCAAGAATTATTTCTGTGCCCAGAAAATGGTGGCAATGTGAGACAAGGAGGCATGGGTACATTTCGAGAGGAGGTTAGAGGAGTGTGTGAGGGAACAGGGAAGAGAAGGAGATGCTGACTGGGTGAGCTTAAAGGAGCTGTGAGAGGACACTTGTGGAGCAGGATAAAGGTGTACGGCTGGCAAGGTGCCCTGTGCCCTTCACTCTGGCTGTCAGCCGAAGGAAAGCCAAAGCTCACTTGGTTCAATAACCCACTGGGAACATCCAGCTCACATCACTTTGGTTTTCAATTTCTCTGAACCCCACAGGTCCCACACCTCATCTGAGGTCTCCTTCCATGTTGAGGGGCCTCCAGATTCTTACTTCTCATGTCCTGCCTTATACTAGCAACCTGCTTATGAGAGGCCTCGGAAAGGTGCCCCTGTTAGAGGTAATACTGAGGCTCCCCTCAGTGCCTCCTCAGTCTACCAGCCAGGATTTGATTCATGTCTGACCTGTGCCACCTGTCAGGTGCCTACATTGCTCTTCCCAACTCATGGAGTGTAGGCTGTAAAGGGTTTTAATTCACACATACGCTCCCTGCACTAACAGCAGGTGTCCATGAGTGAGAGTACTCAGTTCATCCAGTGGCTAAACACCTCAAGGGAAATGATCAAAGTTGAACTGAAAGCTTTAGGTTGACCGACTCTCAAATCCTCTCCTGTGACTGGGTAACGTTAGGGAAGCCAAACAATCATTTAATTCCCCTTCGTCTTCGTCACCTTATCTTTTAATACTTAATGTAACGCATGACCTTAAGCCAACTGATAAGGAGAATAGGCTGGCATTTTTATAGCACTGGGTGGAAGATGAGGATGTATCATAGCACTTTGCCAACAACGGAAGAATTTTTGGCATGCAGTCACTGGCACACTTTGGAGCCAATTGGGCACAACAAGCTCCCACATCTAGGACTGCGATAATGATGAGGTGAAACTGTTTGAGAGGGAGTATTGTCCCCAGTTCACAGGGGACCTTTCTCTGTGTTACTCTGAATGTAGTCATGGGGTTGTGGAGGAAAAGTCTCAAGACCCTGAGAGGGCCTGAATGGTGAGGCTCACTCAGTGAGGGAGCAGCTGCTCCCTCAACCAACATGTGCC
This sequence comes from Stegostoma tigrinum, assembly GCF_030684315.1. Taxonomy (NCBI): domain Eukaryota; kingdom Metazoa; phylum Chordata; class Chondrichthyes; order Orectolobiformes; family Stegostomatidae; genus Stegostoma; species Stegostoma tigrinum. The sequence goes on from NC_081378.1 coordinate 51,129,235, forward strand.
ATCTTTTAGTGTTGATGGAAGGAAGCGAGAATCAGCCAGTTCCCCTCACCCAAGGCCAGTCCCTAGTGATTGCAGGAGGTAACTGTGTGTGGAATAAGTCAAACAGAGCAGGACATCTCCTCCCCACTACACGCTCCATCCTTGGCTGGCCTCAATGGACAGGAGAATTTTGGGAATTGCGCCATTCAGAGTTCTCCAAGGGGGAGAGAGAGGGGCAGTTATGGCTGTCCCCCATGACTTGAGCTCAGGTGTGACCAAAGTGCCCAGAAATAAATCGCCATTTTGGCAAGATGCTAGAGAGCACCAACACTCACACCCCAACATGATTCATTCTCAGTATGGCTGTGTGGCTGGATCACCTGGCATTCTTTGCCCAGTTGCCCTGAGAAGTTAGTAGTGAGCTATCTTCTTGTGCCACTGCCGCCCGTAGGCTGTAGAAGCGTTCACCATCCTGGTTTCGAAGGGAGTTCCAGGATTTGACCCAGTGATGACGGAGAAAGAGCCAATGCATTCAGGATGGTACATGGGCCAGACGGGAACTTGCACGGCCTGGTGTTCCCATGTATCTGCTGTGCTTGTCCTTTGAGATGGTAGAGGTCAGTGGTTTGGAAGGTGCTGCCTGAGAGTTACTCTGTGAGTTACTACAGTGAACCTGGTACACTGCTGTTCCTTGTAACTGTCGGGTTCAGTAGTCAGCATGTTACACTGTAGGCAGCTTCTACAGTGTCCCCTTTAAGATACAGGACACGGTGCAAAATCATTTAAGCTACCATGTAATCAAATGAGTAGACTGCAGACAGCAAGAGGGGAGGCCAGTCTAACAATGCTCCACCAGTGGAAGGATGGGGCACTCAAGAGTCGTTAGTAATGTCCTGGATGGTGTCATCAATGTACTTGCAGTGGCTGGAGCCAATGGGATTGGCTTCCAGGAATCCTGGAAGAGAGGGTTGTACGTATAGGGTGGGAAATTCCAGGTTCCACACACATGCTTATGCAGAGGCGCGTGAACACACACAGACACACACACACACACACATAGGCACACACACACACACACACACAGACACACACACACACACACACATAGACACACACACACACACACACACATGCACAGACACACACACACACACACACACACACACACACACACACACAGACACACACACACACGTTCAGGTACAGGCTACACAGCACCAGTTTTTTGATATATTTTTAGTAGGCAAGGAACCATAGCCTAGAAAGGAGTGTTAAGATCTCTCTCCAGTAGAGAGAGGCAATTGGTCATGTGCAGCTTCAGGGTAATGTACCACAAGTGTGGGGCAAGGTAAGGAAACAGGACTTTCATAATCTACCGCAACCAGTACAGGACTGAACCGCCACTGTTGACATTACATTGTTAATAAGGATGAGTAGGCTATTTGACCCAATGTGCTTGAAATTCATTCGGATCATGGATGGCCTCAGTATCATCTCTCCACATTATTGCCAGATCTGGTATCTGATACCTTCATGTCCAGAAATATAAAGTTGGTTGGAATGTTTCACACTAAAGAGATTCAGAGGAGATCTGGCTAACACAACATGTGCACAATGCAACAAAAACAAAAACCTTGTCCGCCTTCCACAGGGACCGTTCCCTCCGGGATACTCTGGTCCACACTTCCTTCACCCCCAACACCTCCCCACAGCCCTACGGCACCTTTCCCTGTAACCGGCAAAGGTGCAACACCCGATCATTTACCTCCTCCCTCCCCAGTATCCAAGGGCCTAACCATACCTTCCAGGTGAAGCAACGCTTCACCTCCGCTTCCCAGAATCTAGTCTACTGCATTCGCTGCTCACAATGTGGTCTCCTCTACATTGGGGAAATGAAGCATAGACTTGGCAACTGTTTCGCAGAACATCTACGTTCTGCTCGCAAAGAAAGACGCTGAACTACCTGTTGCCTGTCACTTCAATGCACCGCCCTGCCCCCTGGCCAACATCTCTGTCTCTGGCTTGCTGCAGTGTTCCAGTGAAGCTCAACGCAAGCTGAAGGAACAATACCTCATTTTCCGCTTGGGGACCCTACAGCCCTCCGGACTCAATATTGAGTTCAATAATTTTAGGGCCTAAACTCTCCCATGTCACAGCCCCCACCCCCCTCACACACCAGGCCTTTTTACCACGTAGTCTGCCACTATACACCCCCTGTTGTTAGTCACTAACAGTCCCCCTTAACAACTATTCACCCTCCCAGCCTGATCAAGAGCAACTGCTTTGTCTGTCCGACTGTCTCTCTCTCTCTTTGGGCTCTATCCTATCGTTTACTCCCTATCCCACCCACCTCCCTATTTTCTGCATACAAACTGATGTTTTCCCAGCCACCATCAGATCTGAGGAAGGGTCACTGGACCTGAAATCTTAACTCTGTTTTCTCCTTCACAGATGCTGCCAGACCTGCTGAGCTTTTCCAGCAACTTTGTTTTCGTTCCTGATTTACAGCATCCATAGTTCTTTTGTTTTTTATGTGCACAATGCAAAACGTCTATGAAAATGAAGCTAATGTTTCTGTGTGTGCATGTCTGCCTGTCTCTGTCCGTATGTGTGTGGGTGTCCGTGCTTGCGCGCGTTTGCATGTATCTCCCTGTGTGTGTGTATCTACCTGCAAGTGTGTGTGTGTATCTGTTTGTATCTACCTGTGAGTGTGCATGAGCGTATCTATATGTATGTATCCACCTGTGAATATGTGTGTGTGTGTTTGTGTGTATGTATCTACCTGAAAATGTGTGTGTGTGTGCGCGCATGTATCTATCTGTAAATGCATATGTGTATCTACCTGTGCATGCGTGCATGTGCACATGCATGTATCTACCTGTGAGTGTGTTCTCATGCCTGTGTCTGCCTGTGAGTGCAAGTGTATGCATGCAAGTGCGCACCTTCCTATGAGTGTGCGCGTGCATGTATCTACCTGTGCATGGATGTATCTACCTTTAGGTGCATGTGAGTACATGCATGCACGTGTGTGTGTTTGTGTGTGTGTGTGTGTGTGTGTGTGTCTGTCTGTCTGTCTGCGTCTGTGGACTATTTGTGATGTAAATTTGTCTTATGACTGAGGACATTGCCACATTCTATTGCCTCTGGCAGTGTTTGTGGGAGATGATAACTTATCAGGAGTTTAAGACTGCATGGGTTATAGGTGAGCTATTTAGTCAATATTTGTCCACATAGTAAACAGGTTTTGCTGTTTACTATGTCTGCCAGTTCTCGGACTCTGATAAATATTAAATATGAAGCAGAGAGTAATGCTCTGTTGAGGTAAAGCTCACTGACCTTAACAGGCATGTGGAAACTCTGAGTTTGTTCCATGCAATTTTTTTTACTGTTAGTAAGTAGTCACCTGAAATTCTGTGGCCCACGATGGAGGAGTTTTGCAATTATTGGCAGTGTTAGTGAAACGTTACTTAAACTATAAGGGGGATGCTGGTGTGAACCATGAGGTGTATAACTCTGATATAATCCCAGCTCCCATGGTCATAAAATCCATAAACATCTACAATCCCACATAGCCCTGTTGAATGCCCAGAGTCCTAGAGTCTTCAGAGTCCTTCTCTGGCCTGGAGCCCCAGCTGCCAGGCCTCCATTAGACATAGGCCTCGTTTTCTCCAAACCTGATTCTGTTATTTCCTGTCAAATTAACTTTTGTCTTGGGTGGTTTCTACAAATCAATTACTATGTGGCTGGCTCAGCGGTTAGCACTGCTGCCTCACAGCACCAGGGTTCGACTCCACCCTTAGGGGGTGACTGTATGGAGTTTGCACACTCTCCCCAAGTCTGCATGGGTTTCCTCCCACAACTCAAAGATGTGCAGTTTAGGTGAATTGGCTATGCTAAATTGTCTGTCGTGTTGAGGGATGTGCAGACTAGGTGGGTGAGCCACGGGAAATGCAGGGTTGCAGGGGTGGGTGGAGGGGTCCTGAGGGGGGTGCTTTTCGGACGATCAGTGTGAATTCAGTAGGCCAAATGGCCCGCTTCCACTCCGTAGGGATTGTATGATTTGTCAGCATTTACAATGGGACCTGCCTATGTAAACATGTCACAGGAACTAGACCACACAAAGCAGATATTGAATGTGTCTGTAAGATCAGAGCCTGATGTATCTATGATCTCTGTGTACAGCAGTATTTAGGTATTAATATCAAATAAATAGGGATGCTATGATGTTTAGGCCTGAAGACAGTCTTTGATGTTGCTATCTCCTCAATCAGTCCATAAAGTTGGTGTGGCACCAATCACAACGTCAAAAGAGGAACGGGCCCTGATCACTACAAGATGAAAAATGCTACTGTGTTGGTTGGTATGATACAACAACAACTTGCATTTGTAAATCGCCTTTGTTTGGGAGGAACATTCACCTCAAATTGGATACCAAGCTAGAGAAGGGGATATTAGGAGGGGAGGCTAAAAATATCCTTGGGGGCAGATCTTTTGCAGGAAAAGGGGGAGGAGAGAGAGGCAAAAGGGTTTCAGGGGAGGGAAGTTCAACACTCTCAGCCGCTAACATTGGGGTGACAGGATGGCAAACTGAAGTCAGCGTATACTGGAGGGGACGTTAGAGTGCTACTGGTAAGCGATTTAAAGCTTATGCAATGTAAAATCATGTTGATAGTTACATTTCTAAAATGTTTCCAGGCTTAAAACACCACGAGCTCGAGACATGCTTGATGCTGGAGTGATTGTTGCTCTTGGTAGTGACTTTAATCCCAATGCATACTGTTTCTCAATGGTAAGTAAATCCATTATGTCATTATTTGATCCAGTGCCTCTGTAATAAACCTATAGCTTTGACCTGGAGACTTTGAAGTGAAAGACCCCATATTTGTCCGGTATTTTTTTCCCAACATCGGGAAGGACTTGTGTGATTTGGAAGTGTAGTCAATGTCATATTGTAGGTAACACAACAGACCATTTTCACGAGCAAAAAGCTTTCTGAAAATGCAGCTTGTCACAAACAAACCCCAGTGAGGTTCCCCAAGTTACAAACTTTTCAGACAGAAATACCCCAAATCGTTAAGCTCTGGGGGGAGGGGGGAGTGGACTGATTCCCACTGCTCCCTCAGCCGGTCACGATAAGGTTTGGTTTAAAAGGACTCCTCTGTGCGAATGCCTTTCTCCCCGACCAAATGAACTTATGTTTCAAAAAGAATTGATTTAACTGGGCTCACTAGAGTTAACAAAAGTGTGAGGCTTATTAGTTTCTACGTGAGGAAAGTATTAATAACACATTGGGAATAAGAAGAGGGTCTCAGAAAAAGGTAAAATTTAAAAGATATAAACAATCTAAAAGATTTAATATTTAATATCTAATATTTAATAAATTAATATTTAGTATTTAATAAAAACCTAAACAGTTTAAAAGATATAGACAATCTCTCTGGGTTGCTCAGGAAAGGTGGACGTGGAGCATTGATAGTTGAACAGGCATTTTTGGGATTTTAGTTTTCACAGGTTAGTTGATATCCTTTTCACTCTGTTTCCTTTCAATGGTGGTTACTTAGCAGCATTCAGAGCAAGAGAACCCTTCTGTCTTGTCTTCTGACATGTTACCTACCTAATTGGCTACTAGTGTGCAGAGTGAGAGATTGCTAGATCATTGCATTAGAGAATCGGACAGTTCAGGACCAGGCTCTTTGGCTCTTTGCTGCAAAAGTTACACTAAATCTACAGTCATCCCACTTTCCTGCACTAGTCCCATAGCCTTCAATGTTATAACATTTCAACTGCTCATCCACGTACTTTTTAAAGGTTGCAAGATTTCCCACCTCAACCACCCTCCCAGGCAGTGTGTTCCAGATTCTCATCACCCTCTGGGTGGGAAGAAAATAGTTTCCTTGAACCCTTCTAACCATCCTGCCTTTCACTTTAAAATTATACCCCCTTGTTATTGACCCTTGAGCTAGAGGGAACAGCTGCGTTTTATCCAAGCTGTCCATGCCACTCTTAATTGTAGACACCTCTAACAGGACACCCGCCCACCCCCAAATCTTCTGTGCTCCAAAGAAACCACCCCATGCTTATCCAGCCTCTGCTCATTGCTGAAATGTTACACCCCATCCTGGTGAGAGAAAGCTGAAATTTCTGGAGAAACTCAGTAGGTCTGGCAGTATCTGTGGAGAGAGAAACAGAGTCAATGTTTTGTGTCCAGTGACCTTCCACCAGAATAGATAGTTAGGAAAGGGTGGTGAGTATGTTGATGATGGAGGTGGGGATAAAGGAGTCAGCAGGCAGGTGGAGATTGAGCCCAGAGAAAGAGAAATAAAGTGAGGCAGACAAAGGAGTGGCTGATAGTAAACAAGAAAAGGGGTTTCTCCTGTTATTTTCCTGTAAAATCCAGCAGTTGGCTCAATCATGCCCAACCTTTCTGCATTTGAAACACACAGGCTTCTTGGCCTCATGTTTCCCTCAACATTGACTACATTAACTGTGAAAACTGGGCGGCATGGCCAAGTTGGGCTGAAGGACCTGTTTCCATGCTGTAAGTCTCTATCTTTCTACTTCCCTCTCCCAAGGGTGTTCAATTTTCCGTCACACCCCATCTCTATCAATGAGTGGCACTCATTGTGGCTAAGGCAGGGCTTCTTCTGGGACAAGGGTTTATGGGAAGTGATGACCTCGTGGCAGTTTCACTGGGCTGTTAATCCAGAGACCCAGATAAAATTCTGGAGGCCCAGGTTCAAATCTCACCATGGCTGATAGTGGAATTTGAACCCAGTAAAAACATTAATTAAGAGTCTAATGATGATTGTGAATCCATTGTTGATTGTCGGAAAAAACCCACCTGGGTTCACTAATGTCCTTTAGAGAAGGAAACTGCCCCAGCGGCCCCAGACCCAGAGCAACGTGGTTGACTCTGAACTGCCCTCTGGGTAATTAGGGATGGACAATAAATGCTGGCCTAGCCAGCAAGGCCCTCAGTCCCTTAATGAATTTTTTAAAAACTTCAAACCACTAACCTGTGTGGCTTCCTGCCTGGACGCAGTTACTCTTTCGAATTGTATCAGGGATAATGGGAACTGCAGATGCTGGAGAATCCAAGGTAACAAAGTGTGAAGCTGGATGAACACAGCAGGCCAAGCAGCATCTCAGGAGCACAAAAGCTGATGTTTCGGGCCTAGACCCATGGAATGGCTATGGCACTAACTGATGCACAGTTAACATCAGCTTTTCTACTGCTACGTATTCAGTGACACTCCCTAAGCAAGAGGGAGTAAACTTCATGCGCTCTCCCTGAAACGTTAATCTGCTGAGGCCAACGTTGGGCTGGCCATTTAACTGCTGTAATATCGGCTGGAAAGAAATAAGGAAGATTTCTACCTCTGCCTCCAAAAACCTAGAAATTGAATGAACAGTTTGAGCCAGTGTTGTTTTAGTTCACACTCCTTTTCCACACATTTTTCCTGAAATTCTCTCTCTTCGCTCCCTACTCTTTTTTTCTCCCTCTCCCACTTCTCTCTGTTTCTTCTTATTTTTTTCCTGAAATACTAGTTTCTGCTGCTCCATTTTTAATCTCTTTATGGCATGGTGCGTCAGTGGTTAGCACTGCAGCCTCACAGTGCCAGGGACCTGGGTTCGATCCTGGCCTCGGGCAACTGTCTGTGTGGAGTTTGCACATTCTCCTCGTGTCTGTGTGGGTTTCCTCCGGGTGCTCTCTTTTCCTCCCACAGTCCAAAGATGCGCAGGTTAGAGTGGATTGGCGATGGGAAATTGCCCGTAGTGTTCAGGGATGTGCAGACTGGATGGATTGGCCATGGGAAATGTAGGGTTACAGGGGTGGGATGGGATGGTGCGCCTGAATGGGATGCTTTCCACAGGATTGATGTGGACTCGATGGACTGAATGACCGACTCACATACTGTAAGAATTCTATGAACTCCTATTCTACCTGATCCGTTTCATCATACGCCGTTTCCACCTATAATCTCTTTGCAACATTTTGAGATTTCTGACTTTTGGATGACATTGTAGCAGTCCGACATGGTTTGGAATTAAAAGGATAAAAAAAGTCTCAGATTTGCGATCCATTGTCACGGATTCTTCCCATCCAGAGCCAGCAATCCGTGTTTCAAACATACGCAGCCTTAGCTGTGATTTCCAGTGATAATAGAACTGCAGATGCTGGAGAATCTGAGATAGCAAGGTGTAGAGCTGGATGAACACAGCAGGCCAAACAGCATCAGAGGAGCAGGAAAGCTGACGATTTCAGCCTAGACCCTTCTTCAGAAACTGGGGAGGGGAAGGGGGTTCTGAAATAAATAGGGAGAGAGGGGTAGGCAGATAGAAGATGGATAAAGGAGAAGGTAGGTGGAGCCTAGTGCATTTCATGGATCGTTCATTGATAATTTCGCTTCTTTAATTTCTGCTGGTTACACATGTTGTAATTTCCCTGGTAGCCAATGACCATGCACCTGGCATGTGTCAACATGAGGATGTCGATGAACGAGAGCCTGGCAGCTGCCACCATCAATGCTGCTTATGCCCTGGGAAAATCCCACTCTCACGGCTCCTTGGAGGTAGGGAAGCAAGGAGATCTCCTCATCATTAACGCACCAAGGTATGTCATGTACAGAAATTTCGCTCATCCAAACGAGCTGGCTGGTGACAGCATTCAGCAAACTTTGTTTAACCGTCAGAGATAATGGGAACTGCAGATGCTGGAGAATTCCAAGATAATAAAATGTGAGGCTGGATGAACACAGCAGGCCAAGCAGCATCTCAGGAGCACAAAAGCTGACGTTTCGGGCCTAGACCCTTCATCAGAGAGGGGGATGGGGAGAGGGAACTGGAATAAATAGGGAGAGAGGGGGAGGCGGACCGAAGATGGAGAGTAAAGAAGATAGGTGGAGAGAGTGTAGGTGGGGAGGTAGGGAGGGGATAGGTCAGTCCAGGGAAGACGGACAGGTCAAGGAGGTGGGATGAGGTTAGTAGGTAGCTGGGGGTGCGGCTTGGGGTGGGAGGAAGGGATGGGTGAGAGGAAGAACCGGTTAGGGAGGCAGAGACAGGTTGGACTGGTTTTGGGATGCAGTGGGTGGGGGGGAAGAGCTGGGCTGGTTGTGTGGTGCAGTGGGGGGAGGGGACGAACTGGGCTGGTTTAGGGATGCAGTAGGGGAAGGGGAGATTTTGAAACTGGTGAAGCCCACATTGTTTAACCGTCATCTTGTTACATGCCCTCTCGATAAACCGGCAATTACCGGTCAATTTCTCTAAATAAAGGTGCGAATGTAAAGGTTCTTTGACAGTACGTTATATTCAAGGCAAAGTTGCATAAGTATTCAAGTAATTTATGCTGTAAAATAGCTATAACAGTGATGTGTTTACCCCTGCAGTACGTTTCTAGCATTTAGAGCGTACGCCCCCTTGAATATCCGGCATATTGACCAACCGGCACATTACCTAGTCCGTAGTTGCCGGTTAATGAAAGGTTTGCAGCAATTACAAGTTAAAGAAAAGGGTAACGAGAAATTGAACCCTGTTAAAGGGAAATGTAAGATTTCTCACTTTTAGAGCTAATTCTCCCTGTCTTCACATTTCATCTGGAACTGGTCTGTGTTCTGCTCTTTGTTACCCCTCTAGTGAAATGGACTTTGAAACTTAAACTTCTATTCTACAAATCTTTAACAATTTCAGAGTACAGTTTGCTGAACATTTGTTGCTGGAATTTAGAGAAGTAGAGGAACTCCTCCGAATTGAAGAACAACTTCATATAAATGATCTGCAAGAATGACAGAATTGTTATAGTGCAGAAGGAGGCCATTCAGCTCATAGCACAACACTAGCTTTTCAACTGAGCATTGTTACTGAATAACAGAGATAGTAGGAACTGCCGATGCTGGAGAATCTGAGATAACAAGGTGTAGAGCTGGATGGACACAAAAAGAAGGGTCTAGGCCCGAAACGTCCTTCCTGCTCCTCTGATGCTGCTTGGCCTGCTGTGTTCATCCAGCTCTACACCACGTTACTGAATGCCAGTCTGCTTTCCCCCCACCCCCATCCCTGCACACCACTTCTATCCCAGTAATTAGCCAATGTCATCTTGAATGTCTCAATTAAACCTGCCACCACCACATTTCCAGGCAGTGCATTCTATTCACTAACTACCTACTGAGTGAAGGGTTTATTTTTAAATCGCATATCACCTTCCTTCTTTTGCACATCACTTTAAATCTGTGCCCTCTCGCTCTTGTTCCTTTGACAACCTACTCTGTCCGGCCCACTCATGATTTTGAAAGCCTCTATCAAATCTCCTCTCAACACTTTTCCCTCCAAAGAGAACAGACCAAGCTTCTTCAATCTATCGTCAAAACTGAGGTTTCTAGAACCATTCTTGTAAATCGCACTGTGCACACTCCAATGCGTTCACATTTTCCTCTAATGCGGGGCTCACACTGTACACCACACTCCAGCTGAGGTCTAACAAGTGTCTTATACAGCTCAGATATTGGCCCAAGCCTGGACATTGTCCAGATCTTATCACATTTGAACATGAACTGCTTCAGTATCTGAGGAGTTGTGAATGGTGCTGAATATTGTGCAATCATCAGCGAACATCCCCGCTTTGGACCTTATGATGGAGGGAAGGTCTTTGATTGCAGTGTTATAATCTTCATCCTAAATTTCCATTCCAGTGTCAAAATTCTCTATTTCTGTCTGTAATCCCCACTGCTTTTCTGCAGTTGTTTCCTCATTTAAACTCACCCAAACCGTTGGTCAGCTATTCTGGTAGAACATTACATGATTTTTCGTCAGATTCTGCTTTAAAATCACTCTCATGTTATGCCTTGTGGAGTTTCCTTAAGCTATAGGTGCTATATAAATAAAAGTTGCTCTTGCTGATACTTCAATTGTTTAAATTATTGGGTAATCCAGATTTGAAATGGAAAGCTCGGGATTATGTGTGTGTAATGGTTAGTGCCCAGCTTGTGATAAGGGAGACTGGGATTCAAGTCACTGTGGCAAGGCCATGATTTTAACTGTGGACCAGTGGCTGGCACAATCCAGTCTGAATCAGGAGATTGTGAGTTCAAGTTGCACTCTTGGTGTCAGTGCCCAATTTATAATAATTACAGGAATTAATAGCTTCATGCATGCTGAATTAAAGTGTTGATCTCTCCTATTGTCTCAAACCACTTGAAAAATTGCACTTTATACAAAGGCCCATTCCATAGTCTTGTTTACAGACTGGTGAGCAGATTGATTACTCATTATCTATGATTTCTTCTCAAGGTCAATGTAAAGAAAGAAGAGAGAGGGGTCAACTGGGGAAGATCTCTCTGCTGGTTATAGTCAAACTTGACACATAGGAAGAAGGTTGTGGTCATCTGAGCTCTGGGACAGCTCTGCAGCAGTTTCTCAGGATAGTGCCCTATGTCCAACCATCTTCAGCTTTCAGAAGTGGGGATGTTTGCTGATATTTGCACACTGTTCCCCACCATTCACGACTCCATGTTCAAATGCAACAAGATCTGGACAATATCCAGGCTTGGGCTGACGAGTAGCAAGTAACATTCACACAACACAAATACCAGGCATTGACCATCTCTAATAAGAGACAATCTAACCACCATCCCTGGACATTCAATGGTGATCTGATCACTGAATTCCCCCACTATCAATGTCCTGGGGGTTACCATTGAGCGAAAGCTCAAAGACCTCACATTTCTAACAGTATTGTGGGTTTGCCCACAGCATATGGACTGCAGCAGTTCAAGAAGGCAGCCCACCACCACCCTCTCAAAGGCAATTACGGACGGGCAATAAATACTGGCCCAGCCAGTGACTCCCACATCTCATGAATGTATTTTTTTAAATGCTAGACGCACTTGGATGACAGATGTTGCAGAGCAGGTACAGACAGACCATAGTGGGTGTATGAAGATGATACAAGTGTGGCATTTAAGGACTGCATATCTCCTGCAGGAGTAGCTGACAAACATCAGCAGCTACCAATAGTCCAAGAGGATGAACCAATGCCTCAGTGGGGACGACTCCTGCTTCTGATGAATTGAGACGATTGTATGTTCAAGTCCCAGTTTAGATGATCAAAAAATCAAGGTTGGAACTTCAGTGCAGTTCTTAGGGATTACTTCAGATGACCCTTTAACCAGGGACTTATCCACCCCCTTAGGTGGATGTACCCTGGCACCACGCAGAAGAAGAAGGGCAGTGTTAAGACAGGTGACCGCACTCATATTTATCGGCACCAGAAAAAGCAGATTCTCTGGTCATTTTCACCCTGGTGTTGATGGGGTGTCGCTTTTCCCATTTTACAGCAATAAGTTATGTTCAAAGCATTTCCTTTGCTGGAAAATGCATTCGGGAGACTTGTGGTTATAAAGGTGGTATATAAGTGCACGTCTTTCTTTATAAGAGTTACAAAATCTATAATATGCCAACAAACATAGCTTGTTATTTTTGCTCCTTTAGGGCAGAGCAATATTTTCGTTATGTTTTATCTGTTAATTGTTACATCTTCCTTTCTGGATCTAGGTGCAGTTTTCTTTTTTACACTTTGCTTCAACATCTGCAAATGCAGCTGATGTTTCCAAATTAAAGCTGTAATTGAGATTCTTTTGAAAGCTGCGGTGTGATTCATACATTGTCAAAGTAAATCCCTGTCTTTTGTTTTTAAGATGGGAGCACTTGATTTATCAGTTTGGAGGTCATCAGGATTTAATCAAGTGTGTCATCACCAAAGGAAAGATTGCATATGAAAATAGAAGCTGCCTGGATTATTAGCAGTTTTGTTTTTAAATGAGCAGCTAAATGATGTCAAACAATTCCGCAGGATCTGCATCCAGCGTATGAGCAGCTAAAACAGATCACCAACTAATAGCACCTTACCTGGTCTTTCATTATTTTGTTTGTTACTTTTTGTTCATTTTTGGCTTTGAGCTGTGACCGGTGAGCGGAGAACTGAAGGTGGCCTTTACACTGTGAGCAGCAGCTTATTTTAAAATAAAATGGAGAATGAGCTGGTATGTATTTATGAGGCCAGGCCTAGAGGATAATTTAATTGCAGGTTGATTCTTGGTCAAAGAACATTTAAGCCATTTCAGTTCTAGGGATACATTATGCTCAGAAAGATGGAAGATGTTGAATGTTAACGGGGGCCTCTCAGTGGGGTAACCTGTTAAAGAAAGACAGCCAAAGTTTGAATTGGTTTTTGAACTGTTTATGATAACAATTGAGGCTATGCAAGCTGCAGGATGAAGGTTCGGTTGCTCCCTGGTTATCCTCCCATTTTCATGTTACTGAAAGTTCAGAGAATGTAATCTCAGATATAAGAATTGAGTGAATATTCCTTAGAGCTTACTGGATGCTATTTGCATGAATCAGCATCTTCAGAGGCCAAGAAAGATACGACCCCATGTGCCTGTGAGTTTATAAATTGTGGAATCCGCTTAAGTGAATTGGATTGTTTCCTTTTGATTTATCCCTTAACTTTGTCTATTAGTCTGTCTAACTTTGTGTGAGAGTGGTGTCTAAAATCAAAGAAGATTGGGTTTATATCATTAACATTAATTAGATTATCTCATCTAACTTTGCTCTGCTCAAGCTACTGTATTATTAATAAATTGTTAAGTATTTTATTTATGCTATAAAAGTGGTGTCTAGTATTAGTTTATCACAATGTTTGGGACCAGTTATTTAAAAAGTATGATTAGTAGCCATTGGGATTAATTTTGAGGGTCACTTGAGTATATGAATTTTACTGAGTTGTAATTCCAGGGTCGAGTAAGCTGATTTCTTTTGGCTATCCATCTCCAGGTCAATAGCAAACCTTGTTTCAAGTTTTGGAGTGTCTTTGTAGCAAGTCCTAAATCAAGGCTACAATTAATTTGTAGGATCTGTGCTCAAATGTATCACAGGAAATATCTTAATGATACGTTATTAATTCAAAACTACTCTATCCTTTCACTGATAAGCTCTTAATTCAATGTAACACTGCAGGAAATTGTATTTCAATAAACTATTCGTAGAAAATGAACAAAAACTTCTTCCTGGATTTTGTACCTGGATTTTGTACCTGGATTTTGACAATCACAAAATTAGAGAAGGGTTAGGATGCACTAGGAGACCATTCTGCCCACTGTGTTTTCACCAGCACTCTGGGCATTTTGCCTTCATGCTAACCTCCTGCCTTTTCCCCCATATCCCTGCACATTATTTTTATTCAATAATCTTTCAATACCCTCTCGAAGACTCATTTGAACCTGCCTCCACCATGTTTCTAGGCAGTGCATTCTAACTACTTGCTGAACGATGAAATGTTATCTCAACTGACATTTGCTTCACTTTAAATCTGTACCCTGTCCTTTACAAACATCTCCCTGTTTACTTAATCCAGAACACTCCTGATTTTGAATGCCTCTGTCAGATCTCCTCCTAACCTCTCTCTTTTCTGTGAGTGTGGAATATGCTCATTCTGCAGCTAATCACAGCCAGTATTAGCACCAACTAAACTACTGGCTGACGGCACCTTGTGGTTTGACAGCACATCCCTGGTGACTGAGAATTGTCAGTTACGAGAAGACATATTCCTGCAGATTTCGTCACCTGAAATCCCTACCTGTAATCGACCTGTTGAGACCAACTATGACCACCCCACCATCTCTGATCTTTGAAGATATTCAAGGGCATCAGAAAAAGTGACAATTATTCTTTATGGCCCTCGAATTGACTGAAGCCATGTCCAAGAAGTGAATCTTACTCCTGGAGATAGTAGGAACTGCAGATGCTGGAGAACCTGAGATAACAAGGTGTAGAGCTGGATGAACACAGCGGGCCAAGCAGCATCAGAGGAGCAGGAAAGCTGACGTTTTGGGCCTAGGCCCATTCTAGTTCTGAAGACGGGTCCAGGCCTGAAACGTCAGCCTTCCTGCTCCTCTGATGCTGCTTGGCCTGCTGTGTTCATCCAGCTCTACACTTTGTTATCTCACTCCTGGAGACTGGTTTGGACAATTGGCAACCCAAATGATACCTTATAGGCCAGACCCAGCTGGGGAAACAGCACCGACTTTCCTGATTTCCAAATTGTCTTTTAAATGTTGTAACTGTACCTGCATCTACCCTTCCTCTGGCAGTTCATTCCACATTCAAACCACCTTCTGTGTGAAAAAGCTGTCCCCTAGGTCCCTTTCAGATCTTTCTCCTCTCACCTTAAAAATATGCCCCCCCCCCCAGTATTGAACAACGCCACCGTGGGGAAAAGACCTTTGTTAATCACTTTATCTGGGTCTCTCATGATTTTATAAATCTCTATAAAGTCACCCCGCAATCTCTGATGCTCCAGGGAAAAGTATCTCAGCCTCTATCAAACCCTCCAGTCCTGGCAACATCCAGGTAAATCTTTTCTGAGCCCTGTCCAATGTAATAATACCTTTCCTATAGCAGGGAGACTTGAGACGTACACAGCATTCCAAAAGTAACCTCACTAACATCCTGAGCAACCTTCCAACCCCTATACTCAATGGTCTGAGCAATGAAGGCGTGTGTTAATGCATATTGATCCTTATTTGTCCTGGAGAAAGTGGTAGTCAGCTGCCTTCCTGAACAACTGCAGGCCTTGGGATGTAGGAACATCCACAGTGCAGTTGGGAGGTACGGTGAGAGGAGAGTGACATTCCTTGACAGCAAGGCTGCATTTGACCAAGTGCGGCATCAAAGAGCCCTAGCAAAAGTAGAATCAATGGGAATCACGGGGGCAAACTCTTTGCTGCTCTACCCTGTGTTGTCTCTGATTCCAGCATCTGCAGTTCTTGCTATCACATGGGAACAACATAATCTTCAAGTTCCCCTCCAAGTCACTTGCCATCCTGACTTTGAAATATATTGCCATCCCCTCACTGTCACAGGGTCGCAATTCTGGCATTCCCTCCTTAATGACATTGTGGGTCAACCCACAGCAGGTGGACCACAGTGGGTCAAGAAGGCAGCTCCCCACCACTTTCTCAAGGGCAACTGGTGCAGGTAATAAATGCTGGGCCCAGCTAGTGATGCCCACGCCCCACAAGTGAATGAAGAAAACACTTCTCACCTCCTTTAGCAATGTACACCTGGGAAGGTCAGTCCATTGACATAAAAGCCACACTTTTGCAAGGTGAAGGGAAACTTAACCATTGTGTTTATTATTTGAATGATGCAGTGAGTCTCTGGTTTTTCTCAGTTAGTTCTGTCTTTCCAAAAATGAGTTGCATTCAGCTTAAACAGAGAGCAAAAACTTGGCAATTGCTTGTGAATGAATCAGGGTTAAAGTATATAAGGTGAAATGAGAAATTAAGTTCAAAGTTATTTTCAGTAAAACCTACAGTGATCTGCATTCTTCTAAGGACAAGAATGGCCAAACATAACATGGACAGCTCCCTTCACAACACACACCTAAGAGCTGTAATCCTGGGCACCCTGAGGACCAGCATAACAGTGCAGTGCTAGGTCAGAGAAATGAAATGACATGTGTTAATGGACCACTATCTTATTACCTTTCTAAATGCAGTATCTTGATCAAACAGATCGGCCGACATGATTAATAGTTCATCTGGGGTTTTCAAGACTTTGGATCAACAGTCTTCCTTGGAAAGTGTTAATTACATTGTGGTAAATCTGGCCAGTTTTCCCAGAAAGGTGGCATCACATCCAAAACAGAAGCAGACTAGTTAAGAATTTTGATTTGTCGGTTAAGCTGGTTGCATGTTGAGACTCAACCCAATGACTTTATTATAACTGAATGCTGTGATGAAACTTGCCTCTGAGGAAGTCTCAACGGCAAATAAAACAATGAAGAGATTAAATGCAGAAAACTGTACACTCCAGTTTTCAGTCTTAGATGACAGAAGAGAAATGAATTGGTTCTCTTTAGCAATGCCTCATGTTGCCAATCTTCCAGGTGTCTATTTATGTAGGCAGGGCTTCTTCATGTTCTTAGTGGGAAAGAGTAATAACTGTTGGCCTGGGAAGTGAAAAAAACAGAAAGGGGTGGTTACAAGTTAGCCTTAGCTGCAGAAACATTGCCTATAAGCTATAGGCTATGAGATATGTAGGATATAGAAGCCATGGATATAGGGTTGCATTTATCTAATATTCTAAATGGAATCCTATAGAAGGGAATTCTGAGAAACGTTTGCATCGAATATTATGTAGGTAACTG